>NW_028270139.1:111604658-111907688 GCF_037043375.1 Chiloscyllium plagiosum
ATGTATTTGGAAAGGCAAGGACTAATTAGGGATTGTCAACATGGCTGTGTGTGGTGGAAATCATGTCTCATGAAGTCGATTGAGGTTTTTGAAGAACAAAGGATTGATGAGAGCAGAGCAGTGGACGTCATCTATATGGACTTCAGTAAAGCATTTGACAAGGTTCCCCATGGGAGACTAGTTAGCACAGCTAGATCTCATGAATACAGGGGGAACTAACCATTTGGATACAGAACTGGCTCAAAGGTAGAAGACAGAGGGTGGTGGTGGAGGGTTGCTTTTCAGACTGGAGGCCTGTGACCAGTGAAATGCCACAAGGATTGGTGCTGGGTCTTCTACTTTTCGTCATTTATATAAATAATTTGGATGTGAACATAGGTCGTCTCATTAATAAGTTTGCAGATGATACCAAAATTGGAGGCGTAGTAGACAGCGAAGAGGATTACTTCAGATTACAATGGGATCTTGATCAGATGGGCCAATGGGCTGAGGAGTGGCAGATGTGGCAGTTTAATTCAGATAAATGAGAGGTGCTGCATTTTGGGAAAGCAAATCTTAGCAGGACTTATACACTTAATGGTAAGGTCCTAGGGACTGTTGCTGAACAAAGCTCCCTAAATGTAGAGTCACAGGTAGGTATGATTGTGAAAGCAGCATTTAGTATGCTTTAATTTATTGGTCAGTGTATTAGGTGTAGGAGTTGGGAGGTCATGTTGCGGCAGTACAGGACATTAGTTAGGCCACTTTTGGAAAATTGCGTGCAATTTTGGTCTCAGTTGTGAAATTTAAAAAGGGTTCAGAAAAGATTTACAAGGATGTTGCTAGGGTTGGAGGATTTGAGCTATAGGGAGAGGCTGAATAGGCTGGGGCTGTTTTCCCTGAAGGGTCAGAGGCTGAGGGGTGACTTGATAGAGGTTTATAAAATAATGAGGGGCATGGATAGGATAAATAGACAAAGTGGGGGTGTCCAGAACTAGAGGGCATAGGTTTCTGGTGAGAGTGTAAAGATATAAAAAGGGGCCTAAGGAGCAAACTTTCCACGCAGAGGGTGGTACGTGTATGGAATGAGCTGCCAGAGGAAGTAGTGGAGTCTGGTACAATTACAGCATTTATGAGGCATCTGGATGGGTATATGAATAGGAAGGGTTTAGAGGGATATGGGCCAAGTGCTAGCAAATGGAACTAGCTTAGGTTGGGTTTTGTGGTTGGCGTGGATGAGTTGGACCAAAGGGTCTGTTTCTGTCTCCATGACTCTATAATTGGAGGATAGCTACATCACTTTCACTCCCAGATATTCATATGTGAGCTGGTTCTTTGCATGGAATTCCACTGTTGGTACAGGGTCAAAATGACCCACAACCTTAAGGTCCAACGGCTTTACATCTGCATGCTCCTGGGCCACAGGCTCTTGTCCTCCATTGCAGATTTTCCATTACTTCTCTTTTGCACTGTTGCTTTGTAACCATTTACACCTCCTTGAGCTCATTTTGTGTTTTTGTACCTGATTTATCAAGGTAGTTTGCAATTTTATCATTCTTACACTCACTCCATCAGAATGCTCATTTGTTCATTTTATGTACCTGTGAATTTCTACAAGCTTGAAAACTTGCTCATTCTTCCTCCAATTAAAAGTCATCAACTTGAAATACAACTGTTTCTATCTCTAGACACTGACAAATCTAGTTGACTGCTTCCAGTAATTTAAAGTAACAAAATATACAAGCTTATCAAATATTCAGTCCTATGGAGACTTAAAGTACTTAAAGCAAAAAAGACTTGTGGAATTAAAAATTCTCATTGATACCTTGGCTGAAGGTTATGATTCAGTTTACTTCCAGTAAGTAAAACTTTCTAACTACAAACCCCTAAAAAAGTCAGCAAGCTGCCTATGTCATAAGTGGTAGCAACTCGATGAAGCTTTTCCTACTTCCTCACTATGTCCCAACCAAGATCATATTAGATCATACTACTTGGAAAAAAGTGCAAGAATAAGGAACTCATTGTGAAACAAACAACATTTCCTCCATATACAACACATTACTTCAAAATCAAATGGAAGATGTTAGAAGTACCTCAAATTAGGTTTGAGATATGTTTTCTATTTAACAAATCACCTCAGGCTATGCAGATATCAAAAAGTAGTCACTCAGACAGATTAATGTTACCATTTTGTTTGGTGCACAGAAATTTGATAAACATGACCCAATCTGATAATTGAGAGCGTGTGCTACTGCACCTCAGCTTAAGACTTTTATTCACATCTTGCCTCAGTCAAAAAATAAAGAATATATTTAAAACAATTTGCATAAAAAATGACATTCATTTAATATACTACAAAAGTCACATCGTACATTAACATCAGACACGGCTGACTAAGTTAAATTTAGCATTTCAGAGAAATTGTTTATGAAGCTTAATTATTCCAACCTTACCTCTTTATCATTGTTTCGCAGAAGATTACATCTGTCCAGAAAACAATAGCAGCCCATCACCCATTCCTTCTGAATTAAACTTTGGAAACCAGATATTGTTCTAAAATGTGGGTCTATGATCACTTGGACTATACTTGCAATCAGACAGCACAGATCACAGCAATTCTCTTCTGAGAGGGAAAAAAAAAGACAAGAACACACTTAAAATGGGCTTTCTGATGTGAAGGAAAAGCAATTCTGGCTGGGGAAATGAGGAAAAAAAATTGAACAGAACTTCATTCCTTTAAAAAAAGTTTTTATTTTAAATAAAAGTGTTAGGATGAAATAAAGTCAACAAAATTTACAGAAATTAATTCGTACCTTCCACATTACATTCCGATCTTAAAATATTTCAATATTGTAAGAATTCAATGTCACGCAAAAGAAAAAGTAACCAAACTCTTCCTTACCCATAAGCACCACTGTTGTGTTTTTATGTTCCAGGCATTCAACAATATCCAAGGCTTTCTTCAGACATTGTCTGTGAAGGAACACATTTCAATTAAATATTTTTGACCACTTGTCTCTTTTTTTTTTAAAATGAGCACAAGAAATTCTAAACATATTAATGCCCTCTTCCGGTTGTCCTTCAATTCTTTTACCAGCAAGAGACCATGGGTCGATAAATATATGGGCACTGCTTGTGAAAAAGCACATATATAGAGACAAAAAGCTAGGGTCAATATTGGCCCATGGCCCATACTTTCTACACAAGCTGCCAGCACTGCTGCAAATCCATGCAGCTCACATGTAGACCAACGTTCAGACTCTCTAAACATGCTTGGACAGCAATAACAAAAAAGTCTGGGACGAAATAGCAACAATTGTTAAGAGGAGACCATATGTTGTATGACTCCTAATGTTCCATAAGTAAAATGTTAAAAATTTGCATTAGAAAATAAATAGTTTTACATTTGGTTGGTAGCCTCTAAACAATCCTGAGTGGTGCAGCTTGATGTTTACCTTGAGAGAAAAACAAAATCACAAAACAGGTATTAGACCCCTAATTTACATATGCAAAGGACCCACCCCCTATTCGACCATTCCACCAGGCTCTCCAGAGAACCGGTCTCAATTTCATGAGAGAGCTTTGCCAGAAATTCTTCTGGTACAGGACAAGGTTAGTACAATTGGATTCTTGTGCCTTCTTGTGCTGTAAACTATGTGCAATATATTGCAAATGAGTATTTTAATTTAAGGTCACCTGAGGTGACACCCACATTTCTTGAATGACCAATTTTTATAAAAAAGCAAAAGTGCAAGACAGCTATTTGAACATATACTCCTACTGTCGTCTAAATCTTCAGGCAAGGAGGAGTAAAGGGAAAAGAAAAAATATCATTGCAAAATAATGTGACCTATTCAAAGTTTTTCAGTCTTGGAGGCGACTTTCCTGTTACGTTACCCACTGCCCTGATACCTAGAAATTTCATAAAATGGGCTATTGAAGTATTATCAGATTTGAAATGGAAGAATGCTGGTGCTGATGTGGTAGAAAAAACGCTTGGGAGTTCATGTTGCTCACTTAATTCTTGGCTTGTTTGACACTACGACAAGGATAATAGTTCAAAAAGTATTTCAGGTGACTTGGAGTGATTTGGTGTGACCAAGGCTATGAGAGGCACTATATTAATGCAAGCCCTTTCATGGTTCAGTCCTGTTTCCTGTATCACAAGAACAAAATTTTATAATGTGAAGTTTGCAGTGAAAGAATGAATTGCATCATCCAAGCCTCAGCCTTTTGTAATGGCAACCACATTATGACACAAAGCAACAGAAGTGTAATGTATTTGGGGGAAAAAAAAACAGGAAAGGTTAAACAAAAACCCAATTGAAAGTTAAAGCATCATGATAAAAGACACTACCAATAAATCTTATTAAATAAAGGTTCCGAACCAGTCTGAAAATCATCTAGCTTCACTTCATAGAATCAATCATTCAGTAAAAAAGGAGGACCTGTGGCCATCAAAGCGACACTAAACCTAAATGAGTCTCATAGCTTACATGTTATGACATTTCAAGCACTCATCCAAACTCAGATTGCCCACCTCAACTACCCTCAACAGGCAGTGCATTCCAGACCCCCATCACACTAGAGTGAAAAAACCATTCAAATCCCCTCTAAATGACTTTTCACCCTTACAATTATGCCCTCGTTATTGACCCTTCAACTAACAGGAATGGCTAATTTGCATTCATCCTGTCCACACCCCTTATCTTGTACACTCGTCTCAGCTCTCCTTTCAACCTTCTCTGCTCAAAAACAAAACAACCTGAGCTTATCCAATGTTTCTTCATAGTTAAAGTGCTCCAACCCAGGCAACATCTGAGTGAGTCACCTCTGCACCCCCTCTAGTATAATTAAATCCATTTTACAGGTGTGGAGACCAGAACAGTGGCATTCTGCCATTCATTGAGTACCCTCTTGAATTCTTGCCAACATTTTGCATTGAATGGTGGGACATTCTTCAATTTTAAGGTACAGGATTTTATGATTCAACATGCAAGTATACACTACTGAAAAATACAAGTGTACAGAAACAATATATATATTTCTTTATTCTTTCATGAAATGTGAACGTTACTGGCAAGGGCAGCATTTGTTGCCCATCTCTCACTATTCTTAAAGGAGTGGCTAGCTAAGCAATTTCTGAGAGCAGTTAAGAACCAACCACATTAATGCTGTCGATCCAGAGTCATGCGTACGGTGGACTGGACAAGGGCAGCAGATTTCTTTCACTAAAGGAAATTAGTGAATCAGACAGGATTTAGAATTATTGTATTTGGGGATCATTACATGATCATTACAGAGATCAGCTTTCTGTTCCAAATTTGTGAATTGCATTTAATGCTGGGCCATTCTTCACTTTTAAGGAATTATTTGTAACTAACTTAGCATGGAATATTCTAAAATCTCTTAAATGAGAGCAAAGTAAATTTTATAATTACTATAAATACAAAATTAAATAAAGCTGAACAGCAATTGAACAAGCAAATGTTTTGCTAATTGAGAGCCACAGGAAGCAGCTAAGAACAGTACTTCCCCCCCCCCCCCCACCCCCAGAAAACTTAAGCTGTTTAATGCTCCTACAGTAGATTAGCAAAAAGGAAAAAACAAAGTTTTAACAACTAGCATAATATGTTGTATCGCTTCATATTTTCAATATAATCTCATTATGATGAGCACAAAGTATAAAAAGGGATCAAAACCAAAAGGACTGCGGATGCTGTAAATCAGAAATAAAAACAAATTGCTGGACAAGCTCAGCAGGTCCGACAGCATTGGAGGAGAGAAATCAGCATTAAGGTTTCAGATCGAGGAACCCTTCGTCAGAACAATAAAAAGGGATGTTGGCTTTAATTATGACCAGATTAATGGAATAACTTTATTACTGCAGAATTAAGTATTTCTGCTGGCAACAATCCCACCCAATACACCAATGGGTTCACAAGGCTGACCACACAATATTCATGTTTTAAGAATAACATACAAAAGATGCACAAACCTGATAACTTCCAGCCAGTTTGAACTCTCCAAAGCAGACAGCCATTTAATATCAGTCTCCCAGAATTCAGAAGCATTTTCTGGTCAAGAACAATTGCATTGAGAACAACAATGAATATATCTAGATTAATAGATAGTTTATCAGGCTGAACCAATATTGATTTCAGACCATAATGCCTACATTTTCTAATAATATTAAGTTAGTTTTGTGCATGATGTTGAAACATTTTGGAATTTTGGAAATTAATTCAAATACATAGCTAGTTTGAAATCAATTTACAGTTTTCTTATAAAATTAATAAGAAACCTGTATTATTTATGACTCAGTCTAGTTAAATAGTGAATAATCTGCATATCTCTATGCAAATCCATTACTCCATAACATGAAAGGATTGTAATACAGGAGGGTCCACATTTGCCAAATGTCAACTGTAGTTTTAACTTTCCACAATGCTTGAAACATTACAATTAAAAGTTAACCCACAATATGTTGTTAATAATAATATACAGCATACACATTTAACAAGCAAGTAAAACCCATTACCACCGTCCAAAAGGTGGCTCCAATGTACAAAGTGAGTTTACCTGTAAGGAACAACTGCTTAAACCTGCTGTAAGAAGCCTGTATTTCCTGTAGAGTTGGAAGAGTGGCTGAAAGGATCTCAGTCCTGACCATGTAATTCACGGAATGGGTTTCACCAAGAATTTGGAGCTGCCTGCAAATCCAAACCAGAGAATGGAACCATTAGTTTCGTAAAAGCCTTGCAAGTGAGGGGTAGAACCAGAGCATTTTAAACTTTATATATTTCTTACAAATGCTGCGTGCACACAATCATCCTCGGTGTACATATATCCAACAAATGGAGAGATCTACTGAGGCAGAGTCCACTGGAAAATACTGGAATACCCCATTATTGACTAGATTTTTAAAATTGAAAAAATAAACAAGAAATAAAGTAGTGAAATGAAATTGCAAGGTCTTACTTCAAACAAAATCGATGTTTGAAACTCATTCACAGGTTTATTGCCAGCATTTATTGCCAATCCCTATTTGCTTGAGATGGTGGTGGTGAGCCATCTTCTTGAACTGCTGCCATCCATTTGGTGTAACTAGACCCACAATGCCATTATGGAGGGAGTTCCAGGATTCTGACCCAGTGACACTGAAGTAATGGTGATATATTTTGAAGTGTGGATGAGAGTGCCTTGGAGGAGAATTTACAGGTGGTGATGTTCCCATTTATCTGCTGCTCTTGTCCTTTTAGTACCAGGTGCCATTCCTCCCAACTGTGAAATAGGTACTTCATGTTGACGACTACTGGGTAGAAACAAAGGCACCGTATGTACTTCTGGGATCTAGAGGGCAAAAGTTTTAAAAAAGGTCTTCAAGTGCTAACAAATAATGTCTCTGACCAAGCTCGCCAAACTGGGGAAGAATAAACCTGTTAAACTGGGTCTGATAACTACCTCAGTTTGGTAGAGTGGCAGAAAGTAGGAAGTGGTCTTCCATAAGGAAGAGTGTGTAACAACCACTGCTGTTCATGGTTACCTTAACAATTTGACTCTAGAATCAAAAGCATAATTTTTAAATGTGCAATGACACCAAAGTAGGGTGAGGGCAATAGTCATACGGAGGAGAACTGCAACAAATTACACATGGACATCAACTTCATTTGCTATTTTGGAAAGGTTATTAAACATAAATGAAATAACACATTCTGGTAAGAATGAGAAGTGGGTGCAAGTCTAGGTTGGGTAAAAAGGAACAAAAAAAAAAAAAATCTCCTGCACAAATACATTGATCACTTTTCTTTACATCATAGGTTAGCAGACCATAACAAAAGCAAACCAAGTATCAGGTGCTAGGAGGGGTCAGAGTACAAAGGAAGTAAAAATCAAGGTTGACGTACATATGAGTGTGCCTGGAGTGTAGTGAATTCTGAGATTATGCCTTCTAGTCTTGTCTTCCACAAAAGGAACAACCTCTCTCCATCTACTGTCAAGCCCCCTAAGAATTCTACACGTTTCAATAAGGTCACCTCTCATTCTTCTAATCTCCAATGAGTACAGGCCTACTTACTCAACTTCCCCTCAAAGAAAATCCCTCTATACCTGGGATCAACTTAACGAAATGCCTTCAATGCCCAATATATCTTGCCTTAGACAAGAGGACCGAAACCATTTAAAATATTCCCCTGATGTGTTCTAACTATTCAAGGTCAAGTCAAAACCAGTCCCAGAGAACCAGTCAGCTTTGTGTAATCAAAAAAAGAGAGGGTCACGAGCCGCAGGTATTGCTTATTTTATTTTGGGGGGGGGGGGGGGGGGGGGAGAGAAAGAAAGGAGAGAGAGAACACTGAGAAGGAGGGACATTCAGGGTGACCTCAGCCAGTGCAGCAATTGAACATGCATTGTTGGCACTGTTTTAACAAGATCTCTCTTTTGATACTCAATGCCCTTGGAAGTAAATCCAACATTTGTTATTTCTACTATCTGCTGAACTTGTATACTAGCTTTGAGATTCACACACAAGGACCCCAAATCCCTCAAAAGAGGAACAACTTTTGGCAAAATGGATTCTCTCAAAAGTGAAAAGATAGAGCAAGCAAAGCCGGAGGTTCCGAGGTGACCAGATATAGAAATTAAGGGAAAAAAAAAGTGTGCTAGTCAGAAGTTAAAAAAAAAACTGAGAACCAGGCTGAAGGTTCAGAGAGGAGGTGATAAAGTAAATAAGAGAAGTAACAAGGGAGTTTGGAAAGAGACTGGCAGCCAACATAAAAAAAATGAATCCCAAAGACTTGTATCAGCAATTAATATTTAAAACCAGTACAGCTGTTTAGGGACCAAAAAGGAAATTTGCACATGGAGGCAGTGGGCACAGCTGTGAATTAAGTGAAAACTTTACACCAATGTTTCCAAGCATGATGACCACGGTGACAAGGGAGGAAATGTAGGCACTTCAAGGCTTTAAAATTGAAAAAGTGGTGAAATTGGATAAGCTTTCAATACCTAATGGTAATGATGTAATGCCTCCAAGGATAAATGAGGGAAGCATGGAGACTACAGCAGCCCTATCCAAAACTTTTCAGTCTCCCTTGGGCTTGGGTTGGTGCCAGAAGATTGGAAACTGCAAATATTACACCCTTGTTCAAAAGAAAGTGATGCAAGGATAAGCCTCAGTACAGGCCAGTCAGTTTAGCTTCCGTGGCAGGTAAACTTCTGGAAACAATAAATTGGGTAACAATAAACGAAAGGTTCATTACATTAGTCCTTTGGTAGAGGGGGTTTTCCTGAATGCAGCGTGAATCAATTTGGGTCTATATTTCCTGGAGTTTAGAAGAATGATAGGTAATCTTCTTGAAACTTAAGATTCTGAAAAGGCTCGATATATAAGTGGTAGAGATCATGTCCACATGCTAGGGACTCTGGTTATGTAGTTATGTAGTATGTGGTTATGTAGTTGATCATTTAGGACCAAAATGAAAAGAGTACTTTCACCCAAAAAAATTAACAAGTCTCAAGGAATTGTAGGAGCAAACAGGAAAGTTGTTAAAACCCAAGGTCAACCATGATAATATTGAATGGCCGAGCAAGCTGACAGGCCATTTGATCATGAGAAAATTGTCACATGGACAAACGTGGGTTAATTAAAGAAAATCTGCATTTATTTCTTTAAGGAAAATTGCGTCTATGGAGTCAGAATTTTTGGAAGATGCAACAGAGGGTTGATAAGGGCAATGCAGTTGATAATAATGTACTTTGATTTGTAAAAGATATTTGATACCACAAAATTGACTTGTGCCCAAAGTTGGAGCTCACAGCATAACTGTCAGTTTCAACATGGATGTGGAATTCACAGCAGGATACAAAGACTAACAGTTAAAAGATGTTTTTGGGCTAAAGGTAGAATTCTGAAGGTATCCAAAGTGTTGAGGTCCTTGCTTTTCCTGATACATATTAATGGCCAAAACCTTCATCCCAAAGTTTGCTGAAATATATGAAACTTAATGTTGTGTAATGTGAGGCGGCCAGTACAGAACTTCAAACTGACAAACTGGTCAGATGATCAGAAAGATGGCAGGTGAAGTTGAATGCCGACAAATGAGAGGCAATTAATTTTAGTCAGAAAATTACGGATACAATTCTAAATGGAGCGCAGAAGAGGCAACATGTATCTGTGTTAGTTGGAAACACAACGGCACAGTGGTAATTTCAGTGGACAAGCAATCCAGAAGACCAAGTTAACACCTTAGAGATATGGATTTAAATCTCACAGCAGGAAATTAATTCTGACAGTAACAGAATAAGATTCTGTTGAAGGCACATTAACCTAAAACATTTTCTTTCATCCAGAGATGATCACCATCTGTTGAGGATTCCAACATTTTGTTTGAGAGATTCAGGACAGATTAGTTTGCTTGGTTGGATCCCTTAACAGTCCTGCGGTTATGAAATGCATTATAGCACTCTGCAAGGTTTACAAAGGTAAATTCCAAATCCTGTGGTCTCAATCACAAAAAAAGGTCAATGATATTTGCTACTAAAACTACGTTGCCTTCAACTCGGGCATATTTTATTAATCTTCATGACTACTTGGTCAAAATAGTGCAATTTCCAAGATCATGAACTATAACAATTCACAAGCGCAATCATCTTTATGAAGCAGCTAGAAATTTGTGGTGTTGTATGAAAATATGGAGGCAGAATGCCTTTTGTTAAAGAATACACAAACAGTGTTACATTTTGTCAATTATTATTCCATTCCTCTTTCTAAATTCAATTAAAAAGCAGTAATACACCAATGTATTGGCATGTCAAATTACAAGAGATTTGCTCATGCAGATTAGCAAGGTCATCTCAATCACAGTGGTGACATTAACAAGTCACTGCCTGTACTATGCTTCAAATTTCAAAGAAATTAAGCACTTTTTGCTGGTTCTTGCATGCCATATAAGAACAGATACATTTCAACCAGGTAATGGTTGCCTGTATGATCGATTACAGAAACCACAAATAGATCTATGGAGAACTCTCGGGATGAACAAAAAATGTTCAATACAAATGGTACGAGAGTAATCTAAACAAGAGCCATACAAACTTCTGCATTACAGACCACTTCTAAGAAAATAACTGCAGCTCAACAGGTCCATGTGGAGGCATGCAATGAAATTTGAAGCAGCACATTTCAAGGGGTAATACATTAAACCCTCAATATCAGACAGCCCAGGGAAAGGCCAGAGGTGTCACACATGCAGAAGTACCTTATATATCCAAGCCAATATGAACTGCCAGTCGTGTACATATATGCCGATTCTGCATCATACTCTCCAGTTAAGAGAACGCACACAGAACAACTAAATTACTTATGCTTAGACATTTTGAACAGTGTGGCATTTATAATCAGACAAGACTGATCACACTTTCCATAGCAGTGACAGGAAGGAAAAATTTAATGTACACATTACACAGCAAAATACACCCTTCCCAATGTGAACTCCAAATGTGTATCATAAGTTATCCATTAATAAGATTAGCTACCAACCTTTCAATCCAACCTTTGTCCATTTGTGAAGTACTGTCATCAGCTGCTTCAGGGAGAGCTGTCATCTTCAGCAATGCACAACCACTGGGATGAGACCAACACCAAAGCTGCATGTGGGTTATTTAGAAACATCAAAATGTAATAGGCTTTTATTTGGGGAAAAAAAAAAGTATAAATTTAAAATAATAGAGACAGTCAACTTGCAACACATGTACCATTATCTGTCCAAAATCCACTTCATGTGTTACACAACATCTTTATTTCAGAAATAGGACCCTTAGCATTTCATAGATATAAAAAAAAAAAGGAAAACAGATTTAAAGAGCAATAAATTATGGAATTTGAAGGCAGGCCACTGAACTCAATCGTTAACTGTATCTCTCTCCACAAATACTGTCTAACAAGCTGTGAATTTTAAACAATTTCTATTTTCATATGAAGAATGAATGTTTAAGGAATGAATATTAGAGTGTAGGATTTGGTAGTTAAAGATACTTCTAACAACAATGGCTAAAAAAGGAGGGTGCTATGCACAAGAGCTTGGTGGAGTGCGCAAGATGGAAGGAATTGTAAACAGCAAGTTACAGGTATGGAGTGGAATCTTCAGTCAGCAGTGGATACAGGAACAGACACAAACACATGCACAATCTTATGTAATCGTGCCAGTTTAGTACTAAAATTCCATACCATTTTGAAGATAAATTGTGACAAACTACAATGGTTCAGTTCTTTCAGATCACCACTGGTTGGGCTACACATCTTCAGAAGCCCCCAGTTCTCCCCCTCACTTTGCAATGACAGCTCCCTGCGAATTAAACTGACTTCTTTTGCACAGCTACTCCCCAGATCAGAGACAGATTAGAGTGGTGCTGGAAAGGCACAGCAGGACAGGCAGCATCAGAGGGCAGGAAAAAAAAACAAAAAAAAAAATGAAAAAAATATCAACGTTTCAGGCACCAGGAATCAAAGAATCAAATTCCTGATGAAGGGCTTTTGCCCGAAACGCGATTTTCCTGCTCTTCAGATGCTGCCTGACCAGCTGTGCTTTTCCAGCACCACTCTAATCTTGACCCTGATCTCCAGCATCTGCAGTCCTCCCTTTCACCTACTCCCCAGATCTGCCAATTGATCTTTCCTACACATAGCAAGATTTCCAGTTGGTACTCAGGCTTTGAATAATGGGCCAAAACAAAAATAGTACAACAAGGCAGTCTCCCTACTCCAGATAAAATAGTTGGGGGGTGAAGTTTACAGCTCTGGCCCTTGGCTGTCCCTTGGTGGAGGGCACAATTGGATGAGAATAGAAATCAGAAGGTTGCAGAACTGGATGAACTTTGAGTTAGGGAGGGGTGAAGCCACAGGAAGAGATGTAAAATCAAATCACTGGGAGTCATCATCATCCTTCCTAAATTTGAACTTTTCCCCCAGTAGTGGTATATAGTCTTAGTTTAAAAGAATCTTGTTAAAGTCATTACAAATTAACAGATAACTTGTGGCAAAATCGTTAACTCTGTGCAAAGTTATCACATTCTCAGTGCTCCAACTTCTGCCCATTCTGTGTACATGCACTTAAAAAAAGTTTAACCTACTCAATTCTTCAAAGGCTTTGAGAAAAACAGTGAATAACTGTTGAGAGATTTACAAAACATAGATCACAAAGGAAGTTACTGACAGCACCTAAGGTAGGTTTACGGTTGGGCAAGTAGAAGAAACAAAAAGCAAAAAACTTACAGGAATTCCTTTTCCTTTGTATTTCTTTATGTCATCATCAGTAACAGATAAAGGAACAGCAAAGAACTGTGGAAGTCTGGAAGAAAAACAAATTAATTCCTTTTAAAAACACAGAATTTACTGAACTTGACAAAATAGGCTACAATTCACTCCGGCAAGTGCATGGTGTTGCGAAGTTCAAATATCTTCCTTTCCTTTTAATA
Source organism: Chiloscyllium plagiosum (assembly GCF_037043375.1). Classification (NCBI taxonomy): domain Eukaryota; kingdom Metazoa; phylum Chordata; class Chondrichthyes; order Orectolobiformes; family Hemiscylliidae; genus Chiloscyllium; species Chiloscyllium plagiosum. Next base: position 111,618,111 of record NW_028270139.1, read on the forward strand.
TTTTGATATAAAATTTTCTCCAAATATACAGAAAGAATTGTACTTTTCACCTAGTCCCTCATCCTTTTCCAGTATACTTCACTTTCATTTTAAAAGCTACTATGAATTCAGCTCCCATCACTATGATTTTTTTTTGGGGGGGGGGGGGGGGGGGGGGGGGGGTGTCAAAACCCAAGAAATCAAAACATAACTAAAATTTCTCAACTTCTCCCATAAAACCATTAGAACTGGGAAAGGTGTAGACCATTCAAACTCAAACCAGCTGTGCCATTCAGACACCCCTCACATCCACTTTCCTGCCCTTTCCCCAGAAGAGATTCCCTACTGATCATGAATCTGTCTTAAATATATGCAAAGATTCTGCCCCCACAGCTCTGTGGAAAGGAGTTCCAAATAACCTCAACCCACAGAAGAAATTCCTTCTCATCTCAATCTCTTAAACTGATGCCCCTTTCTTCTGAGACTATGCACTCTAGTCAGAGAATCTCCCAGGAGGGGAAATTTTTTATTCATTCATTCACAGGATGAGGATATCAATGGCAAGGCCAGCATTTATGGTTAAGAGTCAACCATAAGGCATTGCTGTGGGAGGGAGTCACACATAGGCCACACCAGGTCAGGACAGCAGTTTCCTTCCTTAAAAAGGACATTAGTGAACCAGATAGGCTTTTCCTGACAACCAACAATGGATTCATGGTCATCAGTAGGCTCTTAGTTTCAGATTTTTGTGTTTTTTCTGACTGAATTAAAATTTCAAAATTTGCCATGATGGGAATCAAACCTGGGTCCCCAGAATATTCCTGGGTCTCTGGATTAACAGTCCAGCAATAAAACCACTAGGCTATCTCCCCCACAATTTACCCTGTCAAGTCTGTAAGACAAGTCCACTTATAATGTTTAAAAGGCATCTAAATGAGTATATGAATAGTAAGGGTTTGGATGGATATAGGTCAAATGAGACAAGATCAGATTGGGATTCTGGTCAGTGCAGGCAATTTGGATGAAAGGGCCTGTTTCCATGGCTGTGACTCTAATTCAAAAGTTTCAAAAAGAGATCACCTCTCATTCTTCTAAATTTCAATGAGTAAAATCCCAATCGGTTTATCCTTTGTTCTCAAAACAATCCCTCCATACTGGAATCATCCTAGTGAACCCTCAATGAAATGCCTTCAAATGACATCTTTAAGGGGACCAAAAATGCTCTCAGTGCTCCAGATATGGTCCCATCAGCAGCTTGTACAGTTGAAGTAAGACTTCCCTATTCTTACATTCCAACTCCCTTGAAATAAAGGGCCAACATTCCATTAATCTTCCTAATTACCTGCTGCAGCTACGTTAGCTTTCTGCGTAAATACCCACAAAGGCCCTTCATGTTGCAGCTTTTGTCATTTTTTCTCCATTTAATTATTGCTGTTCTTTTGTGTTCACTTCTAAAACAAACTTGACATTTTTCTACATTATACTCCATTTGCCAACTTTCTGCCCCTTTCTTAGTCTATCATTATCGCTGTGAGCTATTTGTATTCCTATCGCAACCTTTCCACCTATTGTGAAACTTGAAAGGGTTCAGAAAAGATTTACAAGGGTGTTGCCAGGGTTGGAGGGTTTGAACTATAGGGAGAGACTGAATAGGCTGGGGCTATTTTCCCTGGAGCAGAGGCTGAGACCTTGTGGAAGATTATAAAATCATGAAGCGCACGGACAGAGTAAATAGACACAGTCTTTTCCCCAGGGTAGCAGATTCCGAAACTAAAGGGCATAGGTTTGAGGTAAGAGGGGAAAGATCTATATGGGACTCGAGGCAAATTTATCAGACATGTATGGAATGAGCTACCAGAGGAATTGGAGGAGTTGATTTAATTAGAACATTGAAAAGGCATTTGGATGGATATATGAATAGGAAAGGTTTATTAGATTAGATCCTCTACAGTGTGGAAACAGGCCCTTTGGCCCAACAGAGAGCAACTCTCCCAGACTCATTCCCCTACATTTACCCCAACTAATGCACCGAACAGTACAGGCAATCTTTTTAGCATGGCCAATTCACCTGACCTGCACATCTCTGGACTGTGGGAGGAAACCAGAGCACCCGGAAGAAACCAAAGCAGACACGAGGAGAATGTGCAAACTCCACACAATCCTCCCGAGGCTGGAATTGAACCTGGGACCCTGGTGCTGTGAGGCAGCAGTGCTAAACACTGAGCCATCGTGCCGCCCCATTTGGTGATATGGGTGAACTGCTGGCAAATGGAATTGGATTAATTTAGGATATCTGGTCAGCATGGTCAAGTTGGACCAAAGGGTCTGTTTCCATGCTGTACATCTCTATGACAAAATCACAGATTGGGCAACTGCAATGCGGAACACCTACATTCTGTTTGCAAAAATGACCCTGACCTTCCAGTTGCGTGGCACTTCCACACAATATCATGTCCCCTGGCCAACATCCATGACTCATGTTTGCTACAGTGCTCAGTGAAGCTGGAAGAACAGCGTCGCATTTTCCACTTGGGAACCCTGCAACCTTCAGGACTCTAAATCAAATTCATTAATTTTAGGGCCTTGTTCCATGTCCTTCCCCCAACCCCCACATGCCAGGCCTTATCACATGGGCTGTACCACACACAACCCATTGTCGATTACAATCGGTCCCCATTAAGCAGATGTTTATTCTCCCAGGCTGACCATTATCCGTTCCTTTGTCTGCCCAACTGCATTCTCTCTGGGCTCCAACCTCACCTATTGTTTACTTCTTTCGCCCTCCCTATTTTCAGTACATGTAATCAGCTTTTTCCTAGCTACAATCAGTTTTGAAGGATCATTGAACCCAAACTGTTAACTCTGCTTTCTTTCCAAAAGGTGCCACCAGACATTGAGTGTCTCCAGCAATTTGATTTTGTTTCAGATTTCCAGTAATCGATGGTTATTTTAATCAATTTAAATAAATTGATTACAATAATCAATTCCGGACATCAGTTTGTATCTTAAACAAAAGACTTAGCAATTTATTGAAAATACAGCAACTTCAGCACAGCAAAATTGGTCTACGCCATAACCCAAAAGACCTTTCTCAGCCCCATGCACACAGAAGACAGACAAACATAGCTAAATAAAAGAAAATAACAAAACGGGCCAGATTGCTCAAATGATTTTCATAATGCATTGTTTGACAGGCATAGATGAGAGCTTCCTGATTGATTTTATGATGATGCCATTCAGGGTCACTTTTACAGTTTACTCACAAAGACGGTAATACATTGAACTTAGCTTTTTTATTGAGCTTCCAAGAGCTGCTTCTAGGTGGTTTGGGGGGAAGCATTCAAGTCTTCATGCTGTAGCTTTAACAGCTTGTTTCCTTTTGCCACAGAAACCCAATTCAAACTCAGACCATTCTCAGACAGACTGACCATTTCCTCCACATACCTCAGTTACTATTCAACATCTGCCATCTGCTTAAGTATAAAGGTCTTTTCAGGTGCTGGCTTCATTAATAACCTTACTTCTGCTGTCTGTTTAAAACATAATATCCTTTCTCTGTGGCAAAGCATCTGAAGAACACTGATCTGAAGAAACTAGCCTGTAATTCACTTCCATACCTAGCCCCTCATATAAAGAAAAGCTTATTTGGTCGGTTTTCCTCTTAACAACAAGGTGTTATCCACAGTCCAAATGTTCACATTTCCCAGCTCCAAAAATGTTAAAAAAATCAAAAAAAAAATCAGTGAAGTTCTCGAACACTGTTGAAATGAACAAAAATCCAAAAATGTTATGTTATATCACGTTATTCAAGAAAGAGGATGACTGAGGGAAAAGTTTGAGCCGAGCAGAGATGTACATTGTAACGTGGTTGCACAAGATGTGGGCAGAGTCCTAAATTAATATTTATCTCTGTCTTCAGAAGAGGAGGATGGGTGCATTATAGTTGAAGAGGAGTTGGAAATCTTCAAAAACAAAACACAATATGAAGGGAAACACAGTAGGAACTGACCTCAGAGGGTGGATAAACCAGATATCCTAAATAAATCAAGTCCCATTTACCAGCACCAAGCCCATATCCTTATAAATCCTTCTTATTCATATACCCATCCAGATGCCTTTTAAATGTTGTAATTGTACCAGCCTCCACCACTTCCTCTGGCAGCTCATTCCATGCACGCACAGCCATCTATGAGAGTAAGGTGTCCCTTATATTTTTACCCCCCTCACCTTAGACCTCTGCCCTTTAGCTTCTGACTCCCCTTTCCTGGGGAAAATACTTATTTATTCACCCAATTCATGTCCCTCATGATTTTATAAACCTCTAAAGGTCACCCCTCTGCCTCAGATGCTCCAGGGAAAATAGCCTCAGCCTAGTCAGCCTCTCCCTCCAGCTCAAATCCTCCAATCCTGGCAACAGCCTTGTAAACCTTTTCTGAACACTTTCAAATTTCACAGCATTCTTCCTGTAGCAACGAGACCAGAATTAAACACAGTCTTCCAAAAGTAGACTAATAAATGTCCTGTAAGTTGTAACATGACCTCCCAACTCCAATACTCAATGCAAATAACAGCTAACGTACCAAATGCCTTCTTCACTAACCTAGTCAGTCTGACCTCAGAGGCAGGCAAATTAAAGGTATCAATACTGGATTAACTAAACTTTTTATGCCAAGAGACAGTCACTTTAGAGTAGCCACACTTCAGTGTTGGATCAGCTGATTTTGGACAGTGCTCAGGGACAGAAGTGCGACTGCAAGTAAGGCAGGTAACTGGACCCAAAGGCCACAGGGTGAATGAGCTAAATGACAATGGCTCCATGGCATAGGAATCCATTCAGGAGCAGGGAGCAAGAAAGAATGCAGCACAATAGGGGGAATTAACATCATTATTCTGCAGCATGCAGTACGAGTCCAGACCGCTGTGCTGCCTGCCTGGCATTCGGTTTCACAATTTCTGCTCAGGGGAGAAATAGAATTTACAGGAGGAGCCAGTCACTGTGGTTTATGTAGGTACCAATGATATAGGTTAGACAAAGGAGGTATTGCATAGTCAACACAAGACACTGGGGCATCAAACAGGTAGAGCTTGAACAGTCAATCTCTGCAATATTATGGAGCCTAATGCAAGTTGCATAGAGCAAACCAGGTTAGAGAGATGAATGTGGCTCAAACACTGGTGCGAGAGAAGTGGGTTCCAGTTCATGATTCTTGTTAAGCAAAGTGTTGAAAGATTATTTGATAAAGTTTATTTGGGGTTCCAAACAGATCATTCATGACCTTATTAAATGGCAGGCTCAAGGTCTACTCCTGCTTCCTATGTCAGAAGTAGGGATGGTCACTAGTGATTGCATAATGTTCATCATTCATGTCCTCAGACACTGTAACAGTCCATATTCAATGCAAAAAGATTTGGACAAAATCCAGGCTTGGACTGACAAGTAACATTCACACCATACAAATACCAAGCCATGACCATCTCCAATAAGAGACATAATTTAACCATTGCCACTTGATATTCAATATTGTTACCATCACGGAATCCCCAATCAACATCATCCTGAGGATTACCATTGATTAGAAACTCAGGTGGAATTACCATATAAATCAGTAGCTTCAAAAGCAGATCAGAGGCTAGAACATAGAAGAATACAGCGCAGTACAGGCCCTTCGGCCCTCGATGTTGCGCCGATCCAAGCCCACCTAACCTACACTAGCCCACTATCCTCCATATGCCTATCCAATGCCCGCTTAAATGCCCATAATGAGGGAGAGTCCACCACTGCTACTGGCAGGGCATTCCATGAACTCACGACTCGCTGAGTAAAGAACCTACCCCTAGCATCTGTCCTATACCTACCCCCCCTTAATTTAAAGCTATGCCCCCTTGTAATAGCTGACTCCATACGTGGAAAAAGATTCTCACTGTCGACCCGATCTAAACCCCTAATCATCTTGTACACCTCTATCAAGTCACCCCTAAACCTTCTTTTCTCCAATGAAAACAACCCCAAGTGCCTCAGCCTTTCCTCATACGATCTTCCTACCATACCAGGCAACATCCTGGTAAACCTCCTCTGCACCCGTTCCAGTGCCTCCACATCCTTCCTATAGTACGGTGACCAAAACTGCACACAATACTCCAGAAGCGGCCGCACCAGAGTCTTATACAACTGCAACATGACCTCAGTACTCCGGAACTCAATTCCTCTACCAATAAAAGCCAGTACGCCATATGCCTTCTTCACCGCACTATTTACCTGGGTGGCAACTTTCAAAGATCTATGTACGTGGACACCAAGATCCCTCTGCTCATCCACACTATCAAGTATCCGACCATTAGCCCAGTACCCCATCTTTTTGTTACTCTTACCAAAGTGAATCACCTCACATTTACCTACATTGAACTCCATTTGCCACCTTTCTGCCCAGTTCTGCAGCTTATCTATATCCCGCTGTAACCTGCCACATCCTTCCTCACTGTCTACAACTCCTCCGACTTTTGTATCATCCGCAAACTTGCTCACCCAACCTTCTAACCTCTCCTCCAGGTCATTTATAAAAATGACAAACAGCAATGGTCCCAAAACAGATCCTTGCAGAACACCGCTAGTAACTGCACTCCAAGATGAACCTTTACCATCAACTACTACCCTCTGTCTTCTTCCATCCAGCCAACTCCTAATCCAAACCTCCAGCTCACCCTCAATGCCATACCTCCGTATTTTTTGCAGTAGTCTACCATGGGGAATCTTATCAAACGCCTTACTAAAATCCATATACACCACATCTACCGCTTTCCCCTCGTCCACCTCCTTAGTCACCTTCTCAAAGAATTCAATAAGGTTTGTGAGGCACGACCTGCCCTTCACAAAACCATGCTGACTATCCTTGATCACATTATTCCTATCCAGATGTTCATAAATCCTATCCCTTACAATTCTCTCTAAGACTTTGCCCACAACAGAAGTGAGACTCACCGGCCTACAGTTACTAGGGTTTTCCCTACTCCCCTTCTTGAACAAGGGAACCACATTTGCTAGCCTCCAATCTTCTGGCACTACTCCTGTAGACAACGAGGACATAAAAATCAAGGCCAATGGCTCTGCAATCTCCTCCCTTGCTTCCCAGAGAATCCTAGGATAAATGCCATCAGGCCCAGGGGACGTATCTATTTTCACCCTTTCCAGAATTTCCAACACCTCTTCTCTACATACCTCAAAGCCATCCATTCTACTTAATTCTGACTCAGTATTCACATTGACAACAATGTCCTGTTCCTGATTGAATACTGACGAAAAGTATTCATTCAGTGTCTCCCCAATCTCTTCAGCCTCCACACGCAACTTCCCACTACTATCCTTGACTGGACCTATTCCTACCCTAGTCATTCTTTTATTCCTGACATACCTATAGAAAGCCTTAGGGTTTTCCCTAATCCTACCAACTAAGGACCTTTCATGTCCCCTCCTTGCTGCGCTTAGCTCTCTTCAGGTCCTTCCTGGCTACCTTATAACTCTCAATCACCCCAACTGAACCTTCACGCCTCATCTTTACATAGGCCGCCCTCTTCCATTTAACATGGGATTCCAGAAGAGGAATACTGCAGTGAGTAACTCATCTCATAACTCCCCAGAGCCTGTCCACCATCTACAAGACACAAGTCAGGAATGCATTGGAATACTCCCCACTTGCCTGCATGAATGCTATCCTGGCAACATTCAAACAGTTTGACACCATCCAGGACAAAGCAGCCCGCTTGATTGGCACTCCACCCACAATAATCCACTCCCTCCACCATTGACACTCCGTAGTAGCAGTGCGTACAATAAAATGCACTAAAGAATTTTGTTGAATTTCTATAAGCAGCACCTTCGCAGTCCATGACCACTTACATCCAGAAGGACAAGGGCAGCAGATACATGGTAACACCATCACCTGCAAGTTTCCCTCCAAGCCTGTCACCATCCAGACTTGGAAATGTATCATTATTTCTTCACATCACTAGGTAAAAATCTAGAATTCCTTGTCTAAAGGCATTGTGGGTCAATCTACAGCAGAGGGACTGCAGTGGTTCAAGGTGGCAGCTCAACACCAACTTGTCAAGGGCAACTAGGGACAGGTAATAGGGAATTGCCTTGCTGGTCAGCACATTTACATGAACTCAAAAAAAGCATTCTGGACACAATATTATAGGAAGGATATAACTGCTCTGGACAGAAGATCTAAGAACATTGCGAGGGATTGAAAATTGCTGCGAGGAGGAAACATTGTTCTCAGGAAAACAATCCTAAACTACCCAGAAAAGGTGCGGGGTGACTGGCGTACTAAGTAATGAGGGACTTGAATACATTGGACAAGGAAGACCTGCTGACCCAGTGAGAGATCAATTACCATGGGCACATATTTAAAGTGACTGTAGAAAGTTGAGTGTACACAAGGAAAACCCTTTTTCACCTCCATGATGGTGAGTGTCTAGAATCTGCTGCCCAGTTTGCTGATTGAAGCAGAAACCCTCAACTAATCTAAAAGAACCCAGATCAACATGTGATATGCTGTAACCTGCAAGGCAACAGTCCAGATGCTGGTATGTGGCACTGACACGATTGGTTAAATGGCTACTTGTTGTGCTGTAATTTCTCCATGGTCCTACAAGTCTCCCTGTTTTGTCTGTGTTGCCTGTCTGGCCTGGAAAGCAACTTGCTATCAATGAATGGGGGGAGGATCCAGTTATTTTAGCCTTTGTAGATTCCAACAGCATAGGTAGAACAAAATAGGTGGATGCGCATAATTAGTGCGCAAAGCTAGGCACCAAATTAAGAAACAGGACATTAAAATGGCCAAAATCTTCACATTACTTCCTGAGCCACATGCAAAACCAGCAGAGGACAAGTTAGAGGAATGAACACATGGTTCAAGGACTTGTATCGAGACAGGAGTTCTGGTCATGGCATCAGTACTGGGAAATGAGGGATTTTTATTGATGGGACAGTGTCCACCTAAACAATGCTGTGGTTGATGGGCTTGAGTCACAACTAAATAAGCAGTCCAGATTTTAAACTGAATGAGGGCAAGGCTTCAAATTGGGAAGGTACAGTAAATCAAAGATTAAAGACAAAGCCAAATAGAAAGGTCTTAATATGGGAAATGATAAAAGTGAACTGAAAAATGTGTTGCTGGAAAAGTGCAGCAGGTCAGGCAGCATCCAAGGAGCAGGAGAATCGACGTTTCGGGCATAAGCCCTTCTTCAGGAAGGTGTGCCAAACAGGCTAAGATAAAAGGTAGGGAGGAGGGACTTGGGAGAGGTGCGTTGGGAATACGATAGGTGGAAGGAGGTTAAGGTAAGGGTGATAGGCCGGAGAGGTCGGGAAGAAGACTGTAGGTCAAGAAGGCGGTGCTGAGTCCGAGGGATAAAACAGACATTGGCAGGAAGGAATCCAGGTGCAAATCTACAAATAACTGATCTCATTGCTGTTTCTAGGACTAGTTATACAAAATTAAACAGCTGGATCTCCCCACAATATACAGATTGCACCTCAATTACTGACTGCAGCACTCAGATATTCTGTGGTCATAAGAGATGCTTTACAATTCCTGTGTTCCATTGCCATTTAGGCAATTTTTTTTATTGTAGGTAGGGGTCAGGAGACGATACTTTAAGTACCAGGAAATAGGTAAAATAGGATAGCTTTTTTTTGTGCTGTGCAGTCTCAATAATTACCCAGTACAATCTAGAATGACTAACTATTGGCTACTCACCTAGTGCTGATTTTATAATTTTCGTTAATGGAAATTATTCTGTAGGTTAGCAGACCTCCAGTGCGGTCCAGCTCTCCTCTCCAATCGTTTTTGTTTTCAAACATCACAGTTGGAGGATCATCTTCTATTCTTATGGGACCCACTGTGGGGGGGGGAAAATAACGACTTCTCAATGACAAAAAGACACGTGTACAGAACTAAAGTACCTGTGCATATAAATCAGTTAGATCATAAGATACAAGAGCAGGAGAATGTCATTCAGCCCATCAAGGCTGCTTGGGCATTCAATGAGACCATGTCTGAGCTGATAATCCTTAACTCCACTTTCCTGCCCTTTTCCTATAATCTTCAATTATAGAGTCATAGAGATGTACAGCATGGAAACAGACCCTTTGGTCCAAACAGTGGGCGGCACGGTGGCTAGCACTGCTTCCTCACAGCGCCAGAGACCAGGGTTCAATCCCTGCCTCAGGCGACTCTGTGTAGAGTTTGCACATTCTCCCCGTGTCTGCGTGGGTTTCCTCCGGGTGCTCCGGTTTCCACGCACAATCCAAAAATGTGCAGGTTAGGCGAATTGGTGAGGCTAAATTGCCCGTAGTGTAAGGTGAAAAGGTAAATGTAGGGGAATGGGTCTGGGTGATTTGCGCTTCGGCGGGTCAGTGTGGACTTGTTGGGCCGAAGGGCCTGTTTCCACACTAAGTAATCTATCCTTGCTGACCAGATATCCCAACCCAATCTCGTCCCACCTGCCATTACCCGGCCCATATCCCTCCAAACCCTTCCTATTCATATACCCATCCAAATTCCTCTTAAATGTTGCAATTGTACCAGCCTCCACCACTTCCTCTGGCAGCTCATTCCATACACGTACCACCCTCTGCATGAAAAAGTTGCCCCTTAGGTCTCTTTTATATCTTTCCCCTCTTACCCTAAACCTATGCCCTCAAGTTCTGGACTCCCCAAACCTAGGGAAAAGACTTTGTCTATTTATCCTATCCATGCCCCTCAATTTTGTAAACCCCTATAAGATCACCCCTCAGCCTCCAAAGCTCCAGGGAAAACAGCCCCAGCCTATTCAGCCTCTCCCTCTAACTCAGATCCTCCAACCCTGGCAACATCCTTGTAAATCTTTTCTGAACCCTTTCAAGTTTCACAACATCTTTCCGATAGGAAGGAGACCAGAACTGCACGCAATATTCCAAAAGTGGCCTAACCAATGTCCTGTACTCAATACTCTGACCAATAAAGGAAAGCATAAGTGTTCCACCTCAGACCTTAATTATACTTAACGACCTAGCTTCAACAGACCTCTGCCGCTTCACCACCTACAGGGGCAGCGCGCGCACACACAAAAAACAACCTTTCCGCAACTATCTTGTCAAGTTCCCCAAAGAATCATTTATGGTCTAATAAAGTCACCTCTCATTTTTCTATATTCCAATGAATACACACAACCTACTCAATCTCACCTCGTAATTCAGTTCTTCCATACTCAGGAACAACTGGGTGAACCTTGTCTGGACTGCCTCCTATGCAGTGTATCTTTCCTTAGATAAGGGGACTAAGATGGTATATGGTATTTCAGCTGTGATTTGACTAGTGCCTTGTATTGCTTCAGAAAGACACTACTTTTATTTTTCATTCCCTTTGAAATAAAGGCCAACATTTCATTTGCCTGCCGAATTACTTGCTGAATTTGGACGTTAGCCTTTTGCGATTTATGCATCAGACTCCCAAATCCCTTCAATGAAGTTTTTATTGCAGCCTTTTGCCATTTAAACAATATTCACCTCCTCTAGCCTTCCTTTCAAACCTTACATTTACCCAAAACATGGTTTAATTTCGACAAATAGCCACATACAGCTATTAGCACTGAAAATGCTCTGGAGTTCTACTGGGGAAATAGAAACTTTTATTTATAAAGGAAGTTGCAAATGGATTTTTGGCAGTGCAAACGGAAAGGATTTCAGACTCATAAGACTTAGCAATATACAAAAAGGAAGAAATACATTTACATTAATGGAATTACAAGCAATATTTTTGTGACTAAAGAAAATTAAAAAAAGTCAGTTTACCAAAGCAAATTGCTGCCAATCAATTAGCAAACAGAACCTACTATAAGCATTTGCACTGTTTAAAAATATTATTTGACAGTACAATACATATTCTTTTGTGTGATATTGCAAAGTTTCTATCTCGTTTTGCTAAATAATTGGGTTTGTTGTGTATAGCTTTTTTAAAAAGTAACCACACTTAGTGCTTAGCCAGTTTTAAAGCTTCTTTCTCAAAAAATAAAAACAGACCATTGGGCCGAATAAGTCCATACCTGTGCTCAGGTTTCACAGTTCAAATATTGCATGAAGCTGGTGAAACTAACTGCTCAAATATGTCACATAATCCATCTTAACTAAAAATCAAGGGACTCTCCAAGGGACAATGCTAAGTGATTTCTGTCAGAGGGCAATTCTACCTTTTGGAATGACATATTCAGCAAAGGCCCCATCTGCCTGCTGAAATAGATATAAAGGACAGACAGTGGATGATAATTGCGGTTGTTAGTCAATCCTCTCAGCTCCAGGACATCTCTGCAAATGGTCCTCAGGGTTGTTCAGCACATTTATGATACCTCAGACATTTTTGTAAAAATGTGCTCATGGGATGAAGGTATCATCTGCTTGACCAGCACTTATTACCCATCTCCAATAGTCCTTGAACAGAATGGTTTATGAGCCCATTTTAGAGCATGTCAACCACACTATTATTATGGGTCTCCTGACATGCTGGCTAGACCAGGTGAGGATCGGAGATTTTCTTTCCTAAATGAGGTGATGAACCAAATGAATATTTATGACAATGGTTGACATTAGAACAACTTTTAATTCCAGATTTTTATTAATTCAAATTTCACTATCTGCCATGGTGTCATTTGACACATGTCGCCAGAACACTCGTCAGGGAGATGGATTACTAGTGAAGTGACAACAACACATCCACATAAGATCATTCAGCAATGGCCTGATAAATCACAGAATACCTATGGTGTGGAAGCAGGCCATTTCGACCCATCAAGTCCACACCAACCCTCCAAACCACTCAGACCTGCTCCCCTGCCCTATCCCTGTAACCATGTATTTCCCATGGTTTATCCACCTAACCAGTATATCCTTGGACATTATGGGAAACTGTGCATAGCCAATCCACATAATCTACACATTTTTGGACTGTCAGAATAAGCCAGAGTACTGGAGGAAATCCACGCAGACACGGGGAGAATGTGCAAATGCCACACTGACAGGCAGTCTGTCACAAGGGTGGATTTAAACCTGGATCCCTGACACTGAGGCAGCAGTGCTAACCATTGAGCCACTGCGTTGCCCTGGAAAGTAACATTTGTGCCATAAGCATCATGAAACGACCATCTCTAAGAGAGAATATAACCATTTCATTGCATTCAAATGGCATTGCCATCACTGGATACCCCACTAGCAATGTCCTGAGGGTTACTGTTAACCATAAACTGAACTGGACTAGCCATGTATCTACTGTGCCTACAGGAGTAGCTCAGAGGCTGTAAATACGACATCAAGTCGCTCACCTTCTGGCTCCCCAAAGGCTGTCTAGCAATGAAACACATCAGCAATATGACTCTCCAACAACATTCAAGAAACCTGAAACCATTTAGAGCAAAACAACACACTTAACTATTACTCCATCCACAATACTCAACATAAACTCTCTTCCCTACTAACACACCAGAGAGATGTGCCAACTATAAGATGAATTGCAGCAACTCTAAGGCTCTTTTGACTCAACTGCTACATCCAGAACCAGTGCATGGGAAAATGACTACCTGCAAGTTCTCCAAGTCACATATAAACCTACATTGTGCAGGTGCCAAAATTGGACTGGGTGGACAAAGTCAGAAGACTTCACCCAAAGGAGCAGTGCTCCGAAAGCTTGTGACTTCAAGTAAATCTGTTGGGACTATAACCTAGTGTTGTGTAACTTCTGACTTTGGAAATAGATTGCTGCTCCTTCAGTACATCTGGGTCAAAATCCTGAAGCTCTCTCAAGTCCCTTCACTCCACAAACAACAGCAGTTCAAGAAAGCAGTTCACAACCAATCTCAAGTGCAATTAGAGATGAGCACCGAATGTTGGCCCAGTCGATGTTCAATAAATATTTGAGAAAAAAAGTGATAGAGAGGCTTGGAAGCATTTGAAGGGATTTGGTGTGATATTTCCCTGACACTTGAATTGGCTAAATGGTTTACAATAGCCTCATCTCATGTTTCTACGCATGTCCTTTACATAACTCAGTTCAAGAGTTAGGAGAATGGCTATTCAAAAAAGAAGAGTTACCTCTATGGAGGATATGAACTTAACCTGAAGTCGCCAAATACAGGTCATAATCATAAAAGTGCCTTAACAGCACATTGTTTAGCACACCAATAAATGTTAAATGTCCCATAAAAATCAACATTGAGACAATGGATTGAGATAGAGACTGAATCAATACATCATTACAGACAACCTTAAGTAGAATTTGAAATCACTGGGCTGGTGCCAGCTCTTTACGGTATCCTTGGATATTGATATTCCTTTTTAAAAAGGTGTCAAATTCATTGTTTAAACAAGGCAAAAATTTGAATAAGTAACAACTGGTGGTAAAACAATTTATATCTTATTAACCCTCTGAATTCTCTAAAAAGGGAAAAAAAACTTTCCTCATGCCTCATTAACAATCCATTTGTCATCTCTATTGGATTCTTCTTAAAAATAGCCATTTCTAAAAATAATATATTTCAGATGTTAAATGGGTGACTGGGCTATTGTTAACTCTGGTTTCTCTCCACAGATGCAGTGAAAGTTACTGCATTTTTCTAGCAATTTTTGTTTTTGTGTTTCAGATCTTCATTATTTCAGTCTTAATTTTTGGCATCATCTCACCAAATTTTTCCAACCTTAGTAAATGGAGGTGCAATTTTAATAGAACCAGGTTGGTTGCATAGCACACAATGAATGGGTAAGGAAACTGGCTGCAACAATGGCCCAAAACATACAAAAAATAGTTTCAAGGTAATCAGAGGATTTCTACAATATTACCTTTAAGACCACCTGCTGCACCAACATAAGGGAAAGCAAACAAACATTTTAAAGATGTTGGATTCAAACAATGGTGAACTATCCCCTGGATCAGCTGGAGGAAAAAAGAAAGCAGTTATCAATACATGTAGTTAAAATTTGCAAACTATGTTGTTTTGGGAGTTATTGGGACACTGGCTAGGAGTGGGGTTGGGGAGTGTGGAACTGAGGTGTTTGAGAGTGTGAAACAGAATGATTAACTCATCCTTTAATCATTTCAAAATAAGTAAAATGCACATACACAGAAGTTGAACTGACCAAAAAAAAATGTTAGGCTACATTTTCCAAAAGAAAAAAGTTACATTTTTCACAATAATTAAATGTACACACACCTTTCAGTGGGCACTGCTCCCATTAGCAACCAACCTATTCTCACTTTTCTCCTAGATTGCTCCAAAACAGAGGGAGTGCTTAAAGGTTGCACAAAGACAATGATACCTCGTCACCTCTGTAGGTAAAGTTCTTGTTCTTTGCTTGATATTGCCCCACAGATGAAACTAAGTTTAAAGAAATCACTGAAATGTAAACATACCAAGCTTCTCCATATATCTCCACCTTTGCACTCAACTTCACTACGTAGAATTCTTTTGATACTCCAGTGGATCTTGGACTACATAGCCATAAGTGCTTCAACTCGGGCTAATGTGCAAACTGGCACATTTTGCCAGTAGGCTATGCTCTTTACATATTAGAGTCTAAGGATTAAGTTTCTGATTTGGCAGGTTGGAAGTGGTCAGATGGTAGTATAATGGTAATGTCACTGGAATAGCAATCCAGATCCCCAGGCTAATCTAATGGGGGCACCAGTTAAAGTCTCAATATGCCAGCTGATGGAATTTAAACTCTATTAATAAAATCTTGTATTGAAAGCTAGTTGCATTGTCTCAATAAGCCACCATCAGTGTAAAGGCCAATGTGGCTCACTGATGTCCTTTATGGAAGAACATCTACCACCCTCACGAGGTTTGGCCGATGTACCCACAGCAATGTGGTCAAGATTTAACTGCCCTAGGGCTTTTGCCAGAACCGATTTTCCTGCTATCTCAGATGCTGTCTGACCTGCTGTGCTTTTCCAGCACCACTCTAATCTAGACTCCAGCATCTGCATCCTCACTTTTGCCCTAAGAAATGGCCTAGCACATCACTCAGCACAAGGGTAATTAAGGTTGGACAATAAAACACATTGTCCAGTAACACCCATATCCTATGGAGAGATTAAAATTAAAAATAACTCAGACATACAGTTAAGTGTGTATCTCAACATTGTTTCCAATAGATGGTGGATACAGTGTCTGACCAATTAATGATCAAAAACTACTTGATTAAGAAAAACAATTGGGCTCAAGATTGGAATATTGACTGGATGGGGGAAAAAAAAGAGAGGGGTCTCCACCTTCAGGTGCCCTTTCAGCATTTGCCGACGTAAGCAAAAACAAAACGGTCAGAGATGCCAGACTACCATTGTAGAGCAGTTTTTCTCGTTCTTTCCCCCACACTTCTCTGCAACTGCTCCCTTGGGCATTCTGAGGAACAGCTCTAATCAGCGGGGTCCTAAAGGTGATCCTGCTGAATCCCTGAAGCTGAAAGGTGACCTTATAGGAGGTTTTTAAAATCATGAGGGGCATGGATAGGGTAAATAGACAAGGACTTTTCCCTGGGGTAGAGGAGTCCAGAACTAGAGGGCATAGGTTTAGGGTGAGGGGGGAAAACTTTAAAAAGGAATCTAAGGGGTAACTTATTCTCACAAAGGGTAGTGAGTGTATGGAATGAGCTGCCAGAGGAAGTGGTGGAGGCTGGTACAATTGCAACATTTAAAAGGCATCTAGGTGGATATATGAATAGGAAGGAAGGGTTTGGAGGGATATGGGCCGGGTGCTGGCAGGTGGGAATAGATTAGGTTAGGACATCTGGTCGGCATGGACTGGTTGGACCAAAGAGTCTATTTCCGTGCTGCACATCTCTATGACTACTTTCCAGGTAACTGCTGTTCTCTGGATACCACGAGGTATTTCAAACCAACCTGGTCATCGGCCTCAAAATTCATCTCAACAAGCTACCTGTGACTTGCAGGCAGACAACTAAACCAGCTGCTTGCACAAATATACATGCCAACACGGCAAGTCTAATACCAGTGTCAAATCCTGCACTGAGTGTGATATGGGCCAAGACAAATTATAAAAAGGACAAAAAGAGTACAAACATTTCACAAGTTCATTTATGGACCAATAGAATTCAAAAAAGGTAGTCAAGTAAACATTGATTAGACCATCTTGGAAGTACTCTGCAGAATTCCAGCCTTCACATTACAAAAGGATAGGGCACTGGTAAAGGTGTGAAAAGATTTAGAGGAACCTCAATTATCCAAAGGACACAGGCAGGGAGTATTTCATTCAGTTAATCGAATTCTGGATAATTGAATGCCAGATAACAGTCTTGCTGAGCATCAGGACCTTGCGATCTTGCCAAGTAATCAGATATTCGGATAATTGCCGAATAATCGAGCTTCCTCTGTACATCAATGATACCAGAACTGGAAGAGTAAAACCAGCAACTTGCAGTTGCAAAAACACTTAAAAAGGTCTTAAGGCACTCACAAGTAGGTTAAACAAAATTTGAGGAGATGTAGGATCAAAAAGAAGATTTAAATAGAGATTTAAAATTGGAAGCATTTAGGTTGAAGATCCAAGAGCAGCAAAACAACAGATACTGGAATTAGTTTTGATCTATGTCATAAGTAAAATATATTCAAATATAGCTATCCATCATACTGTGATGCAGGCACATGGAACAATGCTCAACAGATTTGGATTAAAATATTGGTGGTCTGATTACAAAGTTTTCAGATGACAAAAATTGGAAGAGTTGTAGATAATGAGGAAGATTATCAAATGATACAGCAAAATATAGATCAGTTGGAAAGTTGAGCAGAGAAATGGCAAATTGAGTTTATTCCTGAACGTGTGAGATGATGCATTTTAGATTAGATTACCTACAGTGTGGAAACAGGCCCTTTGGCCCAAAAAGTCCACACTGACCCTCCGAAGAGTAACCCACCCAGTCCCATTTCCCTCTGACTAATGCATCGAACTCAACGGGCAATTTAGCATGGCCAATTCACCTAACCGGCACATCTTTGGACTGTAAGTGCAAGAAGAAAGTATACAGTAAATGACAGAACTCTTAGGAACATTGAACTACCGAGAAATCTTGGGGTGTATGTCCATAGCTCCCTCAAAGTGGCAATACAAATTGACAAGATGGTAAAGGTAACATACTGCATCCTTGCCTTAATTGGTTGGGGCATGGAGTATAAAAGCTGGCAGGTTATGTTGCAGCTGTATAAAAACCTTCAGTTAGGCCACATATTGAGTTGTGTGTACAGTTGTGGTCAGCACACTATAGGATGTGGACACTTTGGAGAGGATGCCAAAGAGGTTTACCAGGATGTTGCCACGATTTGAGTATATTAGCTATAAGGGGAAATTGGATACACTTGGATTGTTTTCACGAGAACATCAGAGGCAACCACTCATTGACGGGCAACCTGATAGAAATATATAAAATCACAGGGCATGGATAGTCAGAGTCTTTGCCAATCCCACCCCCCTCCCCTCCAAGGTGGAAATGTCAAATACTACAGGGCATAGTTTAATGTGAGGGATGTGGGGGTTGGAGTTAAAAAAGGAGATGTGTGAGACAAGTTTTCGTTTTAAAACAGAGGGTGCCTGGAACACACTGCCAGAAGAGGTGGTAGAAGCAAATATGATAGCAACCTTTAAGGAGCATTTAGACAGACCTGAACAGATAGGAAGAGAGGGAGATATGAACTATGCGCAGGCAGATGGGAGGAGTTGAGAATGTCTTCATTATTGTAGGCACAGACATGGCAGGCTGAAAGGCTCCTGTGCTATACTGTTCCATGTTCTGCAGCACTGAATCATTTTAAACATAGCTTGAAAGATACACATAAAAGGTAGACAAATTTGTAAAGAAGCTAATTGAATTGTATGAGAGGCAGGAAATTAGATAGTTAGTTTAGCTCTCATTTACCCTTCTAGCATCCTCTTCCTTCGTGTATCTTAACCCAAAGTGAAAGACTCGGAAATCTTTACAATACAGCAGAAGCTTCTCAGGAATTTTGTTCTTTACAGCACCTGGTAGGAGCGGCTTCTTTTTATCATCATACACTACAAAGATAACCACAAAATGTTATGAAATTCTAACACGAAGCAACAAAACGTGAATGCTGATCTTCAGCCATTATTTTTGTAAAACACAGCAGTAAATTACATGCTTCCCATCTCAACATTACCCTTCCAAACAAAGGTTTAGGCATCAATTTGATAACCAGCAAGTCAAAAGAGAGTGTTTTAGAACATTTGGAAAACAGAACAGCAGAGCACAGTACAGGCCCTTTGGCCCTTGATGTTGTGCCAATCCTTCAACATATTCTAATATCAGACTAACTTGCAAACCTTCATATTATCATACACATGCCAATCCAAGAGTCACTTAAATGTCCCTAATGTATCTGACTCGACTACCACTGCTGGCACTAGATTCCACACACCCACCACTGTGTAAAGAGCTTATCACTGATATCTCCCCATAATCTTCCTCCAATTACCTTAAAATTATGCCCCCTCATGATAGACTTTTTCCCATGGTGGAAATGTCTCTGGTTATCCACTCTATCTATGCCTCTCAACATCTTTTACATCTCTATCAAGTCACCTCTCATTCTTCTTCACTCCAATGAGAAAAGCCGTAGCTCTCTCAACCCTTTTTCATAAGACATACCTTCCAGTCCAGGCAGCATCCTGGTAAGTCTGCCCTGCAACCTCCCCAAAGCTTCCACATCCTTCCTATAAGGAGGCAACCAGAACTGAACACTATTTGATTAGAACAATTTAAGTCAGTTTAATAATATGAAAATTAATAACAAATTTTTTTGAAAATACCCCTTTTATAACATTCCAAATCTTGTCATTTTGAAATTCATTGGCAAATCATTTCACTATGAGCTGAAAACAAAGGTTGACATGCACACAAAGTGAAGAACCCAAGCAAAAGGATCGACATGTCAACAGACAACAAAAAGAGCAAAATGGATTTCCTTCGCTAAAACTGGAGCCATCTAAGAAATAATAATTTTAAGATCCCTGCAAATTAAGTAACATTACAACCAAGCGTCAATTTGACATAATTGGTATCTCTCACTTGACTGTCACTCCAGCACAGTACTGAAAGTTCAAAATTGCAGGAAGTGGCATCCTTCAAATGAGGCATTAACTGGAGGTTCCATTTGCCTGTTCAGACACTATTCAAACTTCGAGAAGTCCAAACAGAACATCTTTCCTTGACCAAAACAACTTTTTTTTTTAAAAAAAGGAGGTGGGATCAGATCATTTATTTCGCATGCTTTTTTGAACAATCCTGCTGCGTAAAATTGGTTGTGTTATTGTAAACGAAATTCAAAATAACATAACAAATTCTGGAAATACAGAAAAATTACTAAAACTTCATGACTGAGTTGTATGTTGCATCTCAAATAGCTACTGTAATTACTAACAATTATTCTCCAGTACTCCACTTAATATATTTTACAAAGTGAAATTTGACATCCGAACATTGCAACTAGCTAGATAGCTTGACCTATTGTCAAGGTGCACATAAGTGACAATTCTTTTTTAAAAACAAAAACATGCCTACTTAAATAGGAACCACCGGCCACTGGTTTTTAAAACATTATTATTGAATTGCTGGCTCCAAATCAATTACCACAGACTTTGCTATTAAAACATTCCCACTACCCTCAATCCCTGCAGGCATTTATTCCTTGCAGCCACCATACAGAGCCTTCAGCAAAATGACTTCTGTACATGTAGAAACTTAAGCAGGGATTAACTGCAGGCAGGTGAATGATAAGCTTAAGATTTGGTGATCTAATGAAATGAAGGAATAGTTTGTGAGGGCTGAATGGCCTACTCCGGTTCTCTAGTTCCAACAGAATTGGTTTCAGACTAGGCCAACTCAGCTCCTTCAGCCAAATTTCCCTTTCGGTTAGGTCAATCCTCAGACAACACTGCTATAGTTACAATCTATATTCTTTGCAAGGTTGGTATGTGCACAAATAGCAACAAAACTAGAATTGATGAAAAACTCCATGCATTGTCATATTACCTCCAAAGATCTGGTCCACACAATGCAACGAGATATCATTTTCACCCATCAGTTTATTCCTATATGATTGTTCCTGGAACACAAAACAAAAACAAAATCCAAAATAAACATTCAAAGAGAACTGATCATATTTAAAATCATGCCTAGATTTTTTTTAAAGCAATCTAAAGTGGAGATCTAGATGGCATTTGGATGGGTATATGAATAGGAAGGGTTTGGAGGGATATGGGCGCTTGCAGGTGGGACGAGATTGGGTTGGGATATCTGGTTGGCATGGACAGGTTGGACCGAAGGGTCTGTTTCCATGCTGTACATCGGAGACTGGGTAAATTTTACAAGAAACAAATTACAGTCTAAGATCTGGAAAGTAGCTTGATTTTTATTCATGTGATGATAATGCCAGAATTATTTGCCTTTGCTTAATTCCCCTTGAGAAGGTGCTGGTGAGCCATCTTTGTGAACTGCTATAGTCCATCTGGTTTAGGAACACCAGACAGATTAGACAGCAAGTTCCAGGATTTTAACACTGCAACAACAAAAATATAGTTCGAAAGCAAGATGGTGTAGGATTTGGAGGAAAACGTGCAAATGAAGTTCCTATACACTTGCTGCCTATACATTCTTATATATTCTTCTACGAGTAGACAATTGTGAATTTGGTAGGTGTTGAAGAATTAGCATTACCCATTTTCAATTTGATACCACAACAGTTCCCAATGCTTGAACAAATAAACTGAAACATCTATTATCTATTAGCACATCTGAAAAATGACATTAGTCATGCTGTTGCATTTTAAATTTACCTATTATTCTCAATTTGAAGTGTTTGTACAAGATCCAAGTTGTTCACTCTTCATTCTTCCCTGTCCAAGGTCTTCCAATATTCTAATTTTTGTTAATTTTAATTAAAAAATTGACACTAGGAATTATCCTTCCAAGAATGGGTACTATACCTTAATAGCATCCATCAAGAACAATTTAAACAGCTTTCTACCAAAAATTTCAAATAGTTTCTTATTTTATCTTAAATATCTTATCTTAAATAATTTATCTAATAAAATCATCAAATACATCCTTACCTGTGTAAGGTGTTTAAACAGCAAAATAAGCTTGGAGAACAATGTCAAACAATGCACTCATTAATTCAAGTTACACCTGTTGCTGATATTCAAACCTACAATTTCTGTGTTCCAGCCATCTGCTGTCAGTTGCCAAATTAATTCTGGCCTGAATCCTTCAATTTCCAGGAACCAGAAGTGGAAACATTGCAGACCAATTAAGTTATCTGCAGTAAACACATTTTCAGCAAAGGAACCCATTCAGTTAACTGTGCCTGTGCCAGCTGAAAAAGAGCAATTCTGTCTGATCCCACTTTCCAACTTTTGGTCCATTGTGATAAAAGGTTACAGAATTTAAAATAGAAGTTCATGAGACTTCTGCTTTACAGTTCTTTCTGCAGTTTCAAATCCTCACCACCCTCAGAACAATGACACCACCCTGCCAATCTTCGTCTTGCCGCCAAATTGTTGAAATCTATTAACCCCTTCCCCCACCCCCAATGTTATCTAACTCTCAGCCTCATTTCCAAACAGAACAACTCCATTCTATTTAGTTATAAAATTCTTTCATCATAGCAACATTCATAACATCTACATAAATTTTCCTCTGTACTATTTTATTAAATATTTCTCGTAAGATGTTTCTTCAAACAAGAATCATGGTATGGTTTAACTAGCATTTAGCAGCACTAGCATAGTCTGTTTATAAACCAGGCTTCAGCCATGAAAATATCCCATATGCCTTAATCAAATTACATGACCTTGGGCGGTACAGTGGCAGTGGTTAGCACTGCTGCCTCACAGCGCCAGAGACCCAGGTTCAATTCCCACCTCAGGCGACTGACTGTGGAATTTGCACGTTCTCCCCGTGTCTGCGTGGGTTTCCTCCGGGTGCTCCCACAGTCCAAAGATGTGCAGGTCAGGTGAATTGGCCATGCTAAATTGCCCGTAGTGTTAGGTAAGGGATAAACGTAGGGGCATGGGTGGGTTGCGCTTCGGTGGGGCAGTGTGGACTTGTTGGGCCGAAGGGCCTGTTTCCACACTAAGTAATCTAATCTAAATGTCAATTCTTTACAAGGGTCTAGAAGGTCCCCAAACAATTATCGTATTGCAAGTCTAAATAGACAATAACTAAAACAAAGAACTGTGAGTGCTAGAAATCTGAAAGAAGAAATTACACAAAAAGTACTGGGTTCTTGTGGCAAATGAATAGCAATAATTGTGCATTGGCAATGGTACCTGTGTGAGGCATTCATAAAGTGCTTTGAATAATTTCTTAGAGCTACAAGTTCTGAAAAGTTATACTAAACTGAAAACCGCAACTGTGACAGGATTAATGATCTCAGAGTAGGGGCACCCCTAGATAGCATCAACTACAATATAATTTAACTTTACATCCATCTTGAAAGGAAGAAGGGTGGTGTAAGGCTAGTATTTTCAAAATAAGGACAACTACGTGGGCCTAAAAGCAGAACTGGCTAAAGTGCTAAGTGAGGAAACAAATCAAGCAGTGATAGACATTGAAAGGGAATACTTCAGAATACTCAAAGTAAGTTATCACTACTGAAAGAAAATTTCCAAGGTGGCACAGACAAAGGAAGAGGGCAGCTCCCACTCCTTCAAGGTAAGCGGTAAAGAAAGTTAAGGAAACCACAGCCTGAGAAGTTGAAAGAGGCATTTCAGGTTTTTACATTAATACCCGCCATATCTCTAAATAAAGTTGAATCCACAATATCACAGGTAAGAGCCATTCTTATGAGATCATATCAAATTAACGCAACAGTTAAAAACTGCAGATGCATTTTATTTGAATTCTAAGAATTGCTAAAACACCACTTGCTGTCATAACAAAATATGTCTTACAGAGGATTCATTTGATGCTTTGCATGAAAGCTTTTTGCACCACCTAGAGAGTCATTTATAAAATTAATAGCAATAACAGAATGACTAAAAATTAATCTGGAGAAAAAAAGTTAAATGAGAGGAAGCTAGCTATAAATGTTAAAAACAGACATCAAGAGTTTCTATAGGTGTTTAAAAAGAAATATAAAGAGCATTGGCTCTCTACAGAATATAAATGGAGAGAGTTTATAGTAGATCAAAGGGAAATGGTAGTTGAAAGGAACAAATTTTATGCTTTGTCTTACAATAGGTTTAAATCAGGAAATAAAAAGGAGACAAACATGGTAAAATTACAATCTCTAGGGCAGCATCACGAAGCAAGCTATTAGGAGCTGCTGGCTGACATGTTCCGAGCGTCTGATGGACTTCATCTTTGGGTCTTAAAAGAAGTGACAAATGAAGTGGTAAAGGTGTTGGTATGAATTTTCAAAAATTCATCTGCAAAGATTTAATTGGACAGGAAAGCTCATTGATTTAAGAACCAGAAGTTGCAGCATTTTGGGGGGGGGGGGGGGGGGGGAAATGAGGCAACTAGGTAACAACAAGCCAGTCAGCTTGAATTTTCTCATGGGGAAGAGGTTTGTTTCAATCATGAAGCAGGTTACAGCTGAACACTTAAAACTGAAGTACCACACATAGCTGAAGACAAAACAAATCTTGAACTCAAACAAGCCTCGCGATAGAAACAAGAGCACAGAGACCCACAGACTGCTGATATGAAACGACTCTGTGGCCAAACAATGTTTACTTTAAACAAACTGATTAGCCTACACACCATTTGCTTCTAGATAATGATTTTAAATGCTTGCTTAAATCATGTCACTGAATTTGTAGTACTATGTGCAGCAGTAGACCATTCAGCATTTGAGCCTGCTCTAACATTTAATATGCTCATTGCTGATCATCCAACCATTCCCACTTTCTCCCCAAACTTTGATCCCTTCATCCCCAGGAACCAACCATTTTCTGTGGCACAGAATTCCAGAGGTTCATCACCTTTTGGGTGAAGAAATTTCTCATGTCAGTCCTAAAATGCCCTTGTATCATTAAATTGTGACCTCTCGTTCTGAACTTTCCAGTCATTGGGAACATCCTTCCTGCTCTTATCCAGTCCCGTTAGACTTTTATAGATTTCTATGAGATCACCTCTCATTCTTCTTAACTCCGGTGAATACCATCCTAACTGATCCAGTCTCTTTTTAGGCGTCAGACCAGCAATCCCAAGAATCAATCATCTGGTCTGGTAAATCTTTGCAGTACTCCATCCATAACCAGAACATCCTTCTTCAGCAAAAGGAGGTCAGACCTGCACACAATACTACAGGTGCGGTCTCAGCAAGGCCTTTTACAGTTGCAGCAAAAGATCTCTGCTTCTGTAATTAACTTCTGTCCTTTGAATGCCTACATATCATTTGCCTCTTCACCACCTGCTGTACCTGCATGTTTACTTTCAGCCACTGGTGCACAAGGATACCTCCCCTTTTCTGAATAGCAATAGAATGGGAAAACAATCTGTCTTACTGTTTTTTGCCACCAAAGTGAATAATTTCACATTTATCTACATTATACTTCAGCTGCCATGCATTTGCCCTCTTACTCAGCTTGGCCAAATCACAATGAAGCATATCCACATCCTCTTCACAGAGATGATACTAAGGGTGAACTAAGTAGAGATATTAACTGGGGGAATTAAATATCAAATAATTGGAGTAAAAGGAGTGGATTTGTCAAGCAGGATTTCCCTTTCATAAATTCATGCTGACTCTGTCCAATCCTGTCACTGGCTTACCAAGTCGTCTGCTATTAAATATTTTACAGTAGCCTCTCATTTTCCACATGACTTACATCAGGTTAACCAACCTATAATTCTTTTTTCTCTCTTTACCTTCACTTTTAAATAGAAGCAAAGTGATGGAGAAACTTAGCAGGTCTGGCAGCATGTGTGCAAGAAATAGAGTTAATATTTTGAGACTAGCATCATTCTTAGAACCTTTCCCCACCCAAAATAGTGGGGTTATATTAGTTACTCTCCAAATCAACAGGAAGTCTTCCAGAATCTTGAAAGCTGACCACCAACATATCTATTACTTAGAGGGTCCTTCAGTACTGAAGCATAGATTGCCTGGTCTGGGGATTCATCAACCTTTAGTCCCATCAGTTTCCTCAACACCATTTCCCTATTAACATTGATATTCCTCAATTCCTCCCTTTCACTAGACTAAGCATTCCCCAATATTTCTGGGACATTTTTGTACCCTCCTTTGTGAAGCAATGTAACTTCCCCTGTTTCTAACATACTAGTTATCAGATATGACCTTTCCTTTGCAGAATCAGAAATGAACAGCAAAGAATGAAGCCACTATGCCACACTACAATGCCACCCAAGTCCCTTTCCATATACTTTACCTTGGTCAATCCATGACAACACAGATCTTGGTTACAATGGTAACTTTCCAAATGAAGATTAATACTACCCCTCCAAAATGTTTTCTCCAAATCATTTGCTGACTAGGTTTTAATACTAACTATAGCCCTTTTGCACATTGTAATTTTGGCTCTACTTTTGATTTTCCCAGTCACACAAGTACTGCCCAGAAGCAGAGAATTTATGAGCCCTTCAAATTTCGAACACTGGCACCAGCACCACTCAAATAAAATACCATCCAGCGTTCTGAAATTACACTTACCATCTCATCCAACAACTGCTCAGCACTTAAAAAAGAAATCTTGAAGTTGGTACAGACGAGCTTTCCATAAAAGCCTCTTTGTAAGGAATCTTCTCGACTGAATTTCACTACCGTGTTTGCCTCGCAGATTACAATTTCTCCTGTCATACAGGAAAGGGAAATGAAGAGCAGAGAGGGGAGAAAAAGGGAGAACTGATCAAATAGAGTATTCATAACAGGCATTTGAAACATGAATGCAGGTTTGGCCCTCCACCACATCTCTCAACCTTCGTTCAACTACAGTCCCTCATCCAATCTAAAATTCCCTCAGCACTCTGTTAAGGTCTTGGAATCTTTCTGAAAGAGGGGGCCTAGAACCAGACAGACATACTCAAGCCAATACCCAACTAGTCCACGACTGTTTATACTTCACTTGAGCCTCTACCCATTTTTCTTCTTCAACCCTACAATCGTAACCTTATGTTCCCTCACGTGAAGGAAGACTTTCCTCTCAAAGTCCATCCTTCGTACTCATGTCAATCAATCCTTGCAGAAGAAAATTCCATACTCTCACCAGTGGTCAGGTACAAAAAGTCCTTCAGAGTTCTTGAATCCTAAATTGAATGCCAGATTGTGTATGGCAACTTTTGTGGAATTCCTCATGTAGCAAATTCCCAGGAAATTTCCCAAAATAAAGTGAAGATTCTGCTGGGTAATTCCTCATCAGGACCCTCCTCACCAATGAAAGTATCCATTCAGAAAAAACATAATTCAAAGGGTTCCATTGCAGTCAAGTAAATAGTTACTAGGGGAAAATACCCAGTCCATCTCCCAAGTAACTGCTCAAATTAATCCCATAACATCTTTAGTTCAGCAGCTCCTGTTAACGGTCTGAATGTTTCCCTCTTCAGGAGGCTGCCAGACCGGAGTACTCCAGCACTTTTTCCTCCGCCTGACTTTGACTCATTGGCCCAAGGATGACCTTTCACATTAAGTGTCCAGAAATTGGGTATCAGTAATATTATTGTGGTTCCTGCTTTTGATGTCCTTATTAGATGCAAACAAAAAGCTTGCAAAATATTTAGTCACATCAGCTGCAGCTGGAAAATATAATTTGTCTAGTTTAAAAAGGTGTTAACAAAATAACACATTTTGCTTTTGCTAAACCAAAGTTAGCTTCAATTGTTCATTAATAGATTGCTGCAGTCAAGTGAAGAATTCAGCACAGGAGTGTTTGTTTGAGCAAACCTGCGGCATGATCATTTAAGTTCTTAAAAAAAATTGTTTGCCACTAGGGTGCAGTAAACACTAATGATAAATATTAAAAATCAAATGTAAATTCACTTTCAGTGGATCAAGGATAAGAGCTCATGGCAGGTAGAACAAAGTAAGCCGATGTTCATAAATGACAGCAGGCTCAGTGGCCTAATCATGAAGCGTATCTTCCAAAAACAACCAACAGTGAAAACCCTTGACTAATCTTCTGTCCAACACTTGAAAAGGAAACGAGGCTTTTAATGCACAAATCTTTTAAAAGAAAAAGGTTTAAGTTACCTGGTAGTAACTGTGGCTTCAGCTCATCGTTAACATTTTCTTTTTTAATTTCCTGGAATAAAAAGAGACTTACAATCATGGATTCAGCTAAAACATCTTAAAGAACATAATGATCTAGAGTGAAAGGAAAATTAGATCTAGGTGAAGTCAGAGTCACACGGTACAGAAATAGACCCTTCAATCCAACTCTTACATGCTAACCAGATATCCCAATCTGACCTAGTCCCATTTGCCAGCATTTCGCCCATATCCCTCCAAACCCTTCCTATTCACATATCCATCCAGATGACTTTTAAAATGTTGTAATTGTACCAGCCTCCACTTCCTCTGGCAGCTCATTCCATACATGCACCACCCTCTGCGTGAAGAAGTTGCCTCTTGGGTCCCTTTTAAATCTTTCCCTTCTCACCTTAAAACTACACCCTCTAGTTTTGGACTCCACCATTCTAGGAAAAAGACCTAAACTGCAGTGAATATAATCCTAACCATCCCAATCTCTCTTCATAGGTCAGTCCTTTCATCCCAGGAAACAGTCTTGACAACCTTTGTTGCATTTCTTCTGTAACCAGATCATCCTTCCTCTGATAAGGTGACCAAAACTGCACACAATCCTCCAGGGGTGGTCTCACCAAGGCTCTGTACAATCACAGCATGACATCCTTGTTTCTGTCCTCGAATCCTCATTCTCCTCCTCTTACACTCTCCCTGTCTTCCTGAATAGTTTTCATCTCCTCCGTTTAGTTACTGATGCTACCTGACCAGTTGGAAAATTTCTTTCTTTATTCTCATCGCATCACCTCACAGTGATACCGAATTACACGGAATGTGTATGTCAAACGGTGCATTTTCCAAAATTACTTAAACTATTTTGCAAAAGCAAAAGGAACAGTCTCAAATATACCCAGATTGAAAGCTGATGAGTTTCTCTCAAAACATGGATGATTGAATTCTTTCTGCAAGAGATAAAAGGCAAAAAACAATTTCTAGTCTTTGAATATTACCTGTTCTGTGGTATCGTGGCAGGTGGACTATTTAAAAAAAAACAGAAATTGGAGAACCTCCTGGGATAACGGAAATGAGAACAGCATGAGGTGAGGAAAGGTGAGAATCTAATTTAAAAGTTCAGTAGTTTATATAGAGAATAATTGTTACCCGATCATGACTCCAGACTAGAATCTAATAGAAGGGTTTATAGATATAGAATAAACATCTAGAATATAAACATAATTCAGATTATAGATGCAATAATGTGTTCAATCAAATTACAAGTCTACAGTGTGAACAATAATATGGTAAATATTGCAAATTACAAACTTAATGTTTGGGAGAGCATCATGCTGTTCCCAATATCAATATCAATAACCATTCTTGGTCAACCTTTATCGGAAGTACAAATGGACATTTTCCCAAATACGGAAGAGGAATGTCAGAGAAAAGAATATAACTTTGTTTCCAAAATGTCTGACAAATTTTCCCAAAGATATAGATTTCTTTCTACAGGATGACCTTGATGACACTGAAACGAAATGTGTATTAAGAATGGGTTAACCTAAATAAGATGCAAGAACAAAAAAAGGCCAGCCTATCCAGTCTGTTCCAGCAGTCGGAGATCGTGACGGATCGGGTAATCTTCAACTCCCCTTTCCAGCCTTGTCCCCATAATCCTTAATTAAAAAAATGATCAAAATTTGTTCACCTTAAAATATTTCTAATGACCCAGCCTCTTTAGTCAAGAATTCCACAGTTCTATTACCCTCAGAAGAAATGCCTCCTCATCACTATCTTAAATGTAAGAACTCTTATTTGAGATTAAGCCCAATGGATGTTGCTGCCCCTCGTGGAGATGCAGCCTTTCCATGCCTACCTCGTCAAGGCCCATCAAGTCAGATAGTCTGAGTACAGGCCCAACTTACTCCATCTCTTCATAAAAAACTTTTTCACATTTAATCAACCGAGCTAAGGTTTTCTGGACTGCCTTCAATGCCAATCTCCCCTGCTGAACACACTGATTTTTTTGCAATCTTCGCATTAGTTTAAACAAACCTGTACTAGAAGCTAGTCCCACTCAAAATACAGCATGCCAATCACCACTGGAATTTCTGTTAATTTTGCTCAGGATTAGCCATGCTTAGTTTTTGCAATAATTTCATTTTCAGCTGTATTTATCAAACTACATCAAGTCCCACATGGCGAGGGTCCTACTGTTTCCTTTGGTTGATGATTGTGTAGTGCTGTCAAACCAAATCATTTTGAACAAAAAGTGAGTGATAACCATCAGCTTTAAGTCGAGGGAAATTCACAATCATAGTTTCAAACCAAACTTTTCCCGGTATACTCAAATAACTTCAATGTCAGCAGCACTGGTGTTTATATTACAGAAGACTTGCGTATAGCTCAAACCACCAGCACATTAAAAAATACTTTACTTCATAAAACAAGTCATATTTGTGTGTCAACATTTAACATTAAAACAGTTCACGCTTTCATTAAATAAATTGTGCAAACATTCCTACTGAATTGCTACTGCACACTATGGCCATTGTATTGCAGTGAAACATGAATTTTAGTTTCTTCAATTCTGCCTTCGAGTTATCAAAACTTGAACAGCTTGAATGCCTCCAACATATCTAGCCAGCTTCAGGTACAGGATGACAGTTGCTTAACCATTAATTATACTACAGGATAAGGATTCTGTGTGACCATGAGTTCAAATCTCAGCATGAGTTGTTGTGAAATTGATCACTTGGCAGACAGTTTCAACACGGTTTCAAACAAGTCAACCTTGTTCATAAATGTTCTTCCAGGGAAAGCCTGTCACTAATTTGGTTTACATTTGGGTTCAAAGTAGTTCACTCACCAAAAGTATCTCATGTCCACAATAAGAGCCCTGTTCTCTGCAAACAAAGAACGTGACTATGCAGTACAACTTTGCAACTAAGACAAAGCTCGGGACAGTGCCATTCCCTGGTGCATTCTCAATGGCAATGCCTTAACTAGAGTAGAGATTTGTCAGGTTTGAAAATTAAACAAAAGCTTGGCAGTTAAAAGTACTCTCTGGTGCATTATCCATGCCAAAATCGGTCATAGAGTTCACTTGATCAGCACTAAGCACCCTCTGCATGCAACCTAAACCATTGATTCCTTTGAGATTTTGTACTCTTGCTATTCCGTTCTGAGGAATCCAAGGCCAAAAGCTTTGACAGCATCTTTCAGCATATTTTCTAATAAAAGAGGTTACTTACTTCCTAATAAAATTCCCATCGACAAAAATACAAGTCATCTAACCAGTGGATTCAGTCTACACAAATGAGAGAAGCAGTTGTGCCAAATTACATCATTGCTGCAACCATTTTGGGCTGTGGGAGAACTACTACTTTTTGGGATCTTTGCCAATTATTCACTTCTCTTTTTAGAGTAATAAAAACTGGAAATGCTGGTCATGTAAAGGAAGGAAGTTTTAAAAATTGCAAGAAAACCAAAAAGATTTAAAAATGCACTCACTGATCTAAGTGAACGTAGTAATCATGAGTCTCATGGTGAACAATGAGTTCACCAAAACAGAGGGGAGAAAAATATGGTCAGAGAGAACTCTCTCTTCCTCATCAAGTAATGTTGCAGGACTTTAAATATTGGGTTGGGAAACCACCAAACTGTTTTATGGCAAAAGATACAAAGGGACCATAAAGACTTCCTAAAAAAAATGCATAACAGGTTTGGTCTCAGAATGCACTGAATGTGATGAAAGCTGACAATTAGACTATCAAGGTTTTTTTTAAAATAAAGAAAAGGCACTGGAGAATTATCTGAAGAAAAATTAACAGCACTACAGAAAAGAGTAAATCCAGCTGACTCTGCCATGAAAAGAGCCAGCAAGGATATCAGTCAACTGGTATCCTTCTGTGCAGTAACAATACTTGACATTAATACATTTAGACAGAAATACACAAGAAATATGACAGTTCCATAAATACACTCCCTCGATGCTGGACGAGAGAGTCACCTCGTTTCAGGAGATCAAATTAAAAATTAGGATTTGAAGGATGCTGCAAACTGAGCAGAAGGAAATCACCTATTCCTATTACTTAATTCCATACAATTCCTTTAGCAGTCTCATCAAGATTTGAGTAATTAAAAGCATTTCCAAAGTAGTCACTAATTAAACTGAAATTAAGCAGTCTTGAAAAGTTAATGGAAAGGTTATTCAGAGATTAATTAGAAGGAGTAGACCCCGTCTGAATATGGAAAACAAAACACTGGTATTATTTACAAAATATTCACATGTTCTTGCCTTCCAGCCAATTTTCCAAAACAAAACTAAATGAAATTGTTTGTAGTGAGCTAAGTGTGAAGAGGCTTCAAGGGAATATGGGCTGGCTGAGCAAGTGAGCAAGAACATGGGAGCTGGAAAATAACACAAAATCTGAAGTTATACACATTGGTAGGAAGAATGGAGGCGGAGTGTATTTTTGTTTTAAAAAGGAACATCAAAATCTTCCCAACCTCTCAAAAGGGACACTGCTGTTCCTTGAGCATAAATCACTGACAACTAATGTGGCGTAGGAAGGCAAAGACAATATTGGCCTTTATTGTAAGAGAATTAGAATACAGGAGTAAAGAGGTCTTGTTTTGATTGTAAAGAACTTTGAGACTGTTTCGTCACCTTGTCCAAGGCAGACTATACTTACCCAACCTGTAAACTGCTGAAGCCAGGTGCTAACTCAGACCACTCCTCCTAATGCCCCCTCAACCACAACCTCACCTCCCATCATCAAACCATCATCTCCCAGACCATCCACGACCTCATCGCCTCTGGGGGGCTCCCATGCAGAGCCTCCAACCTCATCGTCCATGAACCACAGTGCCCAATTCTACCTCCTACCAAACATCCACAAACCTGACTTCCCGTCGACCCATTGTCTCAGCCTGCTCCTGTCCCACTGAACTCATCTCTGCATAACTTGATACTGTCCTGTCCCCCTTAGTCCAGGAACTCGCCACCTACGTTCAGGACACCACCCACATCCTCCAACTCCAAGACTTGCATTCCCCTGGCCCTCTATGCCTTATCTTCACCATGGACATCCACATCTATCCGCCTACGATGAAGGCCTCCCAGCTTTCAGTTTCTTCCTCTCACACCGTCCCAAACAGTACCGTTCAACTCTCACCCTCGTCCACCTGGCTGAACTGGTGCTCACCTTTTACAGCTTCTCCTTCCAATCCCCCCACTTCCTCCCAACCAAAGGGGTATCCGTGGGTACTCGCACGGGCCCCAGCTACACCTGCCTCTTTTTCAGATACATGGAACAGTTCATCTTCCGCAGCTACACCAGCACCATTCCCCACCTTTTCCTCCACTACATCAACGACTATATCAGCGCTACCTCGTGCTCCTACGAGGAGGGTGAACAGTTCAACTTCACCAACACCGTTCAGCCGGACCTCAAATTCACCTGAACCATCTTGGACACCTCCCTCCCCTTCCTGGACCTCTCCAACTCTATCCCCAACAACTGACTAACCACAGACATCTAATACAAACCCACTGACTCCCACAGCTACCTAAACTACACCTCCGGTCACCCTGCCTCCTGGCAAAACACCATCCCTTATTCCCAATTCCTCTGCTGCATCTGTTCCCAAGATGACCAATTCCACTTTAGAAAATCCCAGATAGCCGCCTCCTTCAAAGATTGCAATTTCCCCTCAGGTGGTCAACGATGCCCTTCAGCACATCTCCTCCACTGCCCGCACCTCTGCCTTTGAACCCCTACCCTCCCAACATAAGATAGAACCCTCTTCCACCCCACCAACCTCTGTATACATCACATCATCCTCCACCTACAAACAGACCCCACTACCAGGGAGATATTTCCCTCCCAACCCCTATCTACGTTCCGGAGAGACTATTCCCTCAGATTCCCTTGTCAGATGCACGCACCCTCCCTTCCCCTGCCACAACAAAGTCTGTGCAAAATCTGCACCTACACCTCCATCCAACGCCCCAAAGGATCCTTCCACATCCGACAGAAATTTACCTGCACCCCCACTAATGTCACCTACTGTATCCATTGCACCCGATGTGGTCCCCTCTACATTGGGAAACTGGACGCCAACTTGAAGATAGTTTCAGAGAACACCTCCAGGACAACCGCACCACCCAACCCCACCACCTCGTGGCTGAACACTAATTCCCCCTCCCATTCTACCAAGGACATGCAGGTCCTGGGCCTCCTCCATTAACAAACTCTAACCATCCGATACCTGGAGGAAGAACGCCTTGTCTTCCATCTTGGGATCATGCAACCACATGGAATTAATCTGGAATTCACCGGTTTCCTGTTTTCCACACCTCTCTTCCCCCCCCCGCCGCCACATTATCCCCGTCCCAAGCCTCAAACTCAGTACCACCCTCTTGACCTGTCCATCACCTTTCCCATCTATCCGCTCCACCCTCCTCTCCAAACTATCACCTTCATGTACCTATTGCATTCTCAGCTACCTTGCCTCCAAGCCCCAGCTCCTTCCATTTATCTCTCAGCCCCCAAGCACCATTCCTGATGAAGGGCTTATGCCCGAAATGTGAATTCTCCTGCTCCTCGGATGCTGCCTGACTGGCTGTGCTTTTCCAGCACCACACTCTTGATACAGAACACACTTAGCACTGAGTGCAGAGGACGTTCAGCAGATTAGTTCCTAGAAGGATTGGATCACACGACCGAACTTTGATGAGAGATTAGGAAAAAGTGAGAATTGCAGGTGCTGGAGATTATAGTCAGAGTGTGGTGCTAGAAAAGCACAGCTGGTCAGGCAGCATGAGAGATTGGACCTGTATTTGAGTTTAAAAGAATGAGAGAAGATAATCAGCCCTTGGGTCCTTTGCTGCCTGAAATATACATTGACAATTCTAAACATGATTAAGTTCAGAAATGACAAAAGAAATGGTGCAGTAAATTGCAGGGAACAAAGCAGAGATGAGCTAGTCAAATTTAACCCAGAGGTGTCATCTGATGTACTTTGAGAGGGAGTGCTTAATGAATAGGGGATTCTGCACTACATTGGATAAGAGGGACCATGGAGCTCATGTCTTCAGAACCTTGGAGGCAACAGGACAGCTGGATAAAAGGTGTTTAGAATGCATTTGGTAAATTTTCCTTTATTGTCAAGACACTGAATACAACAGCAGGAAGATTATACGAGTAGTTATATAAGCATTCATTAGTTAAGCCACAGCTGGAATATTGCATGCATTTCCAGTCACCACACGGGAAGGAGGATATGATTGCTCAAGTGGACATAAAAGG
The DNA here is from genome assembly GCF_037043375.1 of Chiloscyllium plagiosum. Classification (NCBI taxonomy): domain Eukaryota; kingdom Metazoa; phylum Chordata; class Chondrichthyes; order Orectolobiformes; family Hemiscylliidae; genus Chiloscyllium; species Chiloscyllium plagiosum. The sequence goes on from NW_028270139.1 coordinate 111,653,656, forward strand.
AGATTCATCAGAATTTTTCTGGACTGAAGCATTTCAACTATAGAGACTAGATAGGGAAGCAACCTAAGCCTTAAGTCAGAAAAGGCAGCAGGTTGATCAGATTGAGGTATACAAAATTGAGGAACATAGATAGGAAGAATTTAATGAGCATATCAGGCAAAAAAAAGTTTCACAAATTAGGATCATCACTTACTAAAAATAAAAACGGCTCAATGTTGCATTAGTCAGTGAGCATAGTCATCAAACCATTCAGATTGTTAGTGTTGGCGAACATTGTAACATGATCAAGCAGTCAGCAAGGCTTCACAATTCTTTCAGGTGGTAACAAGCAGAACAGTTAGAGGGGGAGTAGGGTGTATAATACATTTGAATTTCCAGAAGGCATTTGATACGTTTGACTACTTACTCAGAAAAGGGCTCATGGTGTTGATGGTCACATTAGCATGGATACAACATTGCCTAACCTATAGAAGACAGTTAGGATAATGGGAATACTTTCAGGATGGCAACCTGTGACTAGTGAAGTTCCACTGGGATAAGGGTTATGGCCACTATTATTTAGACTATAGCAATGACTTGGATAATGACAATAAATGCCACATTTGTAGTGACAAAAATAGATGGGAAGGAAAGCAGTAAGGATGACTCAAAGTCTACAGATGGATATAGATAAAAGGAAGCAGGCAAAAACTTGCAGATGGAATATGAATGTGATGAAGTGTGAGGTTACATAATTTAGCAAGAATACAGGAGCTGAATATTACTTAAATGGAGAAAGACGGCACAGCCCTCATGCATAAATCAGAAAAGGCTTGCATCAAATTCAGTAGGTGACGGGGAGAAAATGGGATGTAGGTCTATATTTCAAAGGGAGCATAATAGTGTGGTTTTGCTAAACTATATTGTTTTGCACTAGTCATACCACAGCTGGAATATTATGAAATTTTGTGCCCCTTATCCAAGGGGAGATTTACTGGCACTAGAACCAGAGAAGGTTCATTAGGTTGAAACCAGTTATGAAGGAACTACCTTTTGAGAACAGGTCAAGTAAGTGGAGGTCGTACTCGTTGGAATTCAGAAGAATGAGAGGCGACCTTATTAAAGTACATAAGATTCTTAGAGGACTGACAGGGTGGATGCAGTTGGGTTGCTTTCCCTGTGCAAGTGTCTAATCTGAGTTTATGCCTGTGGTTTTAAAGGGGTCACACACATTTAAGACTGAGAGGAGAAGGAATTCACAGAATTGTGAATCCATTAAATTCTTTACTGCAGAGGGCTCTTAAGGTTGGCTCATGAAATTATATTCAAGGCTGAAATAGACATTGTTAAATCAGTAAGGGAATCAATTGTTTTAGAATCCAGAGTGCGAAAACAGGCCATGTAGCCCAACAAGGCAACACTGACGCTCCAAAGAATAACCCATCCAGACCCATTTCCTACCCCTATTACTCTACATTTACCGCCGACTAATACACCTAACCTACACAGCCCTGAACATTATGGAAAATTGAGCATGATCAATTCACTTAACCTGCACATCTTTGTATTGTGGGAGGAAACCCACGCAGACTCATGGAGAATGTGCAAATTCCACACAGACACCAGAGGGTGGAATTGAACCCAAGTCCCGGACACGGAGAGGTAACAGTGCTAACCACTGAACCACTGTGCTGCTCTTTCTGTGAAAAAGGCAGGAAAGTAGAGTTGAGGATTATCAGGTCAGTCATGATCTCAATTGAATCACGGAGCAGCTTTGATGAGTGAAATAGCCTTTATCGGCTCTAATGTCTTTAGGTTTATTGTTAAGTGTATAATCACATTAAGAAAAGTCATAATTGTGCATAGATGGCAAAATCAGAAGCCTGGGCAAAGTTAAAAAAGGTTAAGATCAACTAAAAAAAAGTTGAGTAGAGAGAAAGCTCACTGGAAATAAAAAAGGTATAAGACTTTCTAACTTTTTAAAGTTTTAACAAAGCCATCAATAATTCTTCAAGCAACTTTTCTGAAGGACCAATGTAAAATTTTTAAAATTTTAAAATACTGTCTGAATTAATCTTTTAAATCAGCTTTAACTAGAAGATATGAGGGACATTCCAGAAGTAGCAATAAATCAATTAGAGGAGGAGAAATTTCTATAAAATCACAATCACCAGAGAAATGGCACTGAACAAGTTGTCAGAGCTGCAGGCTGACATGTGCCTTGGATCTGATGACTTCACCCAAGGGGCTTAATAGAAGTGTCCCTGATAGTTGAAGCATTAGTTTAATTATCCAAAATTCCCTGGATTCAGGAAGGTCGGCAGATTGTAGAAAAGTGTGAATCTAGTAGGGTTGTTGTAATGGGTGACTAACTTTCCCAATATTGATTGGAACCTCCTTTAAGCAGGTGGTTTGGAAGGAGCTGTTATTGTAAGGTGTGTTCAGGACGGTTTCCTAACTCAGTACGTTGACAGGACGACGAGGGGAGAGGCCATTTTGGATTTGATGCTCGGCAATGAGCCGGGGCAGGTGTCAGATCTTGCGGTGGGAGAGCATTTTGGTGATAGTGACCACAACTGCCACTCATTCTACATAGCCATGGAGAAGGAGAGAAGCAGGCACAATGGGAGGATATTTAATTGGGGAAAAGGAAACTATGATGCTATCAGACGTGAGTTAGGAAGCATAGACTGGGAGCAATTGTTCCATGAAAGGGCACTATAGACATGGAGACTTTTAAGGAACAGTTGTTGCGAGTGATGCATAAATGTGTTCCTCTGAGACAGGCAAGAAGGGGTAAGATAAAGGAACCTTGGATGACGAGAGCGGAGGAGCTTCTCGTCAAAAGAAAGAAGGCAGCTTATATAAGGTGGAGGAAGCAAGGGTCTTGCTCAGCTCTAGAGGATTACAGGCAGGCGAGGAAGGAGCTCAAAAATGGTCTGAGGAGAGCCAGGAGGGGGCACGAAAAAGGCTTGGCAGAAAGGATTAGGGAGAATCCAAAGGCATTTTACATGTATGTGAGGAATGAGAGAATGATCAAAGAAAGAGTAGGGCCAATCAGGGATAGCATAGGGAACTTGCATATCGAGTCTGAGGAGGTAGGGGTAGCCCTGGATGAGTTTTTTGCTTCAGTCTTTACTAAAGACAAGGACTTTGTAGTAAATGAAACCATTGAGGAGCAGGTAAGCATGCTGGAACGAATAGAGGTTGAGGAAGCTGATGTGCTGAAAATTTTGACAAACATTAAGATTGACAAGTCACTAGGGCCAGACCAGATTTGTCCTCGGCTGCTTTGGGGAGTGAGAAATGTGATTGCTTCGCCGCTTGCAAAGATCTTTGCATTCTCACTCTCCACCGGAGTCGTACCTGAGGACTGGAGGGAGGCAAATGTAATTCCTCTCTTCAAGAAGGGAAATAGGGAAACCCCCGGCAATTACAGACCAGTCAGTCAGTCTCACGTCTGCCAGGTATTAGAAAGGATTCGGGGATAGAATTTATGACCATCTGGAAGAGCATGGCTTGATTAAATGCAGTCAGCACTGCTGTGAGAGGGGCAGGTCATGCCTCACAAATTTTATTGAGTTCTTTGAGAATGTTACTAGATAAGTTAATGAGGATAGAGTGGTGGATGTGGTGTATATGGACTTCAGCATGGCATTTGATAAGGTTCCCCATGGTAGACTCGTACAGAAGGTCAGGAGGAATGGGATACAGGGGAACTTAGCTGTCTGGATACAGAATTGGTTGGTTGACAGAAGACAGTGAGTGGTAGTGGAAGGAAAGTATTCTGCCTGGAAGTCAGTGGCGAGTGGTGTTCCACAGGGCTCTGTTCTTGGGCCTCTACTCTTTGTAATTTTCATTAATGACTTGGATGAGAAGATTGAAGGATGGTTAGCAAGTTTGCAGACTTCGCAAAGGTTGGAGGTGTCGTTGACAGTATAGAGGACTGTTGTAGGCTGCAGTGGGACATTGACAGGATGAAGAGATGGGCTGAGAGGTGGCAGATGGAGTTCAACCTGGATAAATGCGAAGTGATGCATTTTGAAAGGTCGAACTTGAAATTTGAGTATAGGATTAAAGACAGGATTCTTGGCAGTGTGGAGGAACAGCGGGATCTTGGTGTGCAGGTACATAGTTCCCTTAAATTTGCCACCCAAGTGGACAGGGTTTTTAAGAAAGCATATGGTGTTTTGGCTTTCATTAACAGGGGGATTGAGTTTAAGAGCAGTGAGATCTTGTTGCAGCTCTATAAAACTTTGGTTAGACCGCACTTGGAATACTGTGTCCAGTTCTGGTCGCCCTATTATAGGAAAGATGTGGATGCTTTGGAGAGGGTTCAGAGGAGGTTTACCAGGATGCTGCCTGGAATGGAGGGCTTATCTTACAAAGAGAGGTTGATTGAGCTCGGACTTTTTTCATTCGAAAAAGGGAGGGAGGAAGAGAGGGGATCTAATTGAGGTGTACAAGATAATGAGAGGCATAGATAGAGTTGATAGCCAGTGACTTTTTCCAAGGCAGAAATTGTTAACACGAGGGGTCATAGTTTTAAGCTGTTTGGCGGAAAGTATAGAGGGGATGTCAGAGGCAGGTTCATTACAGTTGTGGGAGCATGGAATGTGTTGCCAGCGAGGTCATTGGGGATATTTAAGAGACTGCTGGACATGCATACGGTCACAGAAATTTGAAGGTTCATACATTAGGTTTACCTTACATGAGGATCAATGGTCAGCACAACATTGTGGCCTGTTCTGTGTTGTACTGTTCTATGTAACAAATTAACTCATTTATTCAAAGAGAGGGGCAGAATAGAGAAACTGTAAAACCAGGTTAGCTTAATGTGTCGCAGGGCATGTGCGAAAAGCTATTGGTAAAGAAGTTATTGCAGAGCATTTGGATAAGGTAATCATACAAAAATCAACATTTTTGAGGATGAAATCACGTTTGATCAATATATTGTGTTTCTTTGAGATAGCAACAAGTGTTCTGAATGAAGGAAATGCATAAACGTACATAATTTCTAGAAGGCATTTATGAAATACTCCATGAAAAGAGATTGCTGACAAGACAAAGTCATGCTGTAGGCAATAGCTTATTAACATGGATAGAATATTGGCTGACCATCAAGAGGAGGCTGGGCATAAATGGATCTTTTTCAGGTTGACAAGATGTAACAGGTAGTATGCTATAGAGATAGGGGCTGGAACTGCAACTATTTACAATTTACATACATTATGTAATAAGAGGGACAGATGATATCATTGTACCATTAGAAAATTTGGTAAAGATAGGTAGGCAAGTTAGTGAAGAGGACAAAACCTGTCCATATAGTTTTGGGCAAAGATCTGATGGACATAGTCTATAGTAGGAAAATGTAAAATTGTCCAGTTTGGGAGGAAGAATAAAACAAAACTAATTTAAAAATGAAGAAAGTTAATTTATTGCAACAAAAATGGAATACAAATATAGTAACGTCATGGTTTAGTTAAAAATCACAACATCAGGTTTAGTCCAACAGGTTTATTTGGAAGTACTAGCTTTCAAAGCGCTGCTCCTTCATCAGGTAAGTAGTGGGGCAGGATCATAAGACAGAATTTATAGCAAAAGGTTATAGAATTATGAATTTCATGGTCCGGCTCCACAGCTACCGCATGAAGAAGCAGTGCTCCGAAAGCCAGTGCTTCCAGGTAAACCTGTCAGACTGCAACCTGGTGTTGTGCGAATTTTAACTTTGTCCATCCCAGTCTGACACTGGCTCCTTCACAACATGGTTTAGTTATTTACAGTAGTCATGAAATATCTAGAGTCTGTACTGTGTACGGTACAGGTCACCTAATGGTATTAAGAGACAGACAAGTACTCAGGATCTCACAGCCTGCACCCAAGAATTTAGAAGGAATTGGCTGCAGAGACAGTAGACACATCAAAATATTCCAAAGCCCACTGAATTTCAGGAGGGTTGCAATTTTATTTTAATTCACTCATGGAACATGGGTGTTGCTGGCTAGCCAACACTTATTGCTGACCCCTAGCTGCCCTTGAGTGGTGCTGAGCTGCCTTCTTTGATTGGGAAATTGCTAATATAACGGCCCTGCTAAAGAATGGAGGGAGACAAAAACAGAAAACTATAGACCAGTTAACCTAATATCTACGATTGGGAAAATGTCAAAGCCAATTAAGGAAAAAAGGGAGCTCATTTCGAAAAGCTTAACAGAGTCAATGTGGTTTTAATGAAAGGGAATTTTGCAGGACTTCTTGGAGGATGTAACAAGCAGGAATTGTAAGGGGGACAGACAGATGTAGTGTATTTCAATTTCCAAGTGGCATTTAATAAGGTGCCACAGGAAAATCCTACTGCATGAGATAATAGCTCATGGTATCGGGGTACTAGAACAGTTTACACACAGAAGGTAGGATAATGGTATTTGTCCCAAATTGTAACAAAACTATTAGAGTTCCACAGGGATCAGTAAGAGGGCCCCAATTATTTATTATATTCCTGACTTGGAGGAAGGGGCAGAATGTCATGGATCCAACTTTGGGTGGGACAGGGTTCATGTTGTAAGGAAGATTTAAGGAATCTGCAAGGGGCTATAGACAAGTTGAATGAAAGGCAAATATCTGGTAGAGGTAGGGAGACAGATTTTTTTTAAAAACAATAAGAACCAGAGATTTAAAGACTGTGGAGCTGACACTAAAGAGGATTTGAGGCCTGGGACAGATCAGCCATCATTTTAGTTGAATGGTGGGGTGGGTTTGAGGGACAGCCTACTCAAGCTATTTCTTTGGAGTTTTGTTTATTTAATTAATTATATTATGCACTGTGTGTTTAGGTATTGTTAAATTTGAATATAATACACAAGTCATTTACAAGTTAAGTGTAGGCGAGTTGCATTTAACATTTCCTTTGTGTCAGAGATACTTACTGGACTCGATCAATAGTAAAGCAAGGACTGAATCTATCAGCTCTAGTCAATCTAGCTCAGTATCTGCCTGCCTGGTAGTCCTCACCTTGTCTACCCCTCTCCACACCATTGCATGTCAAAAAGGTAATGGCTGGATTCTCTTTGAATTTGGTCATTTCCTGGCACTTGTGGTGTGAATGTTAATTGTTACTCATCAGCCCAAAACTGGATATTATCCAGGTCTTACTATATTTTGATTTTGACAGCTTCAGTAGGAGTTGCCACAAATTTCATTGAATGCCGTGCAATTGTGAGCAAACGTAACCTCTTCTGATGGACAAAAGGTCACTGATGAAACAGCTAACATTGGTGGGTTAGCTATCGCAAGGAACCCCTGGAGCGGAGATGACTGAACTGCAAACGACAATTTTCCTTTGTGACAGGTAGGACTCCAACTAATGGAGAGTTTTCTCAGATTCCCTTCTGTTTTACTAGATGGGACACTGTCAAATGCTACCTTAAGGTCAAGAGCAGTCATGCTCACCTCCCTCAAGTTTAGTTTCTTCTCACTGCACCCCCAGTGTTTTGACCAAGGTTGTAATGTGTTCAGGAGCTGAGTGGTTCTGATGGAACTCAAATTGAGTGTCAGTGAGCAGGTTATTGATGAGTAAGTGCCACTTGATAATGCTGTTGATGACCCATTCATCACTTTGCTGATGGGCAGTTGACTGATAATTAGGTAATTGGCCAAGTTGGATGCTTCCTCTTTATGGATAGACAAATGCAGGCAATTTTCCACTTTGCCAGAGTGGAGCAGACTTGAGGAGCCAAAATACATATTCCTGCATACAGCAGTAAAATGAATTATTTGAAAAACGTTAGATAGAAAATAATAGCTACTCATTTACTGGTCATACCACAAGTTGCACTATTCCATCACACTCAGCATCACAGGAAAGAAAATATTAAATGCAACTGTTTGACTTCCACAGGCTCACTCATTCTACTCAGCAGGCCCAATGAGCCATTCTCCCTCACAATTCAATTTTTAAGATATATTGCATGTTTTTACAAGATGTCATGCTTTGTGTTAAATTTGTTTTGCAAACCATGAAAAAGGTTCTACAAAATTGTAAATTGCTTCAGTAAAATAAAGCCATTTCATCATAATACTTCCTGTGTTCATTATGAGGACTGAAAAGTTCAACAACTTTTGGAAAGGCGCAATATTATCTGTGTTATATATCAACGATCTTATCTAAGATGTGGGCATAACATACTTAAATAGTCCAAACGTGCGAGATCAGTACTTTGACCACATGCAACATGGAACATGTTTCAGCATGAAGCCTCAAAACGGTAACTCATGGAGATCAAGAAAGAAATATTCATGCATAGCCTGTTTAAAATTAGTGCTGGTGAATAATGAAAAGCATCCATTGGTAATTGCTCTGAAATTACTTTGGAGACAACTCCAAATACTGCCTCCCAAAGACTACTGCAGCTGTACCTGCACCAAATGAACTGCACTGGTTCATGGTGGCAGTTTACAACCACTTGAAGGAGCAACTATGGATGGGCAATATATGCTGGTCCATCCAAAACTCAGATTACAGTTTGTCAAAAGAAAATGGAGGAAAGCTGCAAGGTGTCAGACTTAAAGTGGTGCCAACATTGAAACATTTCAACTGAAGGAAAGTGTGCTAAAAGGCAAAAAAAAACAAAATGTTAAAATGCTTACCTAATTTCCACCAACATTAACTTAGGAATTTAAAGAGTTTTTTTTTTAACTATATAGTTAGTCAAGACATAAATACAGTTGTCTGGAAAAGTTTAAATGAGAGTCAAGGACAGATCAAAAATAACCTCCTGACAGGATTAGAGGTTGTTGAAAAGCATGATGCTGGAAAAGCACAGCAGGTCAGGCAGCATCTGAGGAGCAGCAGAGTCGACTTTTAGGGCATAAGCTCTTCATTAAAAATTGGGGGTGGGTGGGCAGGGGAGGTAGCCACAAAACGTGATAGTTAGATGCAGGTGGGAGGTGATGGTAATAGATCAGCCGGGAGGATAGACTGAATAGGGGGAAGGAAGATGAACAGGTAGGACAGTTCAAGAGGGCAGTGCCAAGTTGGAGGGTTAGATGTGTCTAAACATCGGTGGCTTGGATTTGGCAGTGGAGGTGACGCAGGAGTTGCATGTCCTTGATGGAGTGGGAGGGAGAGTTGGAGTGGTTGGCCAAAGTGTGGTGGGGGTGTTTGGTGCATGCGTCCCAGAGATGTTCTCTGGGACATTCTGTAAGTTGACATCCGGTCAGTTGACATCCGGTCTCCCCAATGTAGAGGAGATCACACAGAGAGCAACAGACACAGTAGATCAGGTGTTTGGATGTGCAGGGAAATCTCTACCAGATGTGGAAGGATCCTTTGGGGCCTTGGATGGAGCTGAGGGTTTGAGGGAGTCGTGAAGGAATAGTGATAGGGGTGGGGAAGGAAATATATCTCTGGTGGTGGGGTCTGACTGTAGGCAAAGGATGATGCACTTTGTCCAGAAATTGGTGGGGTGGAAGGTCAGGACCAGGGCAGTTCCGTCCTTGTTGCGTTTGGAGGGGTGGGGTTCAACAGCAGAGGCTTCATAACATTGAAGCAGCTAAAGGCTTTTGTCTGTTGTTGATGCAGAGCCTTCAACTCTTCTCCTTCATGCTGCAAAATTGCCTCCCCAATTTCCATATCTCAAATGCTCACTTTCCACTCCAATCATTTTATCCCTCTTCATCATCTTGGTTTCGTCCCTTTCTTCATCCTGTGAAGACGTGGCTCCCACCCCCACAGTGCTTTTGGCTATTTTCTACATTAAAACCAAATTGTACATTTTAACAACACATTTCTCTGAAGCCAACATCTGTGTCCAATTTACGGCAATAATCCAGCAAAGCTCAGCACAAGCTGGAAGAACAACACCTTATTTTCTCCATGGTGACACCCCAGCCTCCAGACTTCAATAAATTTTATAACTAACTGCCCAATGTCCTAGCCCCCTACCACACACACCAGGCCTGGTTATCAAAGTCTGCCATTGTACATTATCTATTGTTAGCCACTAACAGTCTATTAACAGCTATTCACCCTCCCCGCCAGATCATTGACTCCTTTGTCCAATTGTTCTTCTCTTTGGGCTCTATCCCTACCTATCGTTTACTCCTTACCCCGTTCTTCATCCTTTCTTCTGCACATAAGCCGACATTTTCCTAGCTACCACCAGTTCAGAGGAAAGATCATTGGATGCTAACTTCGATTTCCCTTCACAGATGCTGCGAGACCTACTGAGCTTTTCCAGCAACTGTAGGTATTTATTTTATTAGTTACTTAAAAATCTGTGCCTTGTTCCAAATCCTTTTCGTGAAAGAATTTGGAACAAGGGGTTGCACGATGGCTAGCACTGCTGCCTCACAGCACCAGGGTCTCAGGTTCGATTCCAGCCTCGGGTGACTGTGTGGAGTTTGCACATTCTCCCAGTGTCTGCGTGGGTTTCCTCCAGGTGTTTAGATTTCCTCCTACAGTCCAAAAGATGTGCAGGCCAGGTGAATTGGCCATGCTAAATTGCCCAGTGATGGGTGCATCATTTGGAGGGAAATGGTTCTGGGTGGGTTACTCTTCGGAGGGTCAGTGTGGACTGGTTGGGTGGAAGGGCCTGTTTCCACAGTGTAGGGAATCTAATCTAAATCAAAAGAATCTAGTTTCTCCCTAGATCACTCGTTATTTTAACACCTCAATCAGATCTCCTCAAAAAGCTTCTTTTAAATAAAAAAGGGACACAAGTCCTAAACTTTTCCATCGATCTTCAAAGCCACATGGATCATACAGGCTGAAGTATTTACATACCAGATATACATCTGTGATTTAATTAATTAATTACCATCTTTATGTCACTTGGTTGAAAACCTTAAACAATGTAGCAAGAAATTAAAAACAGGATTTTGAGCCTTGCAATTTGAAATAATGCCATAATCTCACTAGGTTCCTCACAGTAATATCCTAGCCTAACTATCTCAGCTGCTTCAATAACCTTCCTTCAGGTGGGGATGTTTGCTAATGATTGATGCTTAACTTTGCACAATGAAAACTCCTTAGATACTGAAACAGTTGTCGAGACCTACAACACAAACAGACCCTGCAGTCCAGCTTATCCATGCTGACCAGATATCCTAAATTCATGTAGTCCCATTTGCCTACATTTGGCCCATATCCCTCTAAACCCTTCCTATTCTTATACCAATCCAGATGCCTTCTAAATGTTTAATTGTACCAGCCTCACCACTTCCTCTGGCAGCTCATTTCATACACACACCATCCTCCATGAGAAGAAGTTGCCCCTTTAGATGTCTTATATCTTTCACCTCACACCTTGGGGGGAAACTACCTTGACTGTTCACCCCACCAGTACCCCTCAATAAAGGTCACCCTCAGCCGACTCTCCAGGGAAAATAGCTGCAGCCTATGCAGCCTCGCCCTATATCTCAAAACTTCCAACCCTGGCAACATCAGTAAACTTTTGCTAAAACCTTTCAAGTGTCACAACATCTTTCCTGTAGTCCATGTCCAAATGCAGCAAGACCTGGACAATACTCAGGTTTGGTTGACAAATGGCAAGTAACAAACAATACACAACTGCCATGCAATGACCATCGCCAACAAGAGAGTCTAGTCATTACATATTCATTAGCATTACCGAATCCCCAACTATCAACACCTTGATGGTTATCATTTTTAAAAAAAAACACCAGGTTATAGTCAAACAAGTTTATTTGGGAGCACTAGCTTTCGAGGCCTCATTCCTGATGAAGATCAGGAAAATGTTGATTTTCGTGCTCCTCGGATGCTGTCTGACCCACTGTGCTTTTCCAGCAACATACTCTCAACCCTGATCTCCAGTATCTGGAGTCCTCACTTCCACCTAGTTGATTTTTAAACTTTGTCTACCCCAGTCCAACACCAGCACCTCAAAAATATTGATGGTTATATTTATGACCTGGACAAGTCATAAATACTACAAGGCGACAAGCAGCTTTCCCACTAATTTTCTCTTCTGCATGAATGTCTGAGGACACCACACACAGCAAAGACTTCTGGAACACAGTTTCTAGATGCACCACTTCTAGAGCTTAGAAAGAATGGCCAAGTCACGTTGTCTATCTCGTACATGCAGGCAAGGATGCTGAGAGGCATGGTACATTGGCGAGACCGAGCAGACGCTACAGCAACAGATGAATGGAGACCGTGCAACAATCACCAGGAAGGAGTGTTCCCTCCCAGTTGGGGAACACTTCACCATCCCAGACATTCGGCGTCGACCTTTGGGTGACATCCCGCCAAGGCGGGCGTCGCGACATGCAACAACTCAACGCAGCCAAGCGGGGGCCGACGGGCGGGGCCGGTACCGATGGGGAACACACACACACGCTTATAGCCCATCACACTCTCTCACATACCTGACCAAGCTTATACACACCCACATGCACACACTCAGTATCTCCTGCAAACGCACACATATTTATGGGGGGGGGGGGGGATTTGTATTTGCAGAATTACATTTTATTTTGCTCAAAAACTGCACAAATCCATGCAAGATTTGAAGGCCCACTTTAGAAACAGAACCAGTGTCACTCAACATTGAGACAGACAGACTGACTTTAACCTCACACTTTAAGGTATTGCCTGAACGGAGATGGCATGTGTTGTTATTTTGAGAATGTATCTGAAAAGAAGTTCTGGGATTTACATATTAAAAAATTGGAACTAGCATTTCCCATTTTAAAGGATGAAAGTCTTAATCTGAATTTGTTTAATATATCATTACAGCTCAATGACACTGTAACCCTTTTGCTATAAATTCTGTGTCTTATGATCTTATACTCCACAACCACCTGATGAAGGAACAGTGCTTCAAAAGCTAGTGCTTCCAAATAAATCTGTTGAACTATAACCTGATGTGAGATTTTTAACTTGGCCCACCCCAGTAAAACACCAGCACCTCCAAATCATGATCTTTCATCATCACCTTTAAAACACAGTCACTCGCTTGACCAGTGTGGCAACTGGTACATGTACAGAAAAGTTGCCACAATCCTACTCTTAACAGATAGTGAATTAATCGGAGGGTCACTGCACTTCAGTCAAGGGAAGAGGTTGTGAAGAAGAATCCTTCATGGTAACCTCAGCCAGTGTGAGAACCAAACTCATACTGTTGGTGTCACTTTGGACTGCAAAGCAGCCAGATGCACAACTCCTCACAAAGGTTCCTTCAACTGCATCTTCCAAATCCCACAACTCTACCACCTAGAAGACATGGGAATATCATCAGCAGTCCCTCGAAAACAAAGATGACTCTCTTCCACTCAGGGCTCCATAGTGGCTGTACACACCATGCAGTCTCCGCAGGCTTTGTAACACTTGGGGCAGAAGATGGTCATGGGAAGGGGTGGATGGGGCATTGGTGTGGCAGATTGACCTCGTGCTGCTTTTTCTCAGATGGCAAGTCTTGAGGTGCTCAATGCCTTCCCGGATGCTGCAGACTCTTATCACTTTGAAGATGTGGGAACACTATCTGCAAGTTCCCGTTCAAAACTCACTCTATCCTAACCTAGAACTATATCATCATTTCTTCGCTGTCACTTGATCTCCATTCCTAATAGTTCTATGGGTATACTTACTGTGGGGCAGCATGGTATCTCAGTGGTTAGCATTGCTGCTTCACAGCGCCAGGGACCTGGATTCGATTCGGACCTCAGGCGACTGTGTGTGGAGTGTGCACGTTCACCCCATGTCTGTGTGGGTTTCCTCCAGGTGCTCCAGTTTCCTCCCACAATCCAAAGATGTGGGGGTTAGGTGAATTGGCCAAGCTAAATTGTTGTGTCCAGGGATATGTAGGTTAGATGCATTAGTCAGGGGAAACGTAAAGTAATAGGGCAGGGGAATGGGTCTGAGTGAGATACTCATTGGAGGGTCAGTGTGGACTTGATGGCCTGTTTCCAAACTGTCAGGATCCTATGATTCCAAGATACATTACAAACTGCAACAGCTCAAAAAAGGTATCTCACCACCAAAGGAATTAGGGATGGGCAATAACAGCAACACCCACATCTTGTGAACAAACAACAAGGAAGTAATGTTGACAAAGACAGGGCAAGCTTGCTGTCATCAACAGCAACTTGTTTAAATTGTCCACTGATAGATAATATTGAACATACAGGAATCCATAAGTAACTCGATCCAGAGGCTAAGTTCACAGAGTAATTGAATGAGGCAAGTGCCTTACATTTGTGGTGATACCTAACCATTGTATTCTATATAATTTATTGAGGGACACAGACAGACAACATCCTATATTCTTCATTAATCTCAAACTGCACAAGTCATGAACACCACAGTTTTAAAAAGGACTAAAATATTTGAACAAAGCGAGACACTTCTTAAATAAAGGCACGGTTCATGTACATTTGGGTAAAAATAGTTTGCACTGTGTATAACCACAGATGCAGATTTTTAAGAATTTTCCAAGGTACACTCTTAAGAGGTGCTGGCTTCACTAAAATGAAAGTATAAGCCTGAATAAATGTTCTATTTTATTCCATGAAAAAGTTGACCCACTAAAAACCTCTCTGAGACTTCACTGCTGCTTTCCGGTGAAATCGAGACTGCAACTGCCCCGCAATATAATAATAACCTGGATCAGAGAAAAATGTTAAGTAACTCATTGGAAACGAGGTAACAGAGACCTACACACCATGCGTAGTGCGATCATGTCAGAACAACTGCATGTACTACACCATACTGGCATATTCATTGCTCTTCCTGACCCAAATTTAAAAAGACAGTGAGCACTGCAAAGCTGGAAGCGTTCTCATGCCAGGCCGTCAGACATAGTTTAAACTGTTGCTAAAGGAAGAAACAGCCACCGCGCCCTGTCGGCAGGTCCCCCCCCCCAGCCTTCAGCAGCATGAGATTCAGCCGCAGAATTCCTCCTTCTGGTTTTTAAAATTAATTTCAAATACCGCAAAAGGACATAGAAGACTGACCTCTGGTGAAACATAAGACACAAATGAGGGCTTCGCCGTTTTGCCACCTCCCGAGCCTAAGCTGAGCATTTTCTGCGTGGTTATTTTCCGGGTTACTTTGTTGCTGTTTGCTCAGGTGCTGCTACTGCTGATTGAACTTGGCTCAGCCCCTGGCCCCGCCTCTTGCTCCCTCTGATTGGCTTCGAATCCACCATCGACGTTCCATTTCCGAACGTCTCCCGGGCCCTTCGGCCGTGAATTGGATACAATCTGTGTCAATCACCACCCGCCTCACCGCTTGGTCATTCCTTCCCCCTCTCGCAGTCTGCTCTCCATTTAAGGACTTAGAAACCAGCGGCCCCTCGAGTTATTGGTCGGCTAATATGCCAATCGCTATTGGCTGCGGACAACATCGCTTTCTTTCCCGGAAAGAAAAGATTTGGAGGCGGCTTGACAAGTTTTTTTTAAAAACCTGGTTGCCGCATTTACATTGCAGCTTCGGGGGAGTACAAGACAAGTGGACACTCGTATCTCGCAGTGAACCAGAACAGATTGGTAGCCGCAATGTTAAACAGATCCAGAGACAGCAATACCTACCAATGTTTGTGCCGCATCTGGAATTGCATTTTGCACAATGAATGTAAAACTGAGCGCCTTTTCACGACTTGGTGTAGTGCAGGGGTACATTAGACTAAAGGGGGGAGTCAAGGAAGGGATTTGAAGGCCAGCAGGAGAATGCTAGATTGGAAGAGTTCAGGAACCAGAAACCAGTGTAGATCAGAGAGCGCAAGTGAAAGATTTGCATCTTATAAAATGACAAATAGCAAGTGCTGAAGGAACTCAGCAGGCCTGGCAGTATCTGTGCAGAGAGAAAGTTAATGTTTCGAATACTAAGACTTCTTCAGCACTTTCTGATTTTAATTTCGATATCCAGCTTCTGCAGTCCTTTTCTTTCACTTGCAGTTTATAAAGCTCCTTTCGTGACCAAAGTGTTCCAAAGCGCCTTGCAACCAATCAAGTGTTGTACAAGTGTAGTCGCTTGTTCTGATGTGAGAACCGCGGCAGTCAAACTCTCAGCAAATTCCGACGAACAGCGAGGTGATAACGATCAGTTCTTCTGTTTCTGAGTTGTTTTAATGATTTGTTTTGTGAATAAAAATGATCAGAGGTATGGGCATAAGTATATAAATGTGTTAAATAACCTTGCAGCATTCAAATTATTTCTTGTTTGATTAAGATTTCACTTTTAGCTGCTCATTTTAAACATATCTGCTTGTTTAACTCCCCACATTCTCTTCCCTGAATGGTTTCAATGACTATTCTTTGTTTCAAAGCCTTAAGTTTAAAACTGGGCATGAAACTCCCAACAGGAAAGAAAATTAAGCAAAAGCTGTTATTAAAGGACAGGGGAAGGAAATTAGTAAATTGGGAGTTGATCTGGCATGAATATGATGCTAAAACCTTGATTGACATGTAAAGCACAAATCCCATTACTTTAAAATAATGATCATTGTGACAGTTGGAAACTGTCAGTGCTCATCATTGATAGCAAAGATGATTCTCAATAGGAGTGAGAGAGGCAGTGTAGTTGTCATGGGGGACTTCAACTATCCAAATATTGACTGGGATCACGACAGTACAAGTACTTTAGATGAGTTGGTTTTTGTCCAGTGTGTGCAGGAGGGCTTCCTGACACAGTATGTAGACAGGCCTACAAGGGGCAAAGCCACTTTAGATTTAGTACTGGGTAACGAACCTGGCCAGGTGTTAGATTTGGAAGTAGGTGAGCACTTTGGAGACAGCGATCACAACTCTGTCAGGTTTACTTTAGTGGTAGAAAGGGATGGGTGTACTGCACCAAGCAAGAGTTACAGCTGGGGGAAGGGAAATTACGATGCAATTAGGAAAGATTTAGGAAGCGTAGAATGGGGAAGGAAACTGCAGGGGATGAGCACATTAAAAATGTGGAGCTTATTCAAGGAAAAGCTCCTGTGTGTCCTAGATAAGTACGTACCTGTCAGGCAGAGAGGAAGACATAGAACCCATGAGCCGTGGTTTACGAAGGAAGTGAAATCCCTGGTCAAGAAGAAGTAGTAGGCTTATGTTAGGACAAAATGTGAAAACTCAGGGTGCTTGAAGGTTACAAGGAAGTCAGGAAAGACCTAAAAAGAGAGGTCAGAAGAGCCAGGAGGAGGCATGAGAAGTTGTTGGCGGATAGGATCAGGGTTAACCCTGAGGCTTTCCATAGGTATGTCAGGAATAAAAGAATGATGAGTGTTAAATTAGGGCCAGTCAAGGATAATAGTGGGAAGTTGTGTGTGGAGTCAGAGGAGATAGGGGAAGCACTAAATAAATATTTTTCGACAGTGTTCACTATAGAAAATGAAAATGTTGGCAAGGAAGATACAGAGATACTTGCATCTAGACTAGAAGAGATTGAGGTTCACAAGGAAGAGATATTAGAAATACTGCAGAGTGTGAAAATAGACAAGTCTCCTGTGCCGGATGGGATCTATCCTAGAATCCTTTGGGAAGCCAGGGAGGAGATTGCCGAGCCTTTGGCATTGATCTTTAAATCGTCATTGTCTACAGGAATAGTGCCTGAGGACTGGAGGATAGCAAATGTGGTTCCCTTCTTCAAAAAGGGTAGTAGAGACAACCCTGGTAATTACAGACCAGTGAGTTTCACTTCAGTTGTTGGTAATGTGTTGGAAAAGGTTAGAAGAGATAGGATTTATAACCATCTAGAAAAGAATAATCTGATCAGGGATAGTCAGCACGGTTTTGTGAAGGTTAGGTTGTGCTTAACGAATCTTATTGAGTTTTTTGACAAAGTGACCAAACAGGTAGATGAGAGTAACCCGGTTGATGTGGTGTATATAGATTTCAGCAAGGCGTTCGATAAGGTTCCCCACAGTAGGCTATTATACAAAATGTGGAGGAATGGGATTGTGGGAGACATAGCAGTTTGGATCAGTAATTGGCTTGCTGAAAGAAAACAGAGGGTTGTAGTTGATGGAACATGTTCATCTTGGTGTCCAGTTACTAGCAGCGAACCGCAAGGGTCGGTGTTGGGTCCACAGATGTGGAAGCTTTGGAAAGGATGCAGAGCAGATTTACTAGGATGTTGCCTGGTATGGAAGGAATGTCTTACAAGGAAAGGCTGAGGGCCTTGAGGCTGTTCTCGTTAGAGAGAAGAAGGTTGAGAGGTGACTTAATAGAGACATATAAGATAATCAGAGGGTTAGATAGGGTGGACAGGGAGAGCCTTTTTTCCAAGTATGGGAACGGCAAACATGAGGGGACACAACTTTAAAGTGGGGGGGGGGGTAGGTATAAGACAGATGTCAGAGGTAGTTTCTTTACTCAGAGAGTAGTAAGGGTATGGAATGCTTTGCCTGCAACGGTAGTCGATTCACCAAGTTTAAATGCATTTAAGTCGTCATTGGTCAGGCATATGGACGTACATGGAATAGTGTAGGTGGGATGGGCTTCAGATTAGTATGACAGGGCGGCGCAACACCGGGGGCCGAAGGGTGTAATATTCTATGTTCTATGCATGTATATCCATGCATTCACTGTTAATTACAAAAATCCAGAAATTACTGACAGTGAGACCCTGTTGCTATGGAATATTGATGAAATATTGGATTGGACATTCAATACCCATGGATTGATTAAATCATTGATTGGTTTTGAATATCACACTATTCAAAATTCACCTGGAAAACTTATGAAAACATTCAATCTTGTTCAGGCAGAGAATGATAAGAGCTCAGAATAGATTAATGTTTGATGACCAGTGCAGACATGATAGGCTGAAGGATCTCTTTTTGTAAAAATTGAGTCTATTAGAAGGATGCCATTCAGCCCATCATATCTGTGCTGACAGTTTAAGAAAAAAATCTACTGAGTCCCTCTACCTGCTTTCCCTCTCATAGCCCTGCACATTCTTCCTTTTGTAAGCATGATCCAATCCCTTCTTGAACACCAAGATTGACTATGCCTCTGCCATAATCCCCAGCAGATCTTAACGACTCAAAGTGTGAAAAAAAATTCCTTATATTGTGATTCCTTGTTTTTTAACCAATGGTTTTTGATCATTGCACCTAATGGGAATAGCTAGTCCCTATTGACTCTATGCAGACCCAATGTGATTTTAAAAGTTTCAAATCTCCCCCAATATTCTTTTCTCCAAAGAAAACAATCCCAACTTCTCCGCATAACCAAATTCCCATTTCCTGGAGCCATTGCTGTGAATCTTTGCATCACTCTCTGTGATGCAATAACGATGTGGAGTAGCTGAGAGTTTAAAAGCATACTAAATTATGATTACAGAGTAACCTGGCTGGCCGTAAAAATCTAATTTCACAAGGATAGTTTGTATTCCCTCAGAATAACCTTTAGAGGTTGTAGGCCTTGTACATTCTAAAAACTAATTGATCTCTGGGCAGCTTTGTCTGAGGTCAGCAGTGAACATCACTCACTCATATTTCAACAGGTCAATATTTCAGGCAGTTGTTGGAAGGACTGAACTACTACTACAGAGCCATCTGAATGGCAGGATTTGGAACAACATGAGTTACAGATAATCATGCAGGATTAGCCTTTGTTTTTGAACCTCTGGCACGTAACAGAGAAATGTTAATATTTCCTGTAAGATAACAAGTGATATATATTGGGAGGTTTAAACAGGATGTCTCTATAGACAGGGCCTACCCTCGAAGTTTAGAAAGCATTTTAAAATGAAATGTTGTGACCCACTCAGCAACTTCATTACATAATAGATACAATGGGCTGATTTTCTATTCCAAAATAGACCCTTGTGGATGTGGACGTATAGAGACTTTCCCGCTACCAACAAATATGCCAGTCTATCACCTCTATCTCATTTTGACTGTGCTAGTTTCTGAGGTGATAGCTACCAGCCCATTAATGTTGGATAGCTAATCAGGACCACTAAAGTGACAAATGAGGTCACCTTCATAAGATCATAAGATATAGGAGCAGAAGGAGGCCATTCAGCCCATCTCACCCTTCATATGCCATGATTAATTATGGTGACATGGATTTGAAAGAGGATATGTTAGTAGACAAGAAGGAGTGAGTGGCATTTTCACATTGGTTTCTTATGACGAGGATCAGAGCTGGGTCTGAGCTATTTATAATTTAGGTGAAGATACAGAGAGAAATGTATCTAGATTTGCTAATGGTGAAGGGTTGCTTGTCAGACTGGAGGCCTGTGACTAGCGGTGGACCATAAGGATCAGTACTGGGTCCACTGCTTTTTGTCATTTATATAAGTGACTTGAATGTGAACATAGGAGGCATGACTAGTAAGTCTGCAAATGACACCAAAATTGGAGGTGTGGTGGACAGCAATGAAGGTTACCTCAGAATACAACAGGACCTCCATCAGTTGGACCAATGGGCCAAGGAGTGGCAGATGGAGTTTAATTTAGATAAACTTAAGGTGCTGCATTTTGGAAAGGCAAATCAGGATAGGACTTATACACTTAATGGTAAGGTCTGGGGAGTGTTGCTGAACAAACAAACCTTGGAGTGCAGGTTCATAGCTCATTGAAAGGGGAGTCCCAGGTAGACAGGATAGTGAAGAAGGCTTTCATTATGCTTGCCTTTATTGGTCAGTACATTGAGTATAGGATTTGGGAGGTCATGTTGCAGCTGTACAAGACTTTGGTTTGACCACTATTGGAATACTGCGTGCAATTCTGATCTAAGAAGAATATTGTGAAACTTGAAAGGATTCAGAAAAGGTTTACAAGGATGTTGCTAGTTTGGAGATTTTAAGTTACACAAAGAGCTAAATAGGCTGGGGTTATTTTCCCTGTAGCATCAGAGGCTGAGGGGTGACCTGATAGAAGTTTATAAAATCATGAGGCACATGTACAGAGTGAATAGCCAAAGTCTTTTTTTCAGGACAGAGGAAACCAAAACTAGTGGGCATAGGTTTAAGATGAGAGGGGAAAGATTTAAATGGACCGAAGGGGTGGATTTGGCTGCCAGAGGAAATGGTGGAGGCTGGTATAGTTACAACTTTTAAAAGGCATCTGATTGGATCAAAGGGTCTGTTTCCATGCTGTACAACTCTATGATTCTATGACTCTGTATAAAGCAAGGTGAATAGATAAGCTCTGTGGAGGATGCAGAGAGGTTGCAAAGCAAGTGGGACAAAGAAAGTAGATGATGTGGCAAAGTGGGAGGTAATTCACTTTTGTCATAAAAATAGAGTAGAACATTTTTTAAATGTATTAAATTGATAAATGTTGATGTTCAAAGAGAGATTAACATGTACAATGATACCGGATCTATTTGGACATGTTAGTGCACAATTCCATACCATAGAATTTTGATCTTCTATCCCAGCAATAGAGACACTCCCACTGTGGCACAAGGCCCCATTTAGGAATACAGCAAAGAATTGGGAAGGCAAAAAGCATGTTGACATTTATTACAAGGGGCTTGGAATACAGGAATAAAGAAATCTTGCTACAGTTGTGCAGGTCTTTGGGGGGACAGTATCTAGAATAGTGTATGCTGTTTTGGTCATTATATTTAAGGAAGAGTATACTTGCAGGACAGAAGATACAGCAAAGATTCATGAGATTACTCCTGGGGTTAGGGTATTATCCATGTAATTATCTCAGCTGATGGTAATACTGGCCAACTGAAAGCTGGCTTGATAAACAATAAGTTTTGTTTTTTGGTTACCAAGGTCATCAGCCACTGAATGGATTCACACAAGGCTGCCAACCTTCTTTTTAACTAACATCAATTTTATACAATGTGAGAACTATATCAAATAGTGTATTTACAAATATCAGATGTAAAGATTTATCCCTTTCCCCCTCAACAACTATCTTGACAAACAATCAATCCCAGTGAAGTATCTCTCGTTTTCACTGTTTTGTTTCTTACTCAGCTGACGAGGTCACAGGTGTTTCTTTTCAGTGAATTTCTCCATATTCACCTGAGATGGTTCTCTCCATCTATTCCCTACATAGGGTGGCATGGTGGCTCAGTGGTCAGCACTGCGGCCTCACAGCGTCAGGGAGCTGTGTTTGATTCCACTCTTGAGTGACAGTCTGTGTGGAATTTGCACATTCTCCCTGTGTCTGCGTGAGTTTCCTCTGGTTTCCTCCCATAGTCCAAAGATGTGTAGGTTAGGTAGACTGGCCATGCAAAATTACCTACAGTGTCCAGGGATGTGCAGGCTAGATGGGTAAGCTGTGAGAAAAACAGGGATAGGTGGGTAGGATGCTTTCAAAGGGTCAATATGTGCCTGCTTCCGCACTGAAGGGTCTCACTGATTCTATGAAGACACAGGCGCAGGCTAACCAATTGCCCTAAGTCATTTAATAGAGTCACAGTCATAGAGTCATAGAGATGTACAGCATGGAAACAGACCCTTCGGTCCAACCCGTCCATGACGACCAGATATCCCAACCCAATCTAGTTCCACCTGCCAGCACCCGGCCCACATCCCTCCAAACACTTCCTATTCATATACCCATCCAAATGCCTCTTAAATGTTGCAATTGTACCACCACTTTCTCTGGCAGCTCATTCCATACACGTACCACCCTCTGCGTGAAAACATTGCCCACTAGGTCTCTTTTATATCTTTCCCCTCCCACACTAAACCTATGCCCTCTAGTTCTGGACTCCCCAAACCCAGGGAAAAGACTTTGCCTATTTACCCTATCTATGCCCCTCCTAATTTTGTAAACCTCTATAAGGTCACCCCTCAGCCTCCGATGCTCCAGGGAAAACAGCCCCAGCCTGTTCAGCTTCTCCCTATAGCTCAAATCCTCCAACCCTGGCAACATCCTTGTAAATCTTTTCTGAATCCTTTCAAGTTTCACAACATCTTTCCGATAGGAAGGAGACAAGAATTGCATGCAATATTCCAACAGTGGCCTAACCAATGTCCTGTACAGCCACAATATGACCTCCCGACTCCTGTACTCAATACTCTGACCAATAAAGGAAAGCATACCAACCACCTTCTTCACTATCCTATCTACCTGCGACTCCACTTTCAAGGAGCTATGAACCTGCACTCCAAAGTCTCTTTGTTCAGCAACACTCCCTAGGACCTTACCATTAAATGTATAAGTCCTGCTAAGATTTGCTTTCCCAAAACGCAGCACCTCGCATTTATCTGAATTAAACTTCATCTGCCACTTCTCAGCTCATTGGCCCATCTGGTCAAGACCCTGTTGTAATCTGAGGTAACCCTCTTCACTGTCCACTACACCTCCAATTTTGGTGTCATCTGCAAACTTACTAACTGTACCTCTTATGCTCACATCCCAATCATTTATGTAAATGACAAAAAGTAGAGGGCCCAGCACCGATCCTTGTGGCACTCCACTGGTCACAGGCCTCCAGTCTGAAAAACAACCCTCCACCACCACCCTCTGTATTCTACCTTTGAGCCAGTTCTGAATCCAAATGGCTAGTTCTCCCTGCATTCCATGAGATCTAACCTTGCTAATCAGTCTCCCATGGGGAACCTTGTCGAATGCCTTACTGAAATCCATATAGATCACATCTACTGCTCTGCCCTCATCAATCTTCTTTGTTACTTCATCAAAAAATTCAATCAAGTTTGTGAGGCATGATTTCCCACGCACAAAACCATGTTAACTATCCCTAATCAGTCCTTGCCTTTCCAAATACATGAACATCCTGTCCCTCAGGATTCCCTCCAACAACTTGCCCATCACCGAGGTCAGGCTCACCGGTCTATAGTTCCCTGGCTTGTCCTTACTACCCTTCTTAAACAGTGGCACGTTTGCCAACCTCCAGTCTTCCGGCACCTCAACCGTGACTATCGATGATACAAATATCTCAGCAAGAAGCCCAGCGATCACTTCTCTAGCTTCCCACAGATTCTTGGATACACCTGATCAGGTCCTGGGGATTTATCCACCCTTACCCATTTCAAGACACCCAGCACTTCCTACTCTGTAATCTGGACATTTTGCAAGATTAGATTAGATTAGATTAGATTAGATTAGATTACTTACAGTGTGGAAACAGGCCCTTCGGCCCAACAAGTCCACACCGACCCGCTGAAGCGCAACCCACCCAGACCCATTCCCCTACATTTACCCCTTCACCTAACACTATGGGCAATTTAGCATGGCCAATTCACCTAACCTGCACATTTTTGGACTTGTCACCATCTATTTCCCTATAGTCTATATCTTCCATATCTTTTTCCACAGTAAATACTGATGCAAAAAACTCATTTAGTATTTTTATGCGGCTCCACACAAAGGCCACCTTGCTAATCTTTGAGGGGCCCTATTCTCTCCCAAGTTACCCTTTTGTCCTTAATGTATTTGTAAAAACCCTTTGGATTCTCCTTAATTCTATTTGCCAAAGCTATCTCACGTCCCCTTTTTGCCCTCCTGATTTCCCTTTTAAGTATACTCCTACTTTCTTTATACTCTTCTAAGGATTCACTCGATCTATCCTGTCTATACCTTACATCTGCTTCCTCCTTTTTCTTAACCAAACCCTCAATTTCTTTAGTCATCCAGCATTCCGTACACCTACCAGCCTATCCTTTCACCCTGACAGGAATATACTTTTTCTGGATTCTCGTTATCTCATTTCTGAAGGCTTCCCATTTTCCAGCCGTCCCTTTACCTGCGAACATCTGCCCCCAATCAGCTTTCGAAAGTTCTTGCCCAATACCGTCAAAATTGGCCTTTCTCCAATTTCGAACTTCAACTTTTAGATCTGGTCTATCCTTTTCCATCACAATTTTAAAACGAATAGAATTATGGTCGCTGGTCCCAAAGTGCTCCCCCACTGACACCTCAGTCACGTGCCCTGCCTTATTTCCCAAGAGTAGGTCAAGTTTTGCACCTTCTCTAGTAGGTACATCCACATACTGAATCAGAAAATTGTCTTGTACGCACTTAACAAATTCCTCTCCATCTAAACCCTTAACACTATGGCAGTCCCAGTCTATGTTTGGAAGGTTAAAATTTCCTACCATAACCACCCTATTATTCTTACAGATAGCTGAGATCTCCTTACAAGTTTGTTTCTCAATTTCCCTCTGACTATTAGGAGGTCTATAATACAATCCCAATAAGGTGATCATCCCTTTCTTATTTCTCAGTTCCACCCAAATAACTTCCCTGGATGTATTTCCGGGAATATCCTCCCTCAGCACAGCTGTAATGCTATCCCTTATCAAAAACGCCACTCCCCTCCTCTCTTGCCTCCCTTTCTATCATTCCTGTAGCATTTGTATCCTGGAACATTAAGTTGCCAGTCCTGCCCATCCCTGAGCCATGTTTTTGTAATTGCTATGATATCCCAGTCCCATGTTCCTAACCATGTCCTGAGTTCATCTGCCTTCCCTGTTAGGCCCCTTGCATTGAAATAAATGCAGTTTAATTCATTAGTCCTACCTTGCACCTGCCTGCCCTGCCTGTTTGACTCGCTTCTGTTCTCAACTGTACCAGTCTCAGATTGATCTCTTTCCTCATTATCTCCCTGGGTCCCACCCCCCCACCTTACTAGTTTAAATCCTCCCAAGCAGTTCTAGCAAATTTCCCTGCCAGTATATTAGTCCCCTTCCAATTTAGGTGCAATCCATCCTTCTTGTATAGGTCACTTCTACCCCAAAAGAGATTCCAATGATCAAAAAATGTGAATCCTTCTCCCAAACACCAGCTCCTCAGCCATGCATTCATCTGCTCTATCCTCCTATTCCTGCCCTCACTAGCTCGTAGCACTGGGAGTAATCCAGATATTACTACTCTTGAGGACCTCCTTTTTAAAATTCTGCCTGACTCTCTGTAATCTCCCTTCAGAATTTCAACCTTTTCCCTTCCTATATCGTTGGTTCCAATGTGGACAATTATCTCTTGCTGGCCCCTCTCCCCCGTGAGAACATTCTGCACCTTCTCTGAGACATCCTTGATCCTGGCACCAGGGAAACAACACACCATTCTGCTTTTTCACTGCTGGCCACAGAAACGTGCGTGCTCGCATCACCTCCATGGCAGTGCAGTCCAGGCACCCAACACTCTCTGTTTGAAATGTTTTGCCCATACGTCTCCCCTAAACTTTCCCCTTTTCACCTTGAACCTGTGCTCTCTTGTAGTTTATGCCTCTCATAATTTTGTAAACCTCTGTCAGGTCACACCTCCCCCGCCCCCCCAGCTTTCATCTTTCCAGTGAAAACAATGCGAGTTTATCCAACCTCTCCTCGTAACTAAAACCCTCCAGACCAGACAACATCTTGGTAAACCTTCTCTGCACCCTCTCAAAAACATACAGGTCCTTCTGGTAGAGTGGCTACCAAAACTGCATGCAATATTCCAAATGTGGCCGAACTAAAGTTTTGTGTAGCTGAAACATAACTTACCAAGTTTTATATTTGTTGCCCCAACCAATGAAGGCAAACATGTAGTGTGCTTTCTTGACCACCTTACCCACCTGTGTTGTCACTTTCAGGGATCTATGGACCTGTACACCCAGATTCCTCTGTATGTCAATGTTCCTAAGGATTCTGCTATCTACTGTATAATTCGCATCTGAATTTGATCTTCCAAAATGCATCACCTCACATTTTTCTGGATTAAATTCCATCCACTATTTCTCTGGCCAAATCTGCAATCCATATATCCCACTGAATCCTTTGACAATCCTCATCACAATCTACAACTCTGCAAAGTTACATCTGACAACCTACATTTGTCTCCAGATTATTTATATATATTACAAACAACAAAGATCCCAGCACCGATCCCTGCCAAACAGCACTAGTTACGAACTCCATTTTGAAAGAACCTTTCCACTGCTAGCCTAAGTCTTCTATGACTAAACCAGTTTTATATACTCCAGCCAGCACACACCAAATCCCATGAGACTCTACCTTCTGTACCAGCTTGCCATTTGGTACCCTATCAAATGGTGGCTAAGTAGTTAGCACTGCTCCCTCACAATGCCAGGGGTCTGGGTTGAATTCCAGCATTGGAATTGAGAGGGGTTTGCACGTTTCCTTTGTCTTTGAGTGGGCCTACTCTTTCCCTGGCTACCCTCCTGTTTCTAATATATGTATAAACTGTTTTGAGTCTCCTTCACCCTGCTGGCCAAGGACATTTCAAAGCCCCTTTAGCCCTCCCAAATGCCCATTTGAGCTCCTTCCTACTATCTCTATATTCTTCAAGGACTTTGTCTGTTTTTAATTCCTGAGGTATGCTTCTTTTTTTTTGACTAAGTTGATATTTTTCCCTTTCATCCAGGGTTCCTGAATCCTGCTATTCCTATCCTTCATTTTCACAGAAACATGCTTGTCGTGCATGCTAATCAACTGGTCGTTAAAAGACTCCCACATGTCAGATTTGGATTTACCCTCAAACAGCTGCAACCAATCGACATTCTCCAATTCTTGCCGAATTCAGTCAACAAATTATTACAGAATACAAACCTGCTCTTGTAGCCACAGTATTTATATGGCAAGCTCTGTTCAGTTTCTAGTAAATAATAACCTCCATGTTGATAGTTGGAGGCTTCAGCAATGGTAACATTTGACTATATTCACTGGAGTTCAGAAGAATGAGGTGGTGGCTGGGGTAAATCTCATAGAAACCTGTGAAACTTTAACAGAAGGAGACAGGGTAAACACAGAAAGGCTGATGCCAATGATCAAGGAGTCATAGTTCAAATGTATGAGGTAGGCCATGAAGGATTGTGGAATTCTCCACCAGACAGTGGTGAGCCTGTGGAATTCTCTGCTGCTGAAAGCAATTCAGACCAAAACATTGAATGCTTCCAAGAAGAATTTAGGATACTTCTTCGCAATAAAGTTATCAAAGAGTATGGGGAGAAATGCGAACAGGATACTTAGTTGGATGATCAGCCATGATCACGTTGAATGGTGGAGCAGTCTCAAAGGGCCAAATGCTCCTCCTATTTTCTTTTTAATGCCACTGAATATCCAAGGAGGAGGTTAGATTCCCATTTGTAGCAGACAGACATTGGCTCGAATTTGTGGAATAAATGTTAGGCCTGAATGTTTCTAGGATTTGCTGCATATAAACACAGATTTCACGCTCATGATTCCTCGGATTCTGAAGCAATGTCCAGTACCAAACATGATAAACATCTCTACTTCCAATTTTCTATGATACAAGGAAGGTCATGTACAAAGCAGCTAAATATGGTTAGATCTAGGACATTGTCCTCAGGAACTTGACGGCTCTTACGGTGAAGTGGTAGTGTTCCTCCCTCTGAGCCAGAAGGCCTGCGTTCATGTCCCATCTATACCAAAAGTGTGTCACAACATACTTGAACAGTTGATTTTTTTTTTAAAATCTATCCACAGTAATTCCTATAGCAATCTCCTACACTGAGGTGATTAACCAGACTATTCTTTTTTCCTGCTAGGTACGACTTCAACCAGCAGAGCTTTCCATGATTTTGCTAGGGTTCTTTGATCCCATACTCAGTTGAATGCTGTCTTGATGCCACTTTTATTTCACCTCTGGAACTCAGCTCTTGTCCGTATTTGCCCAAGACATAATGAGCCCAGACTAGAAATTGGACAGACCCAAAGTAAGTATCATTGAGTTGGTTACTGTGTTGCCAGTAATTTAGCTCTGTGAGAACATTCAAAATAGAGGCATTCAGCCCCTCGAGCCTACTCTTCCATTCAATAAGATTGTGGTTATCTGCTTTAGAATTCCACATTCTCATTTATCCCCACCATAAGAAATTAGCTGCCAGAGTAAGTGGTGGAATCGGGTACAATTACAACATTTAAAAGGCAGGGGGGTGGGAATCAGAGCCACGTGTCTGAGAGGAGGTCAGTTGCAGACAGGACAGTGACAGGATATATTGAATCTATCAGAAAGGTTTCTCACACGATGAAACAAAGGGATCGGTTAAAGTGTGTCTGCTTTAATGCAAGGAGTGTCCGAATAAGAGTGACGAACTTAGAGCATGGATCAGTACTTGGGGCTACGATGTTGTGGCCATAACGGAGACGTGGGTTTCACAGGGGCAGGAATGGTCGCTTGATGTTCCAGGGTTTAGAACGTTTAAAAAGAACAAGGAGGGTGGAAAAAGAGGAGTGGGTGTAGCATTGCTAATCAGAGAGTGCATCACAGCTACAGAAACGAAGGTTGTTGAGGAAGGTTTGTCTACGGAGTCAGTATGGGTGGAAGTTAGGAACAGCAAGGGAACAGCCACCGCATTGGGGGTTTTCTACAGACCACCTAATAGCAGTAGAGAGATTGAAGATCTCATAGGTGGGCAGATTCTGGAAAAATGCAAAAGGAGCAGGGTTGTTGTTATGGGTGATTTCAACCTTCCCAATATCAACTGGAACCTCCTTAGTGCAGATGGTTTGGATGGAGCCATTTTTGTTAGGTGTGTTCAGGAGGGTTTCCTTACTCAGTATGTAGACAGACCGACAAGGGGAGAGGCCATTTTGGATTTGGTGCGCGGCAATGAGCCAGGACAGGTGTCAGATCTCGCGGTAGGAGAGCACTTTGGTGAAAGTGATCACAATTGCCTCACATTTAGCATAGCCTTGGAGAATGAAAGGTGTAGTTACCAAGGGAAAATATTTAATTGGGGAAAAGGAAATTACAACGCTATCAGACAGGAGTTGGGAAGTACAGATTGGGAGCAATTGTTCCACAGAAAGGGCACAGCAGACATGTGGAGACTATTTAAGGAGCAGTTGTTGCGAGTGATGCACAAATGTATTCCTCTGAGACAGGTAAGAAGGAGTAAGATTAAGGAACTTTGGATGATGAGAACAGAGGAGCTTCTCGTCAAAAGGAAAAAGGCAGCTTACGTAAGGTGGAGGAAGCAAGGATCTAACACAGCTTTAGAGGATTACAGGCTTGCTAGTAAGGAGCTCAGAAATGGACTGAGGAGAGCCAGGAGGGAGCATGAAAAAGGCTTAGCAAGGATTAGGGAGAACCCAAAGGCATTTTACTCATACGTGAGGAATAAGAGAATGATCAGGGAGAAGGTAGGGCCGATCAGGGATAGCAGAGGGAACTTGTGCGTGGAGTCTGAGCAGATAGGGGAAGCCCTAAATGAGTTTTTTGATTCGGTTTTCAACAAGGAAAGGGAACTTGTTGTAAATGAAAACTTACAGGAGCTGGGATACAATCTTGACCAGATCAAGATTGATGAAGATGAGTGATAGAAATGTTAGAAAACATTAAGATTGATAAATCCCGAGGGCCAGACCAGATTTATCCTAGGCTGCTCCGGGAAGTGAGAAAGGAGGTTGCTAAGCCGCTGGCGAGGATCTTTGCCTCCTCACTCTCCATGGGAGCCATACCAGAAGATTGGAAGGAGGCAAATGTTGTTCCACTTTTCAAGAAGGGTAATAGAGAATACCCTGGCAATGACAGACCAGTCAGTCTCACGTCCGTGGTCAGCAAAGTTGTGGAAAGAATTCTGAGGGATAGGATTTATGACTACTTGTCAAAGCATAGTGTGATTAAAGGCAGTCAGCATAGCTTTGTGAGGGGCAGGTCATGCCTCACAAATCTTATTCTTTGAGGTGATGTCAACACAGGATGACGACGGTTGAGCAGTGGATATGGTGTATATGGATCTCAGCAAGGCATTTGATAGGGTTCCCCAGGGTAGGCTCATTCATAAAATCAGGAAGTATGGGATACAGGGAGATTTGGCTATCTGGATTCAGAAATAGCTGGCTAACAGAAAGCAGAGAGTGGTTGTAGTTGGAAAGTATTCTGCCTGGGAGACCGTGTTGAGTGGGGTCCCGCAGGGGTCTGTTCTTGGGCCTCTGCTCTTGTAGTTTTTATAAGTGACTTGGATGAGGAGGTTGAGGGGTGGGTTAGTAAATTTGCAGATGACACTAAGGTTGGAGGTGTCATCGATAGTATAGAGGGCTGCTGCAGCATGACATAGACAGGATTCAGAGCTGGGCTGAGAAACGGCAGATGGAATTCAACCTGGATAAATGCGAAGTGATGTATTTTAGAAGGTTGAACTTGAATGCTGAATATAGGATTAAAGACAGGATTCTTGGCAGTGTGGAGGAACAGAGGGATCTGGGTGTGCAAGTACATAGATCCCTCAAAATTGCCACCCAAGTGGATAGGGTTGTTAAGAAAGAATATGGTGTTTTGGCTTTCATTAATAGGGGTATCGAGTTTAAGGGCCGCGAGGTTTTGCTGCAGCTCTACAAGTCCCTGGTGAGACCACATTTGGAATAGTGTGTCCAGTTCTGGTCGGCCTACTATAGGAAAGATACAAAGGCTTTGGAGAGGGTGGAAAGAAGGTTTACCAGGATGCTGCCTGGACTGGAGGGCTTGCCTTATGAAGAAAGGTTGAATAAGCTCAGACTTTTCTCTCTGGAGAGGAGAAGGAAGAGAGGAGACCTGATTGCGGTGTACAAAGTAAGAGGAATAGATAGAGTCAATAGCCAGAGACTTTTACTCAGGGCAGGATTGACTGATACGAGAAGTCATAGTTTGAAAATACTAGGAGGAAGGTATAAAGGAGACATCAGAGGTAGGTTCTTTACGCAGAGAGTTGTGAATGCATGGAATGTGTTGCCAGTTGAGGTGGTGGAAGTGAAGTTATTGGGGCCATTTAAGCGACTGCTGGACATGCACATGGATAACAATGAGTTGAGGGGTGTGTAGGTTAAGTTACTATATTATACATTAGGATTAAGTCTTGGCACAACATCGTGGGCTTAAGGGCCCTGTTCAGTGCTGTACTTTTCTATGTTCTAAGGCATTTGGGTGGGTATTTGAATAAGAAGGGTTTCGAGAGATATGGACCAAGTGCTAGCAAATGGGACTACATTAATTTAGGATATCTGGTCAGCGTTGACAAGTTGGACTGAGGGTCTGTTCCAATGCTGTACATCTCTATGACTCTATAACCCTTCATATACAGCCTCACAATAATCTATCCACCTCTGCCTTACAAATATTAAACTGACACTGCTTCCATTACCTTCTGAAGCAGTGTTTCAAAGTCAAACCACCCTCATCTATTCTAAAAGCGCAATCCTTAATTTTGAAATAGAACCACCCTGTTGATGATACCTTCCATAACATTGCTGATGATGGAGAGGGCTGGTGGTGTGGGAATTAGTTGACTTGCGTTTAACTGCCCATACCACTAAAAACTGCAACAACACTAAATAAGCTTAATACCGTCCAGAACAACGCAGGTCACTTCAACAGAATCCATTCCATCATCTTCAACATTCACACTATTTACCACTATCACAGTGTATATCATCTATAGGCTTCGAGTAAGGCTCCTCGAACAGCACTTTCTGAACCCACAACATTTACCGAGAGGACAAGGGAAGGAGCTGCATGGGAACACTACGACTTGCAAGTTCCCCATCAATCCAAAAGCCATCCTGACTTGGAATTATATCAAGATTCCCTCCCTGTTACTAAATCAAAATCTTGGAATGCCCTTCCTGACAGTATTGTGGGTGTGCCTACATCTGAAGGACTGAAGTTCAAAGCAGCTAGCTTCTCCAGAGTAATTAACTAAGTTAGAGAAATAAATGCTCGCTTAGCAACAATACAAAAACAAACCCATTAGATTGTTGTCTAAATGCCAGTGTTGTAGATGTATTGGAATGTTGATCTTAGGACATAGCCAGTTCTCAAGCATAAGACTGGAATGAATCAAGTTGACTGGAGATTGGCATCTACCTGTGATGCTAGGGACCTCAGGAAGCCAAGACATATTGGAACATCTGGTTGATGATATTTCCAAAAGCTTCAGCTAAGATTTTTGCACTGATGTGCTGGACTCTCCATTATTCAGGAAGGCAATTTTTGTGAGGCCACCTCCTTCCATTGGTTAACTATCCACCACTACTTGTCACTGGACATAGCAGGACTTCACAGCCAAAATATGATCTATTTGTTGTGGGATAATGCTACTTCTACTTCTTTTATAGCATGCGATTTCGAGTGGGTCTTGGCTTCAGTAGATTAACACCTCATTATTAGGTATTCCTATGCTGCTAGTCCTGCACACTTCATTCAACCAGATTTAATCCCCAGCTTGATGATCATGGTAGAATGGTGGTCATGGGTTACAGATCACAAGATTAAATCATATTCGGCTCTTGCTGAAGGCCCATAATGCCTTCTAGAATGCCCAACTTGAGTTGTTAGATCTGTTTGAAATCTATCCCATTTAGCAGAGTGTCGGTGCCACATGTGATGGAAGGTATCCTCAACATCAAGTCAGGTCTGTGTCCATCAATCCATTTAACACTGTCATGAAAAAACATATGTAAAAAGTATTGATAAAGAGGAGTTCAAGTAAGCTTTTGCTACTTTTCTCCCCCACCAGCAGAATAGACTCAGTCCATCAGCTATATCCTTTAGAACTTAGTCAAATTGCCCAGTAGTCATTCTACTGAACCACTCTTGGTGATGGATATTGATGTCTCACTGTGCACCCGTACTATCCTCCATGTTTTGTTCAAGGCAGAGCATACGATTCATCAGCCAAGGACATTCAGCAATAACCAGTAAGACCTTTCCATGTCCATAGAGTCATAGAGATGTTCAGCATGGAAACAGACCTTTTGGTCCAACCTCAATGTTTAAGCTGATGACATGAGATCTCATGGGGTCAGATTCAATACTGAGGACTCCCATTGCAAAATCATCCCTGATAAGCGTGTACTGCTGGTGTGTGAGAGAACATACACAGATATGGTGATAGCCATTTTTGGAACATAATCGTATTCACTGAATCATTACATACAGATGTTAGGCTGTCCCAATTTTGCAACAAGCCTCCACATGTCAGTAATGAAGACTTTGGAGGGGTGACTGGGGTGTGCACATCTAGGTTTATGCTTAGTGATCTGCCTACTTTAATTTGTTTTTGACTTTGTTGCAGTTAAATACAACAGAGTGGCTTGATATGACAGGCCGTTTGAGGATATTTTGGAGTCAACTATGTTGCTATAGTCACACGTAAGGTACATCAGATTTGGGAGATTTCCTTTCCAACAAGAGATTAGTAAACCCGATTACTTTCGACAATTTCATGGTTAGTCCTTTAATTCCAGCTTTAACAATTGAATTTCTAATCAGAATTCTGTGCGACTTGAGAAAACTATTGCTTTAACTAGGATGCACAATGCGAAATGTTACATCACAACAGTATTCAGCACACATTTTGTCAATCCTGTTGTCAGCTGTGATGAACTTAGGCCAATTTAAGTTTTACAAAGTAAACAATCATTGTTGGTATATCTCCTGTAATAACATACAGAAGTTACTCCAAAATAATGTTTATCTTCTCAGGATAGGAACTGCTGAAAAGGCTATTGAGATTTAAAGTTATGTGTATGACACCTTACGCTGACAATTAGTTAATTACCTTACCTTAAGCCAAAAATATATGGGCGGCACGGTGGCTAGCACTGTTGCCTCACAGCGCCAGAGACCCAGGTTCAATTCCCGCCTCAGGCGACTGACTGTGTGGAGTTTGCACGTTCTCCCCGTGTCTGCGTGGGTTTCCTCCGGGTGCTCCGGTTTCCTCCCACAGTCCAAAGATGTGCAGGGTCAGGTGAATTGGCCATACTAAATTGCCCGTAGTGTTAGGTAAGGGGTAAATGTAGGGGTATGAGTGGGTTCACATCGGCGGGTCGGTGTGGACTTGTTGGGCCGAAGGACCTGTTTCCACAGTATAATGTAATCTGTAATAATGGATATCTTTATTTTAACAGCACTTCATTTGGAATTTTTATTTTGAACACAAAAGCTACCTAGATTTTACACATTCGATGTACTGATGGTACTGCTGGACTGTCCAAAATGCAGGAAGTACAAAGATGAAAACTTAAGCAACACAAAACATGGAAATATAATGTCCTCTAAGTTTTATTGATGCGGTAAGAAGTGACAAAGTATACATCAGGGGGACAGTTCAACTTCAATTACAACAGAACTGTTCATCACATCAACTGCATACAAGCGTATAGATACTACATACTTAAACCATATAAAACAACTACACATTATTCTTACCACTGAAAACAAAACAAAAATAAACAAGTAAACTGTTAAGTTTTATAAAAGCATTGCTACAACACAAACCTCCAAGGCTATAGCTCAGTCATGCAAGATTTACTAGGAATGACTGTAAAAGCACTGCATTAAAATCGCTGACAAGCCCATACACAGAACTGCTTTTTTTATGCTGATGCACAGCTGACAAGAAACTAACTTTATATAAACCAAAGAAACTGATTCTTATTCACATTCATCTTTTTGCTTGATAGAGAAGTCACAGGTTCTGCAAAAGCACACATTTAGTTGAACTGACGTTGCAGTATTTGAGTTGCAAGTGCTTAGAAGCACTGCCATCTATGGTATACTGCAGAATTAACATGGCCCTCCATCCCATTTTTAATATGTTAAACGAGATTCAAGTTGAAAGTCTGTTTACATTAGAACCTCTAAGTGTATAAAATTGGTTTTGTGCTAAGGATTAGAGAAATGATGGAAAGGTTAAGTAGTTCTGGATAAATGTCACAAATAGGACCATTAACAATCGGTTTAAATATGCTTAAACAACATGCCATTTGAGTGTAAAGCAGATGAGTACTTTATTTACATTTACCATAACTTTTTTTTTAAAATAAATCAAAACTTAGAAATCAGACACTGCTCTATGCCAAGTTCACCGAAAGTCAACATTGTATTAACAATCTGGAGTACTATGTATAATGATTTAAAATTCTCCACTGTCAAAATCTTTTTTATCCTTCTTTCCTTCTGCTTCCAATCCATCAGTGCCATCGCTATTGTCCCTCCTTCTCTTTCGGTTACGTACATTGAAACGTGGATTAATCTGAGGTAATGGATCCATTCCAAGGACTTTGTGAATCTGACGGAATGCTACTAATCTCAGTGCAAACTGTAGAAAAAAAATTATGGCTTTAATCTACTCACTAAATGTGTTCAGCTTTATGTCCATTCTCAAGTATAAATGATGTGCAGAACAAGATATAAAATCAACTTGTATTTACGTAATGCTTTTAATGCAGAAAACATCCCAAGCATAACAATGTCAAAATTTAACAGCAAGACAAAATGGAGATATCAAGAGTGAAATTCATGAAACATACAAACTGGTTTAAAGCCGAAAAATATTACATTTTGTCAAGCAGGTACATGATACCTCTGCAAAGCAACTTGGGAGTTGCAGGAATGATGGTGCACCCAACGCTGCACTGAACTCTACCTTGAGCACTAATCCACAAAATAAACAAGCACTTCCTCACCATGAAGAATTTGGATAAAGGAGGTGGTGTCTTTGGTCTTATTTACTGAATGAGCAAGGAAGCCATTGGCCACATGGCTTCTCAACATAGCTGATGCAGAAGATTCAAAGACAATAATTGCCATAATTTAGTATACATAATAGGTTCAAAAGTGTTTATCTCAGACAATGGCAATAAATTGTTTACCAACCATCTATACCAACCATCTACTGATTTCCCCAAATAATCAATGAAAATGTCTGAAACTATAAAGCTTGAAGTTTTTTTCCTTTCCTGTTTGCAGTTCTGGAACAAATACAGAAATCTAGATTAAGTCTAAGAATATTTAAACATTCTCTCTTTTGTTCTCTTGCTCGATGTCATCATAACCCAGAGATGGATTCAATAATGCAGCTGAGAAGTCCACAAGTTCTGTAGACAGCTACTTTATGTTTAACATTTGCCTAATACATTCTGACATTGTGGAGAACTGTGAAATTATACTTTGAGAAATCAATGGAAACAAAAAAGCAACGACATAGCACAGAAGATAAATAAGTCGCTCAAGAAAATAGAGAATTGACAAAATTTGTATTTCACAAATCTGAAGAATACAGGGGATGAAATAAATATTCATACACATATCTTTAAAGACTTTAGCGAACAGAGGAAAGGTCAAAATCAAAAGATAAGAACAGCAGAATTCTCAATGACAAAAACAGAAGTTGCCAACAAAGCTCAGCAAGTCTGGAGCATCTATGAAGAGAAATCAAAGTTAGTGTTGAGTCTGGTGACCCTTCCTTGTTTTTGTTTCTGACTCACAGCATCTGTAGTTATTTAGTTTTTTTTAATATAGAGTTTTCAATGAATTGAATTCAAGAGATTGCAGCATAAGAGATTTTAGACTAGAACACAGGTCTGGGAGACAACTAAATCATTGACTAGGGTTTCCGATAACAGAAAGACCTGGAGCAGGATCAAGCAATGTTACAACTGAAATACCGAATTTATGGGATGAAGATGACATATGGAGAAGTTGCTCAATTGCAGAGTAGATAGAAATGCTATATGCATAGTCAGATTTAGCTCATTGCAGTCATCGCGGATACAAAAAAAACCAAGTGGTGACGGACAAATGAGAGATGTGGTCTTCCAAATGTTTAACTGAAAAGAAAATGGAAGGTCTCTTTTTAGTAGCCTATTCAGAACTTGGAAGCTCTTCCAAATGTGGATGCTGTAGACCATTTTTGGACATACTTATGCTTTATGGGTAGCTAAAATCACATACCAGTGTGCCAAATGAGAGGAATTGAACTTGAAGATAGAAAAGTGCAAATTCCAACTGAGCTTTATCAGATGAAACCTTTGATTTTGTCCTTAAAAGTTAAGATTAGATTAGATTCCCTACTGTGTGGAAACAGTTCCTTTGGCCCAACAAGTCCATACCAACCCTCCAAAGAGTAGCCCACCCAGTCCCATTTCCCTCTGACTACTGCACCTAAAACTAAGGGCAATTTAACATGGCCAATTCACCTAACCCGCACATCTTTGGACTTTGGAAGGAAACCGGAGCAAACCCACGCAGACACAGGGAGAATGTGCAAACTCCACACAGATCATCACCAAAGGCTGGAATCGAACCTAGAACCCTGGTGCTGTGAGGCAGCAGTGCTAACCACCGTGCCGCCCCATATAACATTGATTAAAATAAAAAGGTGGATAAACTGTACTTTAAGAATAAAAAAGATTCTTACTACTTCACTGAATAGCACAAAGAAGATGAGACAGCAATTTAGCAAACAAAAGAGTAAACATTTGTTCAATAAAGGCATGCTAGTAAGTTTAAAATGATACTGGTAAAAATGAAGCAGGTGAATGATCTCTGCCATTAAAAAGTAAACTGGTCCAAAAGTGACTCATCAACTACAGTATAAATGAAATACACGGACTGCAAATGAAAATAATTAATAGATGATGAAATAGTGTTCATTGGAATTGCCAATTGGAAAAAAATCTTTAACAGGTTAGTAAATTGGGTAACTTTGCAACAAGAGTTGCAGCTCTCAATTATGTATTAATGCAACACAATTTATATCCATTGATGTGGATATAAAAAAAGTTAGGGCATGGCAATATTATCCTTCATACTAAATTAAAAATTAGTAAGGACCCAACTTCAGTGAAGAGGACACTATTAGATGATGGATTAGTTTCCTCCAGCTCCAGCTACAATTTCTCCATCATGATATGGACTCTGGGTCATGAGGTTTGGTTGAAAAAAATTTCACAGGACTTTTGCATTCCTCACTGAAAGGACAGCTGACACTATCAAGTTCAGAAGCTGTAAATAGAATCTTGCATCTATTTGGGACAGTACATTCGAATTGCACAACAGCAAAGTCACTTCTGAAAATGCTTAGAGATTTTTTTTTGGACAGAGTGACTACAAAAATAAATCTTGCGCTTGAGCCTGGCACCCACCTTCACTGATTAAAAAAAAGGAATCACCATACGAACACTCTCAATGTATCTTGCTATGCCCTGAACTAAGAATTTCCACTCTCAGACTGACAGCACCTTTGTGGTGTAGGCCAAAGTGTTGTTGACCATTTCATTTCCAGCATTTTGCTTTAAACGTCTCTCTCGTAACTACAGTTTAAGGTTCGCTTGTCCTCTCCTTCGTACTCCATCAGACTCAACACTCAAAGGATCCCAAGTTACCATTTCCACCAATCCAGTGGAATGAGTGAATTCTCATCTCTCTCAGCATTCCTACCATTATCAAAAAAGTATTGAACAAACTATTGGGATTGAAGGAAGGCCTACATTCTACATTAAAGTAAGTGGCAGCAGAGATCATGGATCTATTGGTTATCATATTCCAAACTTCCTTGGATGCGCAAATGGCTCCAGCAGTTTGGAAAAATGCTAATATTCAAAAGGGGAGGAGGCAGAAAGTAAGGGACTATAGCCAGTTAGTTTAATGTGCGTCATTGGGAAATTATTAGAATCTGTTACTAAGTAAGTAACAACAAGACATTTGGAATTACGCAAAAGCTAGCATGCAGATACAGCAGGCAATAAGGAAGGCCAGCAGAATTTTGGTATTTAT
Source organism: Chiloscyllium plagiosum (assembly GCF_037043375.1). Lineage (NCBI taxonomy): Eukaryota > Metazoa > Chordata > Chondrichthyes > Orectolobiformes > Hemiscylliidae > Chiloscyllium > Chiloscyllium plagiosum. Next base: position 111,693,024 of record NW_028270139.1, read on the forward strand.
TAATAAAATAAGGGAAAGTGTTGCTGCAACTGCACAAGGCATTAGCGAGACCGCAACCGGAGTACTGCGTACAATTTTGGTCCCCTAAATTAAAAATTAGTAAGGACCCAACTTCAGTGAAGAGTACACTTATTAGATGATGGAGTATTTTCCTCCAGCTACAATTTCTCCATCATGATATGGACTCTGGGTCAGGAGGTTTGGTTGAAAAAAATTTCACAGGACTTTTGCATTTCTCACTGAAAGGACAGCTGAATTGCCTACTCCCACTTACGTTCTCATGGGCTTGAGTAAGACGTGATAATGAATGAAGTTGGATTACAGGCAGTTCAGAGCAGGTTGACTAGATTGGATCCAAAGATGCGGGTTTGTCTTATGAAGAGAGATTGAGCAGTTTAGGTCTGTACCTTAAAAGAATGACAGGAGATCTAGTTGAGCTATCTCCATAATGTGCTCAAAATTACATGATAAGCAAAGTAGACATGGATGCTTCCTCATAGGGGGCAATCTAGAATGAGGGGTCAAGTTTTAGCAGAAGGGGTACCAGATTTAAAACACAGAAGAGGAGAAATTATTTCTCCTAAAGGATCGTGAATCTATGGAATTCACTACTTGTGAGAGCACTTAATGCTGGAACAGTGAGTAAATTTAAAAGGAGGAACTAAGAGAGATTTTTAACTAGTATTGGGCTGAAGGGCTATGGAAATGGGCAGCAAAGTTGAGTTCAGGCTAAGGTGGCATTGGGTGGCACGGTGGTTAGCACTGCTGCCTCACAGCGCCAGAGACCCGGGTACAATTTCCACCTCAGGCAACTCGGTGTGGAATTTGCACATTCTCCCAGTGTCTGCATGGGTTTCCTCCGGGTGATCCGGTTTCCTCCCGTATTCCAAAAATGTGCAGGTAAGGTGAATTGGCCATGCTAAATTGCCCATAGTGTTAGGTGAAGGGGTACATGTAGGGGAATGTGTCTGCGTGGGTTGCGCTTCGGAGGGTCGGTGTGGACTTGTTGGGCCGAAGGGCCTGTTTCCACACTGTAAGTAATCTAATCTAAAAAAAAAAGATGAGATCAGTTATGATTGTATCAAGTGGCAGAGGAGGCTTGAGGGCCTACTCCTACTTCTTATGTTCTCATGGGCTTGAGCAAGATGTGATAATCTGGCCTACAGCTCAGTTACGCTCATCACCTGTCCTTTCGGATGGTATCTTTCCATGCAAATGGAGATCTTGACACTTGCCCTTTTAACCTCATCTGTTTTCACAATCCAAGGCTCCAAACCTTGGAATGGCAGCCCACATGAATGGCACCACTATACTATCTCCAACGTTCACTTTCTGCATCACCATTACACAGCGGTAACAGTATACATCATCTACAAAATGCACTGCAGTACGTCCCCAAGGATCCCTTGACAGCACTTTACAAAGCCTCACCCACAATGCCCTTGATGAACAAAGTCAGAGATGCATGAGAACAATACAGGTACTCGTCCAAGCCAAACACCAGCCAGACTTGGAAGTGTATTGTACTTTCTTAACTGTTATAGAGTCATAGAGATGTACAGCATGGAAACAGACCCTTCGGTCCAACCCGTCCATGACGACCAGATATCCCAACCCAGTCTAGTCCCACCTGCCAGCACCTGGCCCATATCCCTCCAAACCCTTCCTATTCATATACCCATCCAAATGCCTCTTAAATGTTGCAATTGTACCAGCCTCCACCACTTCCTCTGGCAGCTCATTCCATACACGTACCACCCTCTGCGTGAAAAAGTTGCCCCGTAGGTCTCTTTTATATCTTTCCCCTCTCACCCTAAACCTATGCCCTCTAGTTCTGGACTCCACAAACCCAGGGAAAAGACTTTGTCTATTCATCCTATCCATGCCCCTATTTAATTTTGTAAACCTCTATAAGGTCACCCTTCAGCCTCCAATGCTCCACGGAAAACAGCCCCCGCCTGTTCAGCCTCTCCCTATAGCTCAAATCCTCCAACCACGACAACATCCTTGTAAATCTTTTCTGAACCCTTTCACGTTTCACAACATCTTTCCGATAGGAAGGAGACCAGAATTGCATGCAATATTCCAACAGTGGCCTAACCAATACCCTGAACAGCCACAACATGACCTTCCGACTCCTGTACTCAATACTCTGACCAACAAAGGAAAGCATACCAAATGCCTTCTTCACTATCCTATCTACCTGTGACTCCACTTTCATGGAGCTATGATCCTGCACTCCAAGGTCTCTTTGTTCAGCAACACTCCCTAGGACCTTACCATTAAGTGTATAAGTCCTGCTAAGATTTGCTTTCCTAAAACGCAGCACCTCGTATTTTTCTGAATTAAACTCCATCTGCCACTTCTCAGCCCATTGGCCCACCTGGTCAAGATCCTGTTGTAATCTGAGGTAACCCTCTTACCGAATCAAAATTCTGGAACTTGCTTCTGGACAGCATCATGAGTACACCGACGCCCAAGGACTGCAGCAGTTCAAAAGGCTCACACATTACTTTATTCATTTATTGAATATGGGCACTGTGGGTTGGGCCAATATTAATTGCCCATTTCTAGTTACCCTCAAAATGGATCAGGGTAAGCTTCCTTCTTGAGCTTCCTCCTTCACCTGCAGTCCATGTTGTGCAGGTGACCGAGAGCATTCTTAGAGAAGAAGTACCATGGTTTTGACCAACTTATGTTGAAGGAACAGAGATATATTTACAAGTCAGAATGGCGAGTGGCTTGGAGGATAACTTACAGGGTGGTGGTGTTCCCAAGAATCTGCTCTCCTAGTCCTTCTAGATGGAAACTGTCTTGGGTTTGGAAGGTGTTGTCTAAGATGCTTTGGTGAACGTCTGCATTCCATCTTGCAAAATATACACACTGCTGCTACTGAGCATCGGTGGAGAATGTTTGTGGGTGTGTTGCCAACCTAAAGGATTGCTTTGTCCTGGACGATGTGAAGCTTTGGGTGTTATTACTCATCCAGGAAAATAGGGGCATTCAACTATACAACTTATTTATAGCTTGTGAATAGGTTGTGTGGAATCAGGTGAGCTACATGCTGTAGGAGCTGCACTTGTCGCCATAATATTTCTATAGCTGATCCAGTTCAGAGGAAGGTCAATGGTAACCTCCAAGATGTGGATAATAGGGCAACTCAGCAACAGTAAATGTATGATGGGTTATATTCTATCTTATTGAAGATAGTTACATTCTCTCGTTGGGGATGGTCATTGCCTGGGGAAAGCATCAGTCAGCCCAAAATCTTGATACTACCGAGCTATTGCTGCATTTGGACATTGACTGCTTCAGTACTTGAGCAGTCGTGAACAGTGCTGAACATCCCCACTTCAGAGCTTGTGTTAGAGGGAACGTTACTGACGGAACAACAGAAAACGGTTGGGCCTTGAACACGACCCCAAGTAACTCCTGCAGAGATGGCATGGAGCTGAGATAGCTGTCCACCAATAAACACACCCATAATTGTCTTCCTCTGTATAATTCATGCAAATATGAAATGTCCCCAATTCCGATTTACTCCAGTTTTGTTTGAGCTCCTTGACATCACACTGTCAAATTCAGGGTGGATGTGCGTCACTCTCATTTCACCTCTGGAATTCAGCTCTTTAGTTCATGTTTGAACCAAGGTTATAAAATGAGGTGAGGAGCTGATTGGTCCTAGCAGACTCCAAACTGAGCAGGGAACAGGTTATTGGAAGGCAAGTGTGATCTGCAACATTTGATAGCACTGTTGATTACCTCTACCATCACTTCCATTATTTAAACAGAGAATAACTGCAGAATTCTGGTGTTCTAGTCCACAAGCCACAATGGTAGTAGCATGCAAATAAAGCAAATAATTAAGACATCTAATGAAATGCAATCCTTTATTATAAGAGAGATTAAAGGTAAAGGTTAGGACATTATGCTTCACTTAAACAGGCTGAGGCCACCTCTTAAGTATTGTGTGTAGGGTTGGTTTGCTTACTTAAGGAAGGATGTAAATACATTTGATGTGGATAAGAGAAGGCTTACTTTCTATACAACTAACATGTGCATGTTGTCTTATGGGGAAAGGTTGGATAGACTTGGCTCTTTTCCACTGGGGTCAGAAGAATGAGGGATGACTTATAAAGGGCATACAGCCTTTGGCCAAACTAGTCCATGCCTAAAGGGTTCATAAACTGAACTATCATCTGTCTGTGTTTGGCCCATATCCCTCTCTACCTTTCCTATCCATGTACCTGCCCAGGTCTTTTAAATGTTGTAACTGTACCTGTCTCTACCACTTCCTCTGGCAGCTCATGTACACACCACCCTGCGTGAAGATGTTGCCCCTCAGGTCCCTTTTAAATCTTTCCATGCTCACCTTAAAGCTATGCCTACCCTGGGGAAAAGACCTCAGCTATTCACCTTATCTATACCACTCATGATTTTATACATCTCTATAAGGTCACCCCTCATCCTTCTACATGCCAAAGAAAAAAATCCCAGCCTATCTAGCCTCTCCTTATAATGCAAACCCTACAGTCTTGGTAACATCCTTGTAAATCTTTTTTGCACCCTTTCCAGTTTAATAACATCCTTCCTATAGGACAGTGACCAGAATTGTATACAACACTCCAAATGTGGCCTTACCAATGTCTTGTACAGCGGTTATATGATGTTGCAACTCCCGTACTCAATGCTCTGACTAATGAAGCCAAGCATGCCAAACGCTTTCTTCACCGCCCTGCCTATCTGTGACATCATTTTCAAGGAATTATTTTTCTTTGAATTGTCTGAATGGTCCTGAACACCTGAAGGGCTTGACAAAAAGAACACGGAAGAGAGAATTCCTCTTATGGGCAAGTCCAGATCTATGGGTTACCATTTAAAACCAGAGCAAGGTGGGGAATTTTATGAAGAGTAGAAGAAACTTCTTCTTTGAGGGTTGTGCAACTTTGGAATTCTGCTTCAGAAGTGGGTGGATGGGGTCTCATTGAATATTGTTAAGGCAGAGGGAGATTGATTTCTTTCTGGGGGTTACTGGAATGTGCAATTTGAAAAAAAAGAGCCTTATATTACTGAATAGTGCAGCAGCCCTGAGAAGCCAAATGGAGTACTTCCAATCTTAATTAGCAAATTCTTATGCTCTCCATGTCCATGCCAATGATGGCTGTATCTCATGAACAAATTAAAAAAAAACAAATGACTTGCACTTACATCTGTTATACTGTATTCACTGCTCACAAGATCATCTCCTATATACTGGGGAGATCTAATGCGGATCTGTGATATGTACTAGTTCTGACGGCAAGTGAGATCCTGAGCTTCTTACTGCCTGTCATTTGAATTCTCTACGTGCCCTCACTCCAACCTTTGTGCCACAGCCTTCCAAAGAAGCTCAACTTAAGCTTGAGGAACAGCACTTCAATTTTCTCCTGGGAACTTCTACCACCTTTGCATTCAACAACCTCAAATTCTGATCTCTGTCCTCACTGTGATTTATTTTTCATTGTTGATTTGTTTTTTCTATCTACCTTGTTCCTCCTCTTTACTCTTGCTTTGGCTTTCAGACAGCATATATACAGCATCTTGCCATTCACATCCAAACACAATTTTACATCATGTTCCCATCCAGAACAGCAATAGTGTATAAGCAAACTGCACACACCAGAGCCTACTCAGACATTCCATAAGAGGTAGCAACAGAAATAGTCGATTTGGCATGCAGATATTTCCTGCCACTCAATATAATGGCTCATCTGATAATCCTCAATATCATGTCTTTTCCCCCTCAACCCTCAATTGCCTGCTGTTTAAAAATGTCTTTCTGTCTGTCTCAGCCTTGAAGATACTTAATGATACTGCCTCTACAGACCAGAGGTAACAAATTCCATTGATTCACCACCTTCAGAAAAAGCTTCCTCATTGCTTCTTAAAAGAGTGATCCCTTACTCTGGAGATTAAGGCCTCTGGTCCTAGACTCTCCCACAATGGGAACCAACTGTTCAGCATCTAACTTGTCAAGCCCCTTAAGAATCTTATCTTTCAATGAGGTAATGTCTCACTTTACCAAACTCCAATGACTACAGGCCCAACCTACTCAATCTCTTCTCATAAGGCCTTCATGCCTGGGGTCAACCTAGTGAACTTTCACTGGACTGCATCCAATGCCAGCATTTCTTTCCTTAGGCAAGGAAATCAAGACTGATTTGATTAGCGGTTGAAGAGGTACAGTTTTAACCAGACTTCCCTATTCTTGTACTCCATTCCCTTTGATGTAAAGGCCAATAGTTCATTGGCCTTCCCTACTACCTGCTGAATTGCAGAGCCTGATGAACGTAGATACTAGTTTTTTTTGTGTGCGAATTGCACATTAGGACCCCAAATACCTCTGTGCTGCAGCTTTCTGCAGTCTTTCTCAATTCAGCTCTCCTATTCTTCCTTCCAAAAGTTCCTAACCTGACAAGTCTCCACACTACATTCCATCTGCCAAAGGTTTTATTCATTCAACTTATCTACATCCCTCTGCAGACTCTTAATGTCACCCTCACCACTCATCTTCCCATCTATTCTGATGTCATCTGAAAACCTGGCAATAATGTATTCACTGCCCAATATACCGGCCACTGCAGCGGACAGCTGGAACTGACAACCGGAAGCGGCAGATACAAATCACTATAAATGCCGGAGGAAATATCACAGACACGCTTTACAGGAGGCTCCCAAGCACTGAGGATGTCACCTAGACAGGGGACGAAACGTCTGCAACACAAATGCCCAGCTCGGCGAACAGAACTACAACAAAGACGAAATTATTGAAAAATTCGATATAGACACAACAAAAGGCCCTACATGAGGAAGGAGAAAGTGAGGACTGCAGATGCTGGAGATCAGAGTCGAGAGTGTGTTGCTTTCTCAGCTATCTTTCCCCCAAACCCAACCCCTCCCATTTATCTCTCAGCCGTGGCCCACAAGCATCATTCCTGATGACGGGCTTATGCCCAAAATGTTAATTCTCCTGCTCCCCAGATGGTGCCTGACCTGCTATGCTTTCCCAGCAACACATTCTCGACTCTGTGTGAGGAAGACAATGTTGGTTTGTCCACAGTTATGACATGAAGAAATAACAGGATAAGATCTTTAAATTTTTTTGCTAGCAGCAAGAGAAAGAAAATTATAGCAGTCAGGAAGGTATTAAAAGGAAGAAAAGAGTACTGTTTTAGATTGTGAGCTCAGGCATTGGTTTAGCATTTTGGATATTCACAAAGATGTGCTAATTGTGAAACAACTGACTGATCAAGAGTTTGGGCAAACAGTACTGTGCAGTCATGTAAAACTCAAGAAGCTGTCTGAAGATGATGGTGAAATTGAAGCTGCAGAAAGAATTTTCATCAATAAATACATTCAATCACAGATGTTACAGCTGGATTTATTTCATATCAAATCAAGAGATCAGGTCTGTGTACATGAGGGGAATCAAAATACATAAGATAAACAAGTTTGCAAGATTAGTTTAAGGAGATAGTCAGGGGATGTGGGCACTAGCCATACCCAAGTAACCATACAAATATGGTAATTCTATGATAGAACAGTCTATCAATGGTTACCATCAGAACTGTACAGAAGGGAAATGCCTTTTCATGAGTTACTGCCTTAAGGTTATTAGATGAGGGTGGGAGTAGAGGAAAGATTAATTTAAAAACTCCCACCTGAGCCAGACTCTCCTTCCTACAGTCTGGCAAATTCTCTGTTTCAGCAAAAGCCTGAGGCTGTCAGAATAGGGAGGTATAACCTGCACCCACTTTATCCCGGTTTCCTGGCTGTTAAAAACAATGCTCCACGCATGCTCAAAAATTAGGCTCAAAGTTGGGGCATTTTCCTGTGTTAAACACTTACAAGATACCTTATTAATTAACTACTGGATGTCTCAGCACAATCTAAATCCTCTCATCTATATACCCCACCAGTCCCTACTAGCTTAAAAAAAAAGTTCAAGCAGGACTCTTCTTTTGGAAAAAAACTTTATTCTATCTGATTGCACTATGATTTACTAAGTGGATTCTTAAGATATTCTTAATAGATTCCAGAATTTTGCCAATGAATGACGTCACGTTAACTGGCCTCAGTTTTCTCTTTCCACCCTTGACCTCATAATCCACTGGATGCTCCAAGACCTGGGAAATTAAGGATCGGGAATTGACAGTGGTGCTCACTCAAACCGGCTGTCCCTCAACTGATTTAGAGTGGGCTTCTGCCTCCATCTGAGGGGAACTTCCATTCTAGACAGCTACCAGACAATCTGATTAGGGGCTACAGGCAACAAAGGAAGTAAAACCATGAAAATCAAGAATGCTGAGGACATGTAATTTTTAATATCCATTACATGTTAAAGGGGCAATGACTTGTGAATTTCCCCATCTTGATGACTGAAACATACGCACAACAAATATACCATAAGACCATAACATATAGGAGCATGATTAGGACATTCAGCTCAAGTCTGCTCCATTATTTGATCATGGTTGATATGTTTCTCAACCCCATTCTCCTGCCTTCTTCCTGTAACCCTTGATACCTCACACCTCATTCTGATCCTTGAACACAAAAGACTTTTTTTTAAAACTTTGAAAGACTTTCCCTCTGGTAAAATCTGCACTAAATTGTATAAAAGGTTTGTGATCATTCAATTGAGAACATATTTCTGAAAATCAACTGTAGGCTGAAACAAATACCCTCATTACACAGGGCAGACAAGAAAACATAATTTAATTATTTTCAGTAAAGGACAGGTTTCCACAAGTTCCAAGAGCAACTTCTTTTCCATTTTTAACTTATCATACAACATAACTGACCTGGTTATGGGAACCTTACCTGTGCACTAGCCGTGATATCTTCCCGTTGTTGTACGGTCACTGAATTTAGTGTATCACTAGGGTTCTTTTCACAAGGATCATAAAGTCCAGGACCACCTGAAATAGTTAATAAAAATAGTATCTTTCTAACTTTTAGAACTACTTCCAAATATCGTTCACTGTTTCATTACTTTACAAAGACAAGCATTTACTAAACTGAAATCACAACTCCCTTAACGTTTACAATACTCATGGAGGGGGACAGGAGCAGACTGTATGGGAAAGTAAGTATTTAATTGGGGCAGGGGAAATCACAATGCTATTATTCAGGAATTGGGGTGCTTAAATTGAGAACAGATGTTGTCAGGGAAATGCATGAGGTAGTTTAGGAAACACGTGCTGGTAGTGCTAGACAGGTTTGTCCCACTGAGGCAAGCAAGGTATGGTAGGTTCAAAGGACCAAGGACGACAAGGGATGTGGAACACCTTGTCAAGAGAAGAAGAAAGCTTACTTCAGGTTGAGGAGGCAGGATCATGCAGGGCTCTAGAGGGTTAGAAGATAGCCAGAAAGGAACTGAAGAATAGACTTAGGAGAGCCGGAAGGGGGCATGAAAAAGCTTTAGCTGGTAGGATTAAGGAAAACCCCAAGGCATTCTACACTTGCGAGGAACAAGAGGATGGCCAGATTGAGGATAGGGCCGATTAGGGATAATGGAAGAAACTTGTGCTTGGAGTTGGAGGTGGTAGGGGAGGTCCTTAATGAATACTTTGCTTCTGTATTCACTACAGAAAGGGACCTTGACATTTCTAAAGAGCATGAAACAGACCGATATGCTCAAAGGAGGATGTGCAGAAAATTTTGAAAAACATAAGGATAGCAAGTCCCCTGGGCAGACGGGATATATACCCAAAGTTACTACAGGAAGTGTGGGAAAAGATTGCTGCGCCTTTAGCGATGATCTTTGCATCCTTGCCATCTAGTGCCAGATGATTGGAGTGTGGCAAATTGGAGGGTGTTCAAGAAAGAGAATAGGGATAATTCAGTCAGTCAGTCAGTCTTTCGTCTGTTGTGGGCAAATTATTGGAGAGGATTCAGAGACACAGATTTATGACTACTTGGAAAATTATAGCTTCATTAGAAGATAGTCAGAATGGATTTGAGGGGTGGCAGGTCATGCCTCAAAGCTTATTGAATTCTTTAAGGATGTGACAAAACACCAAAGGTGAAGGCAGAGCAGTGGATGTGGTATACATGGATTTTAGCAAGGCATTTGTTACTCTTCTTTAGGAAGTAAGGAGGCATAGGATACAGGGAAATTTGGCTGTCTAGATATAGAATTGGCTGGTCTACAGCAGAGGGTGGTAGTAGATGGAAAGCATTCAGCCTGGAGCTTGGTGACCAGTGATGTGCCACAGGGATCAGTTCTGGGACTTTGCTCTTTGTGATTTTTATAAATGACTTGGATGAGGAAATGGAAGGGTGGGTTCCCAAGTTTGGTAATGACACAAAGGTTGGTGGAGTTGTGGGTAGTGTGGAAGGCTATTGTCGGTTGAAATAAGACTGACAGGATGCAAAGCTAGCCTGAAAAGTGGCAGATAGAGTTCAACCTGGAAAAGTGTGAAGTGATTCATTTTGAAAGGTCTAAATTGAATGCAGGATTCTTGGCAGTGTGGAAGAACAGAAGGATCTTGGGGTCCATGTACATAGATCCCTCAAAGTTGCCACCCAAGTTGACAGAGTTGTAAAGAAGGTGTATGGTGTGTTGGCTTTCATTAGTAGAGGGATTGAGTTTAAGAGCTGCGAGATTATGCGGTAGCTCTATAGAGCCCTGGTTAAACTACACTTGGAATATTGTGTTCAGTTCTGGTTGCCTCATTATAGGAAGGACATAGAAGCGTTACAGAGGGTGCAGAGGATATTTACCAAGATGCTGCCTGACTGGAGGGCATGTCATATGGAGAAAAGTTAAGGGATCTAGGGGCTTTTCTCATTGGAGCATAGAAGGCTGCCAGTGGTGGAGGCTGGTACAATTGCAACATTTAAGAGGCATTTGGATGGGTTTATGAATAGAAAGGGTTTGGAGGGATATGGGTGGGGCGCTGGCAGGTGGGACTAGATTGGGTTGGGATATCTGGTCAGCATGGACGGGTTGGACTGAACGGTCTGTTTCCATGCTGTACATCTCTATGAGATCACTTGATAGAGGTGTACAACACGATGAGAGGCATAGATACAGTGGATAGCCAAAGACATTTTCCCAGGGCGGAAATGGCTATCACGAAGGGGCATAATTTAAAGGTGACTGGAGGAAGGTTTAGGAGAGATGTCGGAGGTAGGTTCTTTACAGAGTGGTGGGTTTGTGGAATGCACTACCATCAGTGGTTGTAGAGTCAGATACATCAGGGACATTTAAATGACTCTTGGATAGGTACATGGAAGATTGTACTGTGAAGGGTATGTGCGTTAGTTTGATCTTAGAATAGGATGAAAGGTCGGCACAACATCAAGGGCAGAAGGACCTGTACTATGCTGTCCTATGTTCTATGAAATTATTTCATCTAAAGAGCGATCAGCCTGTGGAATTCTCTGCCACAGAAAGCGATTGAGGCCAAAACACTGAATGTTTCAAAGAATTACATATAATTCTTAGGGATAAAGGGATCAAAGAGGGGGGAGAGAGAAAGAAGGGGGGGGAGAGAGAAAGAAGGGGGGGGAGAGAGAAAGAAGGGGGGGAGAGAAGGGGGGGGGGGAGAGAGAAGGGGGGGGGGGAAGAGAGAAAGGGGAGGGGGGAAGAGAGAAAGGGGAGGGGAAAGAGAGAAAGGGGAGGGGAAAGAGAGAAAGGGGAGGGGAAAGAGAGAAGGGGGAGGGGAAAGAGAGAAGGGGGAGGGGAAGAGAGAAAGGGGAGGGGAAGAGAGAAAGGGGGGGGGAAGAGAGAAAGAGGGGGGGGAGAGAAAGAGGGGGGGAGAGAAAGAGGGGGGGAGAGAAAGAGGGGGGGAGAGAAAGAGGGGGGAGAGAAAGAGGGGGGGAGAGAAAGAGGGGGGGAGAGAAAGAGGGGGGGAGAGAAAGAGGGGGGGAGAGAAAGAGGGGGGGAGAGAAAGAGGGGGGGAGAGAAAGAGGGGGGGAGAGAAAGAGGGGGGGAGAGAAAGAGGGGGGGAGAGAGAGAGGGGGGAGAGAAAGAGGGGGGGAGAGAAAGGGGGGGGGGAGAGAAAGGGGGGGGAGAGAAAGAGGGGGGGGGAGAGAAAGAGAGGGGGGAGAAAGGGGGGGGAGAGAAAGGGGGGGGAAGAGAAAGGGGGGGGAAGAGAAAGGGGGGGGGGAGAGAGAAAGAGGGGGGGGAGAGAGAAAGAGGGGGGGAGAGAGAAAGAGGGGGGGGAGAGAGAAAGAGGGAAGGAAAGAGAGAAAGGGGGGAAGGAAAGAGAGAAAGGGGGGAAGAGAGAAAGGGGGGGGAAGAGAGAAAGGGGGGGGGAAGAGAGAAAGGGGGGGGGGAGAGAGAAAGGGGGGGGAGAGAGAAAGGGGGGGGAGAGAAGGGGGGGGGAGAGAGAGAAAGGGGGGGGAGAGAGAAAGGGGGGGGGAAGAGAGAAAGGGGGGGAGAGAGAAAGAGGAGGGGGAAGAGAGGAAGGGGAAGAAGAGGGGGGAAGAGAGAAAGAAGGGAGCAGAGAGAAAGGGGGGGGAGAGAGAAAGAGGGGGAGGAGAGAGAAAGGGGGGGGAGAGAGAAAGAGGGGGGGGGGAGAGAGAAAGAGGGGGGAGAGAGAGAAAGAGGGGGGAGAGAGAGAAAGAGGGGGGGAGAGAGAGAAAGAGGGGGGGAGAGAGAGAAAGAGGGGGGTGGAGAGAGAGGGGGGGGAAGAGAGAAAGAGGGGGGGGAGAGAGAAAGAGGGGGGGGAGAGAGAAAGAGGGGGGGGAGAGAGAAAGAGGGGGGGGAGAGAGAAAGAGGGGGGGGAGAGAGAAAGAGGGGGGGGAGAGAGAAAGAGGGGGGGGAGAGAGAAAGAGGGGGGGGAGAGAGAAAGAGGGGGGGGGAGAGAGAAAGAGGGGGGGGGAGAGAGAAAGAGGGGGGGGAAGAGAGAAAGAGGGGGGAGAGAGAGAAAGAGGGGGAGAAAAAAAAAAGAGGGGAGAAAAAAAAAGAGGAGGGAGAGAAAGAGCGGGGAGAAAGAGGGGAGCAGGGTACCGATTTTCATAGTATTGATCATATTGAATAGCGGAGCATGCGGAGGGCCAAATGGCCTGCTGCCGCTGCCCCTATTTTCTTCATTTCTTTGAATCATTGCTAGATGCTAAGTACAGGTGTCGCAACAATGGCAAACTAACTGGAGGGGTACCTCAAGAATCAGCGTTGGGGCTCCAACTATTTAGAATTCATGTTGATAACCTTGAAGAAGTGACAGAGAACAGCAAATTTGAATGGATAAATACATTGAACAAAAAATAGGTAAGAAAACTAGACGAGAAACAATAATATCTGCAAATAGATACGATAGGTTAACTGAAGGCCAATAATTTTACAAATGAAGTTATTCAATTTAGTGGAGAGAGTAGAAAAGCAGCATGTTATTAAAAGGAGAGAGATTGCACAACGTTGCAGTACACGAGGGATCAAGAGTCTACTTGCACAAGAATCTCAACGTTAGAATGCAGGTACAACAAGATAAATGGTGGTCTTTATTGCAAGGAGAATGGAGAATAAAAGTAGAGAAGTCTTGCTACAACGATGCAGGGAGCTGTTGAGACTTCAAGAACAACAGTTTACACTTTTGAACTCCTTACTGAAGGAGGGACACGGAAGCAGTTCATGAGATGGCTGACTATTGATTCAAGGGATGAATGAGTTTTCAAATGAGAAAAAACTGAGCTGGTTAGATCTGCTGGTTTTTGGAAGAATGAGATTTGTTCACATTAAAATACAAAATTCTGAGGAAGCTTGATAGAGTAGGTGATGTAGTTTGGTTTCTCCTGCAAGGAAATATTAGTTTAAAATAAGGAGTCTCCTTTCTGAAGATTGTCAATTGTTTGATTCTTTACTCCAGAAAGCAGTTGAGGCTGGGTCACTGGATTTAAGGCTCAGATGAACAGACTTTTGGCCTACAAGAGATTCAAACAGGAAGTGAAGTTTAGGCCACTTCCAGAACAGTTATGATCTCATTGAATGACAGAGCCGGTTTGAAGGGGTGAATGATTTATTCCCAGCCCCATTTCTTAAGATGTTTGAAATGAATAAGAGGAGATACTACTCCTGATTAAGAACATTTTATGAGCAATGAACAAACCTACAGCACTTGGTGTAACATAGCATCACAAAAGCCACCTTTTAGTTGTATAAAAACACAGTCTGGTATCATCAACTAGAGTTCCACATACTCCTGCAGAACTTATTTAAGCTTGCCTAAACACTTAATTTAGTTATTACATCCCCTCCACCTAGTAGGAATGGTGAAAGAACAAAAGGCCATATAGGAGATGGTAGAAGCAGATAGTTTTGGTTAACTTAAATACACATTAAATAAAATTTTGCCAGAAAAATTGAATAATTTTTGAGATAGAGCAAATTAATGATTTGTCACATCATAGATCGCAGATTTAGTCATGTTTGGAGAGGCTTTAGACCTATGATTCCAAAAGCTCTGCACCAAGATATTGCACATATCATGCCTTTGTCTGCTGCAAACTAATTGACAGCCACGTGTTAAAATAATAGTTGATGCATAATCAGGGCCATCAAGATAATTGAAAGAAAATTAGACTTTTTTTAATAATTGTCAGTTCCCATGTTTCCAGAATCCTCAAATACTGAATTCAGAGTGTATAGGTTCAGCCAATTAGTGTAAACAGGATTTAATTCCAAATTCCACAGCAGCATTCCATCTCAGAAAGAACTTTTGACAGTTAGGATGAAAATTAGGGAAAAAATATGCATTGCTGCACTTGGTCATCCAATCAAGATGTGAAACTGGTTTCAATTGAATTTGTCATTTGTTGATTGATTCGGACTTCTGACAAACCCTTTTTCCCACCTTGCTCCTACACCTCCATGCTCTGCTTAGATTTTGAACATATCAGAATTAAATGTTCTTGATTTAAATTTCTTTACCCAAAAGGTTGGTGAGAGTATGGAATATTATGCCACAATATGTAATTGAGACGGTAATCATCACCAATTGTGAACAGAAAAATATATATGGATGGAAACTAAAAAGGTTTTAATAAATAGCAGGGTAATGGGATTGACAACACAGACATACAGGTTGAATTTGTTTGGCTTGGCATTTATTGAACCATCTAATAACTAACACTTGCATTTGTTTATTTAAAAAAAATACAAAGATCTCACCTGGTAAAAGAATTCCAGAAGCAACACATTCAAAAACTCTCCTCATGGCATCACCAGGGCTAAGTGGTCCAGAAGCACTGCTGATTACCTTTTCCACCAGCAATTCCATGGCCTATGTAGAGTGCACAAAAGAAATTAAGTCACGTGGCCTACTAACATGAAAAATAGCATTGATGGGTGAAGAAAGAGATGAGTCATGGTAGTGGATGAAGCAAAAAATTGAGACAAAAGAAGGAATCGAAGATTTGTTAAAAGATGGGTTTTAAAGAGACAACCTCGAGAGTGAAAAATCAAAGTGTGGAATAATCAGGTTTTGCAGCATCTTTGGAGAAATGGAGTAAAGGTTTCAAGTCAAATACAACTCCTCTTCTGATCTGAAGATATTGACTATTTCTAGCACTTTCTTAATTCAGATTTCCTGTATCCACAGTATTATGCTCTTATTTTAGAAAGTTCTAAAAGAAGACCAGCAACTGCAAGAACAGCCTCAGGGAAAAAAAAAACTGACAAGAAATCAAAGGAACAGATGAGCACAGATTTATTCTTAATTCAT
The DNA here is from genome assembly GCF_037043375.1 of Chiloscyllium plagiosum. Classification (NCBI taxonomy): domain Eukaryota; kingdom Metazoa; phylum Chordata; class Chondrichthyes; order Orectolobiformes; family Hemiscylliidae; genus Chiloscyllium; species Chiloscyllium plagiosum. The sequence continues at coordinate 111,708,737 of NW_028270139.1, forward strand.
CCAAATGATGTGAGCTTCACTGGCTGTGCGAGCAATTATTGCCCATACCAAATTTACCTTCAAGTTGATTTTGAGCTACTTTTTCGAGTTCACTGAGTTTAGGGTCACCCACAATGCTGCCATAATGTTGATCCAGTAGCACTGAAGGAATGACAATATATTACCAAGTCAGGATTGGTGAGTGGCTTGGACAGGAACTTAGAGGTGGTGGCGTTCCCATCTCTTTGCTGTCCTTGTCCCAGGTGGTATGGTCATGGGTTTGAAGGGTGTTGTCCAAGGATCCTTGGTGAATTTCGAGTGTATCATGCAGATGAAATAAGCATTTTCTAATCTACCTGTGCAGATGTTATTACACACCCTGCAACAGGTGGGACTTCAACCTGGGTCTCCAGAGGTAAGGACACCACTGTGCCACAGTACATCAGAGTTGGAGGAAGTGAATGTTTGTGTACATGGTGACAATAAAGGTGGTAGCTTTGTCTCTGATGGTACCTTGCTTAAATGTCCTTGAGGCATACATCTAGACAAGCTTTCTGAACAGGATGAGGTTGTGGAAATATCCAAAAATATTGGGACATTCAAAGGGAATTCACTGCGATATAGTAATTGGTGTGTGGCATTTGTCCAGGGAAGAAATTAAAAGGGGGAGGGGGGAAAAAGGAGAGAGAGAGAGAGAGAGAGAGAGAGAGAGAGAGAGAGAGAGAGAGAGAGAGAGAGAGAGAGAGAGAGAGTGTCCACCTCTGATATCAGTTTCAAAAATCACTATTTTCCAGTCCCTTTCAGGCCTGAGGAAATTGTATTGGACTCAAAACATAAAATCTGTTTCTCTCTCTCTCCACAGATGCTGTCAGACCAGCTGAATTTCTGCAGCATTTTCTATTTCTGTCAAAATTTTAGCATCCGCCTTACTTTGCTTTCATTAAAGTGCTATTTCTTTTAGCCCTAATGATCCTAACTCTCTTCATACTGAAGGCAAGGTTTCTCTACTTATTATGTAGCTAGTTTCTATCATCCTGAACAGAAATAATTCTGGCCAACCTGAAAAAGACTGAAGATATTTATCACACTGCATGGTCAAAGTAGTTATAGTTTAAAGATCAGTTCGTAAAATATCCCTGTTCCACGTTTTAAGTGCTGTTCTTCCATTGAGTATTGGCATTGCCAGGTGTCATTATTTGAAAGCATTTCTGCAATCAAGTGCTGAGGAGATAATTAGGTAGAAATATTTATTTTAAATCGGTGTCACATTTAGATTTACAAAATATTACAACGTCCAGATAGATGTTCTTGCATTAGAATAAACAGTCATACAAAGAAGTTAGGAGTCAAAGCAATCTACAGGCCAGCAAAAAGACCCTTCAACCCATCAAGTCTGAACCAATCAAAAATAGGCACTTAACTATTCCAGTCCCAATAGATGGCCCCTGTATGGCTTGACATGACAAGTGCATATTTCAATGCTTCATGACTGTTATGAGGGTTTACTAGAACTTATTCTCTTACATATTTATCAAAAAAAGGGAGGTGATAGCCTACTGGTATTATCACTGGACTGTTAAATCCAGTGACACAGATAATGTTCTGGGTGACAAGCTTTCAAAACCCATTATGGCAGTTGGTGGGTTTTGAATTCTGATACCCATTTAATGGTCATCTTTTAATACTACATTGCAAATGGATATTATTCTGTGCAATCAGTCTGTTCCCTTAACCCTGCTAAAGTCAAGCATGCTCAACAAGTAGGTTTTATGCATCTCACTGAGCAAATGACAGCCACACTCACCCAGCTTGGCAATGCTCCCCAAGTAGGCACACGCTGGCAAAGATCACGAAGGATGCGAATAATAATCACACAAGACTGCAAACCATTGGCTCTAGCCTAAAGTAGAAATAAAAATTTAAGTCATGTGACGTTAACCAGTCTCCAAGCTAGAGACTAGATAATGGGAAAAACACTGCTGCTTCAAAACAAAAGCTTGTAAAGATGGTGGATTAATTAAAAATATATATCCAGCACTTTACTCATGAGTGTACAGTCTACAGCAGAATTTTTCTGTTCTGTGGAAGAAATGGGGGTCAAAGTACACAGCAGAAACAGGAAGAAGCTGGCCTAGCTCATCTTCCTGGCCTCTTGAGAACTTCTTGTCCCGCACGTTCTTCCTTTATTGTATATCAAAAGAACATGGAATTTACACTGAAAAGTCTACAATTTCACAGAAGATAAATTGAAAGAATCAATAAAAAAGTCACGGAACACAGAGTAGACTGCCTTTTCTTACTGCATATTTAACACACTGCAAACTCACAGTAAGTTAGGGCAACTTCTCGGTCTCCCGTGTTATCATACAAACGTTAAATTTCAAAATAAAATTATAAATGGAGCGGGTGAAGAAAAGTTTACAAAAGCTAAGCATAAAGCATTTCAAATTCCCTTCTAAAAGCCGGTTAAAACTGCAGCCTTATGGAACAATTACATCAACACAATACTGATAAAGTGCAAACATTATGTAAAGCGACACAAGGATGCCTCATGCTACAGTCAATGACCAGAAAAAAAGTTAATGAACAATTTAAAATGTTTTAAACAATAGAAAAAGGGAACCAAAAGAAAAAAAAACAACAAACAAAAAGGGGTAAATCAAAAATATTTTTCCTGGTCACTTTTAGGCAAAGGCACGATCAATGTAGGCAGCCTTGGGAATATTAGGTTTACAATGTGATAGCTCATTTTCATGGAAAAGTCATAAACTCAATTATCTCTCATAAGGCTACAAGAAGAAAGTAAAATGATGTTCCGAACCTGGAACCACTTAGCGTGGCGTAGAGCAGCCAGAGCGTCAAGGCATTTTTGCCTGTCCAAGACGTCCGGTGGATCTTTCACCATAACCGAGGTTACATCTAAAATGGATCGAATTGGCAAAGTGCAGTGAGGAATGGGTGTTTGACCAGGTAGGCATGTCATTTCAGAAACATAGCCATACTGCCACACGTACTACCCAAAACTGACATTTCTTAAATGAATACTTTTTTTGTAAAATATCCAATAAATTCCAATTAAATGCATTATAATACTTGAGGTTTTTTGATGTCTCAAGTGACTCAATGAACATGAGGTTTTGTTGACACTTTTAAAAACACTCAGTCTAATCGTATAAATACAGACTCTGCTTCAATTATTAGTTTGTCCTAAAGTACAAGGAGGACTAGTAGCCACACTTCACCAGCCAATTCAGAACATATTATAGAAGGGCCTCCAGAAATCCATGTAGAGAATTTAGAAGAATCTTGTAAACATGAAATTGTCAATTGGTACGGTACATATTTTAATTAGTTCACTGGTATTTCATTTTGTTTATGCAGAAGGAATGTCTCTTAAATCCACTGTACATTAGTGTTTAAAATTTTATCTAACCTGGAGTTTCCATTCAATGCCAGATACAAGACATTACAATAATTTTGCAGTACATAGTGATCTAGAAAAATGACTACAGTCATAAATAAATAGAAATCCATTCCATTTAATAAGATCATGGCCAAACTGTAACCTTAACTCACTTTCCTGCCTGCCCACCAATCCCAATTCATCAAATTTCCTTGTCAATCAACAATCAATCCAACACTGCTTTGAGTATATTGCATGACACAGCTTTGACTGCTGTCTGGGATAGAGAACTCTAAAGTACTCTCAGATTCTCATGTTTCAATAACAACACCTCTCTTTCTTCTAAATTTCAAAGAGCATAACCTGCTCAACCCTCTTCTCATTATACAACCTTTTCCTCCGAGGAATCAGCTGTGAATCTTCTTTGATAGCTTCCAAACAGAATTACATCCTTTCTGAAGCAAGGAGATCAAAATTATCAACACCATTTCTGATGAAGCTTCATTAAAGCCCAAACAGCTATAGCAAGACTTCTGTGTTTACAGTCCTTTTGCCTTGAAATGAAGGCAAACACTCAATTTACTATACCCATTAGCCAGTTTTGTGATTCATACATGGGCACACCAAATTCCTCTAACATATATTTTGCAATCTCTATTTGAATAACATTCTAGATTTTTATTCTTCCTGCAAACTGAAAAAGCTCACATTTTCTCGTACTGTACCCATCTGCCAAAATGTTGCTTGTTCTCTTAGCGGCACGGTGGCACAGTGATTAGCACTGTTGCCTCACAGCGCCAGAGACCCAGGTTCAATTCCTGCCTCAGGCGACTGACTGTGTGGAGTTTGCGCGTTCTCCCTGTGTCTGCGCGGGTTTCCTCCGGGTGCTCCGGTTTCCTCCCACCATCCAAAGATGTGCAGGGTCAGGTGAATTGGCCATACTAAAATTGCCTGTAGTGTTAGGTAAGGGGTAAATGTAGGGGTAGGGGTAGGGGTGGGTTTTGCTTCGGCGGGTCGGTGTGGATTTGTTGGGCCGAAGGGCCTGTTTCCACACTGTAATCTAATCTAAATCTAAATCTTAACCTATGTGCCTTTACAGACACCTAATCTCTTTACAACTTGCTTTATCTTTTTTTGTGTTGAGCAAATTTAACTTTGATGTAAACAGTGCCTTAATCTTGGTCAATAATGTAAATTGTCCTGATGTCCCAGCACTGATCCACTGATCCATAGAACATACAACGTTACAGCACAGTACAGGCCCTTTGGCCCTCGATGTTGCACTGACCTGAGAAATTAATCTGATGCCCATCTAACCTACAGCGTTCTATTGTTATCCATATGTATGTCCAATGCCCATTTAAATGCCCTTAACGTTAAGAGTCTACTATTATTGCAGCCAGGCTGTTCCACGCCCCTACTACTGAGTAAAGAAACTACCCTGTCCTAAATCCATCACACCTCAATTTAAAGCTATGTCCCCTCGCATTAGCCCTCACCAAAGGAAAAAGGCTCTCACTGTCCATCCTATCCAACCCTCTGATTATGTTGCACATCTCAATTAAGTCACCTCTCAACCTTCTCTCTTACGAAAACAGCCTCAGTTCCCTCAGTCTTTCCTCGTAAGATCTTCCCTCCATAGTAGGCAACATCCTTGTAAATCTCCTCTGAACCCTTTCTAAAGCTTTCACATGCATCCTATAATTTGGTGACGAGAACTGCACGCAATACTCCAGGTGTGGCCTTACCAATATCTTGTTTAGCTGAAGCCACCTTGTGGCTCTGAAACTCAATCCCCGACCAATAAACACCAACACACCATATACCTTCTTAACAACCTTATCAACTTGGGTGGCAACTTTCAGGGATTTATGCATCTGGACTCCAGGATCCCTCTGTCCATCTACACTGCCAAGAATTTTACCATTAGCCCAGTACTCTGCATTTCTGTTACTTCTTCCGAAGTGAACTATCTCACACTTTTCCGTATTAACCAGCATTTGCCACTTCTCATCTGCATCTTCTCTATGTCCCTGTGTAACCCACAATATCCTTCAGCACTATCCCCAACACTGCCTACCTTAGTGTCATCTGCAAATTTACGAGCCCATCCTTCTACGTCCACCTCCAGATCATTTATAAAAATGACAAACAGCAGTGGCCCCAAAACAGATCCTTGCAGCACACCACTGGTAACGGAGCTCCAGGATGAACATTTCCCATCAACCATCACTCTCTGTCTTCTTTCAACTAGTCAATTTCTGATCCAAACCGCTAAATCACCTTCAATCCTGAAACTCCATATTTTGTGCAATAGTCTACCATATGGAACCTTATCAAACGCCTTACTCTAAGTCCATACACATCACATCAACAGCCTTAACCTTATCCACCTGTTTTGTTACCTTCTCATAGAACTCAATAAGGTTAGTGAGGCACCACCCACCCTTCACAAAACCATGTTGACTATTCTTAATCAAATTATTCCTTTCCAGATGATTATAAATCCTCTGTCTGATAACCCTCTTTGACATTTTACCTGCAACCGAAGGAAGGCTCACTGGCCTATAATTACCAGGGTTGTCCCGACTCCTGTTCTTAAACAAGGGAATAACATTTGTTATTCTCCAGTCTTCTGGCACTACTCCTGTTGACAATGATGACAAAGGCCGAAGCCAAAAGCTTTGCATTCTTCTCCCCGGCTTCCAAGAGAATCAGAGGATAAATCCCATCCGACCCTGGGGCCTTATCGATTTTCAGATCTTCCAAAATTGCTAAAACCTCCTTTGTCAACCTCAATCTCATCTAATCTTGTAGCTTGTATCTCCGTTTTCTCACTAACATTGCCATTTTTCAATGTGAACACTGACAAAAAGTATTCATTAAGCCCTTCCCCTGCTCAGAATCCACACACAACTTCCCACTACTATCTTTGATTGGCCCTAATCTTACTCTAGTCATTTTTTATTCCTGATATACCCATAGAAGGCCTTAGGATTTTCCTTGATCTAAACATGTCCCCTCCTGGCTCTTCTTAGCCCTCTCTTTAGATCGTTTCTGGCTAACGTACAACTCTCAAGCCCCCTAACTGAGCCTTTACACCTCATCCTCACATAAGCCTTCCTCTTGACAAAAGATTCAACTTCTTCAGTAAACCATGGCTCCCTCTCTCGACAACTACCTCCCTGCCTGATAAGTATATATTTATTCAAGGAACAGCTACTGAGGGTCCTTGATAAGCTCCACATTTCAAGAGCGTCCATCTCCTGCAGTTTCCTTCCCCATTCTATGCATCCTAAATATTGCCTAATCGCATTATAATTGCCTTTCCTCCAGTTATACCTCTTTCCCTGTGGTATATACTTATCCCTGCCCATTGCTATTGTAAACATAACCGAATTATGGTCGCTATCACCAAAGTGCTCACCTATCTCCAAATCTAAAACCTAGCTGGGTTCATCCTCCAGTACCAAAGCCAATATGGCATTGCCCCTTGTTGGCCTGTCCACCTACTGTGTCAAAATACCCTCCTGTACACATTGAACAAAAAGTGACCCATCTAAACTACTTGAACTATTGTATTCCTCGTCAATATTGGAGAAGTTAAAGTCCTCCATAACAAGTACTCTGTTACTCTTGCTCCTATAGAGAATCATCTTTGCTATCCTTTCCTCTACATCCCTGGAACAATTTGGAGACGTATAGAAAACTCCCAACAAGCCGACCTCTCCTTTCCTGTTTCTCACCACAGCCCAAACAACCTCAGTGGGTGAATCCTCAAATGTTACCTCAGGTGCTTGAACACTTCCCTTGGTTAACAATGCCACACTCCCTCCTCTTTTACCATCTTCTCTGTTCTTGCTGAAACATTGAAATCCCAGAATCTGCAAGAACCATTCCTATCCCTCCTCTAGCCATGTCTCTGAAATGGCCACAACATCGAAATCCCATTATACACATTTCAAACCAACATCCTGATTGTCTGTGCCCTCTCATGATGTTGTAAACCTATCCCTGACCTCACTACCCTCAACTTCCTGTACATTGGAACTACAGTTTAGGTTCCCATTCCCCTGAGGCATTAGTTTAAACCCCCCCGAACAAGAGTAGCAAGAGGTTTTTCATTTGTGGTTTTCAAATCGACTGGGACAGTTCCAGAATCTATAGAAATTTCAAAGATGACAACCAATGTATCCCTCTGCAGCCACTTCATCGAAGACCCCTGCAGTCTATCGGGTCCAAGGGAACTGTCAGCCTTTAGTTCCAATAGTTTTCGAAGTGCATTTCGCACTTAATTTTAAGCTATTCTCGGGAAACTTGCATTTCCTACAATAAAAACAGATATAAAATGCCTACTTAATACTTTCACCCTTTGCTTGCTTCTCATCAACTCCCCAGTCTCACCTTTTAAAAAAAACCAACGCTTACTTCAGGCATTCTATTTATGAATTTGCAAAAACTCTTACCATCTGCAATTATATTTCTAGCTAGCTTTCTCATGATACACAAGATACATTATTTTTTCAATTCCAAAGTGAAAAAACATTACCTCAACAGTACCCTTGTTTTAAAGGTTCCTTAAAATATCTTTTATTTAGATAAATGTGAAGGATACAAGTGATAGAAGTTTATAAATTACATCCACAAATATCGCAGCTTATCTGGAGGTATGTACTGTCATTATTGGATATAATGCAGAGGCATCCTGATATTAAACCTCAAATGTTAATACACTGACATTGAAAAAGAACTACCAGGCCAGCAAAGCTTAGTTTCCAAACTAATTTTTTCTATGATTTAAGACCTCAGATCCAAAAAATGGTTTTAACGCTTAAGGTTAACCAAATGTTTTTGACGATTGATTTGAAAATTAGAGTTTTAGTTTAAGCAGTGTACTTAGGAGTGACAAAGTCACCAGTAGAACGTGTTATCCATTTAGGTAATTTTCACAGTAACATTTAGGCAGCACAGTTTACTCCATTTAAATAAACTTCACTTGAATTACTGAAAACTTAATCTCCAAAGTTTGGATGATGGTGTGATTATTTATTAAATTGTCTATGCCTTATTATTTAAAATATCTGGTCGAAAATCACTAATTAGGAAATTTCAGTAATTGTTAATGAATACTGAAATCTGTGTCAGTAACCAAGGATTCTTAAAGCCCAGAGGGAAATTATGGTAGTTTTATTCTAACCTGAGATGACTTTGATTTTTGGTACAAATGAAAGGGCAGTGATTTTACTTCAGCAATTTCAATATGCTATTCAGCTATGATTTGTTCACAAATGTTGTTGCGAGATGGTGTGTAAAATGATTATTGGACTGCTTTGAAAATAATGAATTTTTGTGGCCCTGCTAAAGTTTCATAGAAATAATTATCACCTATATTTCAGCAGCATCAAACTAAGTCAAAGAAAGCAGGAAAGGAAATGGAATTCTGCAAGAACACTTAAGAGATAGACCGATACCACATATCTGGCAGTATATGTAATGCTGGATAACATACCAGACATTTCCTTATAAACAAACCACCAAAGCAATTTGAATGTGTTTAGTTTGGAACTACACAATTTTAGAAATTGAACTTCAATTAAATGTAATTTTGTATAAAAGGGGATTGTGAAAGACAATTTACTTAATTTTAAAGAAAGTAAAAATATCCGATACCAACACTAAGTGGCATTGTTCGATCTCTAGATACATTTTATATATAAGCAAGGCTGGAGTGGCCCCAGTCCATCCAACAACTGTGTGGCAGGTGTGGCTAAGCTCTTACAAAAACCTTGGTCAAAAATCCTTCCGATGACGTGGCAGCAGCCCCTGAGAGGATTCGATTCTTGCTGTTGATGCTAGAAGGCTTTGGACTGAATCCATGAGCTATGGATAGATAAAAACAACCATCTTGCTGGAAATCTACATCCCAACAAAGGTCACAAATAAGTTATTGCAGAGTCAAAACCAGCAAAACACGCAGACTCAACTTGGCAGCAGTCTAACAATTAAGGGAATTTTTTCCTTATACCCGTCCCTTATCCATCAGAGATTCCTCTCGCAAAGCCTTCATTAGTAGTAGTTTAGTAACTCCCCTAAGGATTTTCTGAAAGCCTACAATAAAATCTGGCATTTTACATTACCAGGGCTCTAAAATTCAATGAAATGCAAGAATATTGTGCTGTTCCTCAGGTCAGAAGTGACAAAAAGTTTGCTCATTTTTAAACTGTACAATGTTGTTACTCAAAAGATATTCGATTACTTTGGTGCCTGGGATTTATCTTCCCCCCCCCCCCAAATTAAATCCATATTTTTGAAAAAAATTACCCATTACTGTTAAAGCTTTAGCTCGTTTTCTGGAGACAAAAAAAATCAGCTTTACAGTTATATGTCAGCAACTCAAACAAGATGCTTCAGCAGACAACTCAAGTTAATTAGCATTCCTCAGGCCATGTTACCAGTTATTTCATATTGTGGTTTTTAATTTTTTAGGATATCAAGTGCCTGTCACATCTAATAAGAGTTTCCAGACAACAAATCTGAATTTAAGAGCCCTGTTCTGTTATAAGGAATCCCATGAATTATGTGAAAAATGTTTAAAAATATGAACACCAACACACTTGGAAGTTATATTACAAAAATATTCTTAAGAATACAGGGTTCAGCTTGCACTCAGGGGAGCCATGTGTTGAATACCAAGGGACCTCAATAGTGAGTTCTACAACACTTTCCTTTACGATCACAGTCAACTTCACATATTGCACACAATAACATGCTTTGAATTCCACTTTCTTTCAAGTCTCTTATATACTGAAAAGTGTCATAGAGTAACTCCTAGGGCCCATTGGCATCTGAAGATAGCAGGAAAAAAAACAGAACAGAGAAGCAGACAAGTAAAGAATCTTAGACATCCAACCTCCATCCCTCATGTTCTCCTCTCTAATGACCGGGGATGTAAGTGTGATGGTGACTTGCATTTTTGGTTCCGTATATGAATTGAGTAGTATGGCAGAGTCAGGTATGCAGCACTTCACTTCATATTTCTCAGGAGTGGTTACCTGTAGTTAGATTTTTAAAAATTAGCTCCTAAAAGCTGACCAATACACTGTTCAGCATTACAAACATCAAAACAGAAATTGGAAAACAGTCAAAATTTGTAAACAGAAATAAATTTTATGTTTTCCTTTTTACAGATGGTGAAATTTACAAATTACTATGAATTTTTAGTTTCACATTCCCAACATCTGTAGTTTTTCCATCACCTCTTTTGATACAAAAGGAGACAAAAATAAATACTGAACTTTTGCAGCAGTGGCACTTTCTATCTTTGGTTGAAAAAAATTAACACGTTTCTAGATCCCATTTCATGAAAATGTCAGGATATCAACACTGAAACTCTACCAAATGGTCTTATGTCCTGTGCTCAGAATAACTGCCTGTAAGCCACAGGTGCCTGCCAAATGTAATAGCAAAAAGAAGTTCTGTTAATCTACCAATTCAAGTCAGTCTGGGTTTAGGAAGCAAAATTATGCTAAAGGCATGTTTTAAAATCAGTCACCAGAGTTTTGTTTTGAGCAAAAGTACCATACCGCAAGCTGCTTTGGCAAGTTCTCTGCAATGCGATTTAGCAGTGTTCCGGTTGGTTTCTCTGCACAGAGCAGAACAAGGTTCACATTTTTGTCCCCACGTAACAGCAACCCTTTGGCAAGCACACCAACTCGCATTACACCTTTCAAAGCTCTCTGGCTATCGTCTCTTCTGTAGCAAGTTTGGGTAGGAGAGATAAAAAATACAAATCAAGTTTCTGTCCCGACTGTAGTTATTCGTAAAATAGTAAAAGCATTAGTTGATTTCAAGACCAAGTTTCAAACTCTACTTTTCTCACGACTTGAATAATTCTGCCCCTTTGTGCGCATCACTTTTACTTAAAAGTTTCTTTGTACCAATTTATATCCCTTTCCATCAAAATCTGGTGAGAAGCAGAGGCCATAATTATTTACAATATATACATGATTTGGATGAGGCAAGCAAATGTACTACACCCAAATTTATCGATGACACCAGAAGAGGTGAGAAATCAAGCAGTGAGGATGACAATCTGCACAGGGTTATAGAGGAGAAAGTGAGGACTGCAGATGCTGGAGATCAGAGCTGAAAATGTGTTGCTGGAAAAGCGCAGCAGGTCTGGTAGCATCCAAGGAGCAGGAGAATCGACGTTTCAGGCATGAGCTCATTCCTGAAGAAGGGCTCGTGACCGAAACGTCGATTCTCCTGCTCCTTGGATGCTGCCTGACCTGCTGCGCTTTTCCAGAAACACATTTTCTGCACAGGGATATAGACATGGTAAGCATATAGGCAAAAATTTGGCAGACAGAATATAATGAAAGAAGCTTATTCACCTTGGTAGGAAGATTAGACGGGCAGAATATTATTTAAATGGGAAAAAACTACATTAAGCTACAGAACAGAAAGATTTGGGAATCCTAATCCATGAATCATGAAAGGCTAGCATCCAAGTTCAGTAGGTAATAGGGAAAGCAAATGGAATGTTGGCCTTTATTTCAAAAGGGAATGGAATATAAAAATAGGGAGATTTTGCTAAAAATATACAAGGCACTGGCAGGCTACAACTGGAATACTGTAAACTGTTTCGGGCCAATTATCTAATAAAAGAAATGCTGACATTGGAGGCTGTCCAAGTAAGGTTCACCAGGTGAATGCCTGGTATGGAGGTACTGTCTTATGAGGAGAGGTGGACTAGATTGTGCCTGTACTCACTGAAAAACACAAGGATGAGAGGCAACCTAATAGAAGCATTCAAGGTTCTAACAGTAGATGCAGAAGGTCACTTCGCCTTGTGGGAGAGACTAAGATCAGCCAGCATTATCTCAGTTTGATATCACATAGTTAAGACAAGTAGGGATGAATTTCTTCTGAGGAAGGTGAATGTGTGGAATTCTTTACTGCAGAGGACTGTAGAAGCTGGGACAATAAAGTATATTCAATGTTGAGATAGACAAATTTTTAATCAATAAGGGAACGAAGAGTTATGGGGAAAAGGCAAGAAATTGGAGTTTAGGACCATCGGATCAACCGTCATTTCACTGAATTGCAAAGCAGGCTCGATGGGCTGAACGGCAATTCTGCTCCTATGTCTTTCAGTCTTAGGATGTAGATTTGCATTGGGACAGAAAACTTTGTCCTATTTTCTTCATGGTATGGGATAGGCAATTGTCCTCAAATGAACTGGCTATCCAGACCACTGAAGAGGACAATTATGTGTCAACCACATTGTTACCATAAAGCTACGTCAGTTTCTTGAGAACATTTTTTACTTTGAGTAGTAAAGATAGCATTATTTTAAATGTAGATCTCAGTTCTAAACATTCATCTTCAAAGCCACTATGTGTAACAACCATGTACATTATTTGTAATGTAATCAGATCAGAGTAAAATTAGTACAGAAAAGTCAGAGTCATCGAGATGTACAGCAGGGAAACAGACCCTTCAGTCCAACCCATCCATGACGGCTAGATATCCCAACCCAATCTAGTCCCACCTGCCAGCACCCGGCCCATATCCCTCCAAACCCTTCCTGTTCATATACCCATCCAAATGCCTCTTAAATGTTGCAATTGTACCAGCCTCCACCACTTCCTCTGGCAGCTCAGTCAGGCAGTCACAATTCACAAAAAAAATTCTAAAAAATTCTGAATTAAAAAATAAAGCAATAACAAGGAAATGTTGATCATCTATAACCCTGGAGATATTAAACATTTCTGTAAACATTTTTCTGTTGTTCACAGGACATGTAGCATGAACCATCTTCTTGAGCCATTGTGTTGCGCAAGTACATCCAAAACGCTGTTACATTCTCGGATCGCCAAGGAGTGGCAGTTGGAGTTTAATTTTGATAAATGTAAAGTGCTGCATTTTGGAAAAGCAAATCAGCGCAGGACTTGCACGTTTAAATGGTAAGGTCCTGGGGAGTGGTGCTAAACCAACAGACCTTGGAGTGCAGATTCTTGATCCTTGAAAGTGGAGCTGCAGGTAGATAGGATACTGAAGGAGGCATTTAGTACTTGCCTTTATTGGTCAGTGTATTGAGTACAGGAGTTGGGAGGTCATGTTGCAGCTGTACAGAACATTAGTTAGGCCACTTTTGGAATACAAAAAATAGATGTTTCGGGCAAAAGCCCTTCATCAGGAAGCCTGAAGGGCTTTTACCCGCAACATTGATTTTTCCTGCTCCTCGGATGCTGCCTGACCTGCTGTGCTTTTCCAGCACCACTCTAATCTTGACTCTAATCTCCAGCATCTGCAGTACCCACTTCTGCCACTTTTGGAATACTGCATTTAATTCTGGTCACCTGCTAAGAGATGTTAAGGGGTTAATTTGCTCTGCTGCCCTGAGAGAAATTAGATGCCCTGCGGATAAAGGTGTAGGTTTCTCTGACTTGCAGATACAATATAAAAAATTACATTGTCATCTCCTACTATTCAGAGTAGATGCACATTATCATCTCCTATTCAGAATCAATAAGAACACAAATTGAAATTCTGACCAGGCCCTGCAGTTTAAAAACAAATGCTGTACAACAGATCTTGCCATTAAGGAAAAATCTGAATTACATTGTTTCTGGAAACAGTCAAGTCACCGCATTGTGTCTCGAGTGGCACGTGATTATCGGGGAGTGGCTGGGAGTTGACTTATGGGCATTTCTGACTGTGATGTAAAAATTTTGTAAGAAGGAAGAACTGGTCCCTTTGTTCAGAGGACTTCTCTTGACACGTTTCACAAGTATTGCGAAGAGTGTTAAGTGACCCTCCAAAGCTTGCAGTTGCTTAATAAATTTTGGTTGTTCACAGAAATTGGCATATTGCAGTTGCATCAAGTGTGTAAGAATCTCAAGAAAAAGAACCTAACAGCTATAGGAAGAATGTTGTAAAACTTCCATGGGTTCAGAAAAGATTGAGAAGGATGTTGCCAGGGTTGGAGGGTTTGAACTATAGGGAGAGTCTGAATAGGCTGGGGCTGTTTTTCCTGGAGCATTGGAACATGGATAGGGTAAATAGACAAGGTTTTTTCCCCGGAGTGGGGGATTCCAGAACTACAGGGCATAAGTTTAAATGAGGGGGGAAACGATTCAAAAAGGGGCCTAAGCGACAACGTTTTCACACAAAGGGTATGGGAATGAGCTGTCAGAGGAAGTGGTGGTACAATTACAATATTTAAAATAATCTGGATGGGTACATGAATAGGAAGGGTTGAGAGAAGGACATGGGCCAAGTGCTGGCAAATGGGACTAGATTAATTTCAGATATCTGGTTGGCATGGACGAGTTGTACCAAAGGGTCTGTTCTCCTGCTGTACACCTCTTTGACTCTATCTTAAATTAGTGACAATGAAGGACAGCATTTGGGTGTGATAAGAATCATAATCCTTGGTCTAAGAATAACAAATCAAAATAAATCTGGTCGACTACATTAAATTTGGAAAATAATGTATTCTCACAAATGGTTATTCAAGGTAAAAGTATTCTACGTGCATAATGAATATTTAAAATATATCAAAATCTCTCACAATACAAAGAAATTAAGCTATGCTAGAGGAGATAAAAGTTGAAGCTTTTCATTGCAGTCAGGATGATTTATAGTATCTGAGGCAGATCAATGCCACCCATATGCCAACCAATCAACACCCTCTTCTCACTTTAATTGCAGTTTCTTTTCTAAAATCGCTTTTTTTAAAAACATTTCATTCCTAATGATCTTACGTCTCATTCTAGCAATGTTTAAGGTCCGTCCAAAATTATACTCTGAAGTGTCATACCTATCTTTGATTGCATCTTTCTTTTCATCCTCTTTGTTTTTTGGTTTATCTTGTTCAGTGATGCAGTCAGACACAAGTTTAAGAGCACGTTCAGTATTGGAAACGATTTTCTGGACAGCTTGCAGCTCCTCTTCAGTTGGATATATAGCAGCATGCTTTGTCATTACATAGCGATCATCCGATGAGTCTGGGCGCCTGGGAGGCTAAACAGATTGAAATTTAGTGCCAAAATAATGTATTTCCTTTGCTGCTTAAGTCAATTTATTACATTTATTCAACTACAACATGGAAAAAAAACTAGCTGATGAAATCTGGCTGCAGGTAATGATCAAAAAATGTTTAACATTTAATTTTCTCTCTCTTAAGCATCTAAGTCACAAGGTCTATTTGCAAACCATCTTTGTTTCTGCAACAACTAAATAATTGATCTTCCATCAACTCAATGGAAAAGTACATGTGGAATTTTAAAACTTGCCATGTACAAGTAGGAATGGTACGTTTCAATTTGGTTAAAATCATCAAAACCAGACCCAAATAACACAGGTTAAGAAATCAGTCACAGAGTCATACAGTATGAAAACAGATCCTTCAGTTTAACCAGGCCATGCCGATCATAATCCCAAACTAAACTAGTTCCACCTGCCTGCACTTGGCCCATATCCCTCCAAACATTTTTTATTTGTGTATTTATCTAAAACAGCTTTCAAAAGTTGTAACTGTAACTCCATCCATCATTTCCTCTGGATGTTCAATGCACATACAAAACACTCCATTAAAAAAAAACTCTCCCTCATGTCTTTTAAAATCTTTCTTCTCTCATCTTAAAAATACGTCTGCTAGTTTTGAAATCCCTCACCCTAGGTAAAAGACACTGCCATTCACCTATCTATATTCCTCGATTTTATAATCTCTCTAAGTATCCAGCCTCTCTTTATACCTCAAACCCTCCATTCCCAGCTACATTTTACAAAATCTCTTCTGAACCTTTTCCAAATTAATAATATTATTCCTACAACAGCGCAACCACAACTGGACACAATACTCCAGAAGAGGCCCCACCAACGTCTTGGACAGTTGGTTCTGCTATAACACGTGTTTCTTCAATGCAAATTGGCTATAACACAACTGAAGACTTTAGACCATTATCTGTGGAACGCAAACCTTCCTTACCTGTACTGGCTATAACACGATTCCAGTCCCTTTGCTTTAAATGGTACTGCTATTACACAATTTTCTTATAACACGGGATCGCATGGGAATGGAACTATCACGTTATATCAGAACAGACTATACAACCTCAATATGACATTTCAACCTCTGAGCAATGAATTAAAGTCCTTTTGATTCAAAGACTTCCAAATCGTTTTAGTGTTGTGTGAATACTTCTATTTAGACTTATCTTAACAAATGGGCTTCAACCTCACAAAAAGCAACATACTAGTGGTCCATGGGGTTGCATCATTCCTGGTCGGACACCAAGGAGGCCTGGTGGATACCCATCAGCCATTCTGCGACGGTCATCCCAATAATGGTGTTCCTCTTCCATTCTCCTCCAGTAGATATCCTCCTCATATCGCCTGAAGATATAAAATCCTTGCACTTTAGTTACCTTCCAAAAAAAAATACAAAACCCGCAAATCGACATTTTTCGTCCTAAACATCCCAAACATTGTATTAAATGGATTTTACTGAGACCAAAGTTAGTTAAAATGCTACATGACAGATGAGAATAATTAATGCAATCTCAGGCTTTATAAATGTGACTTTGCTACTTGAGGAGGAGAGAGAAAACAGAAAACTACATACCTGTTAGCCCCACATCAGTCAGAAGAAAACGGCCGGAATATAAAGGATTAAAAGGTTGCAATAACCAAACACTTAAATTATAGATTGGGCACAGTTAGATTTAGTAAAGGGAAATGTTTAACAAATCTACTGGAACTTAATTGAGAAAGTTACCTTGCATAGATAAATGAGACTCAGTCGACATGGCAATTTCTAGATATTCTGACAATCTTCCACATGGGAGGTTGATAAACAAACTTAGAACACCAACATTAGAGCACTTTTTATTCATTCACAGTATGTGGGCATTGCGGCTCGGCCAGCATTTATTATCCATTTCTAATCCCCACTTAAGAACCAGCCACATTGCTAAGGATCTGGAGTCATATGTCGGTTAGACAGTAGATTTCTTTAAATGATATTAAATGAACCAGATGGTCAGTGGTCACCATTGGCTAATTTTTATTTCAGATTGCTAGTTAATTCAAAATTTCTCTACTTGCCACAGCGGGATTTAAGATCATGCTCAGAATATTAACCTGTAGCTCTGGATTTTGAGGACTGGTTCACATAAAAAAAAAATCAAAACTGAGAAATAAATGGATCATTGTCAGCTTGGCAGGGTAATACAAGGCCCCAGTTATTCAGCATCTGTATCAGTAAGTTAGATTTGAAGATCAAATATTATATTTCCACGTTTCCTGATGACACAAAACAGGGTGGGAATGAGAGTTGATGAGGAGGGTGCAAAGAGGCTTTAAATAAATTTAGACTGGCTGAATAGGCAGGAGAATAACAGATGGAACATAACATGGAATAATATGATGTCAGTCACTTTGGTAGCAAAGAAAGAAATGCACAGTATTTCTCAAGTCATGAGAAATTGTGAAGTGTGAATAGGCAAAAGGATCTGGTGCTCTGGCTCATAAGTCACTGAAAGCTGACATGCAGCAAGTAATTGGAAGGCAAATTGACTTAAAACAAGACAATATAAATACACTCGTAAAGAAGTCTTCCTAAAGCTGTCCAAAGCCTTTCAGACCATACCTTGAGTATTATGTATTATTTTGGTCCACTTACCAGAGAAAGAATGTATCTGTCACAGAGAGATAACCTTAACTCCCATCTCTCCCCATAATAATTCCCCTACCAATTGAGAATCTCAGCCTTGAATATATTTAGCGGCACAGCCTTTTATATTCTTCTGCCATAAAAGCATTCCACAGAAAAAAAATCCTTATGCGCCCACTCACTGAATGAACCTCTTTGGATTGCCTCCAATGATAGCATACCTTCTTTCAGGTAAGAGGACCAAAACAGTTCACAGTATTCTAGGTGCAGTCTGATGAATGCCTTGTATAGGTTTAGCAAGATCTCTCTTCTATTATATTCCATTAACTTTGAAAGAAAGTCCAAAACTTTACTTACATTCCTTATTACCTGTGGAACTTGTATGCTAGCTTTTTTGTGATCTATGTTTCAAGACTCACAAACTCGGTCTTCTTCAGTCTTTCCTTATTTAAATAATAACAGCCCCTCTATTCTTCCTGTCAAAGTGAATAACCTCACACTTCCATAAATTATAGTCCATCTACCAGAGGAGAGCTACAGGAGTAGACCATTCATCCAGTCGAGCTGCTCCCCCATTTAATATGATCTCAGCTGATCAAATATTTTATGCTTTTAACCCACATCCAAAAAAAGCATTTACAAGATTTGTAATCCGAAATCTATCAACCTCTTTTTAGATTAGATTACTTTACAGTGTGGAAACAGGCCCTTCGGCCCAACAAGTTCACACCGACCCGCCAAAGCGCAAACCACCCATACCCCTACATTTACCCCTTACCTAACACTACGGACAATTTACCATGGCCAATTCACCTGACCTGCACATCTTTGGAACTGTGGGAGGAAACCGGAGCACCCGGAGGAAACCCACGCAGACACGGGGAGAATGTGCAAACTCCACACAGTCAGTCGCCTGAGGCGGGAACTGAACCCGGGTCTCTGGCGCTGTGAGGCAGCAGTGCTAACCACTGTGCCACCGTGCCGCCTCTATTTTATATACACACAAAGACTGAGCTTCCTCTGGGATAGAGAATTCCCAAGGTTCACAATACTCCAAGATTGTGGAGAATTTGCAAATTTGAGTTATTATTGAGGAAGTTTTGGTGATATCACTGTCTATAATGCATGCTGCAGCAATGGTTTGCTGGCAGTTGAAGGACTTTAAGTTTAAAGTGGTGTATGAAATTCAAGAGTCAGGGGCCAAGTGACAAAATGCATTTCTGATTGAATTCAAGACAGAAAGAGAGACGGAGTAAAGAGTAGTTATTCACAATGACAGAGGTGGAAACTGTGTTCCATAAATATCTGCACTGACACCACGACTATTCACAACTTGCATCACTGATTTCAAGTTGTTGATGCAACATAGTCAGTCCTGTTGGTTCTGCACAATGTCTTTATTGTGCAAGAAGTTGATGCCCAGAGTGATGTGAGATGGTCTGTCCAATTTTATTCTTATTATACCTGTAACTAGTGCTAGTGTCAAAATTATTTACAATGTATTAATTACTTGAAAATATATGTACTAATGTCACATTTGCCGATGACAGCAAAATAAGCGGGAAGGAAGTAGAGAGGATAACACTGTGACACAAACAGGTTAACTTACAGTCATAGAGTTGTACAGCACAGAAACAGACCTTTGATCCAACACATCCATGTCAACCAAATATCCTAAATTAATCTAGTGGCAACATTCCCTAAGACCCTATAATTAAATGTACAAGTCCTGCCCTAATTTGCCAAAATGCAACACCCCACATTTATCTAAATTAAACTCCATCTGTTACTCCTCGGCCCATTGTTCAAGGTCCCACTGCACTCTGAGATAACCTTCTTCACTGTCCACTACACCACCAATTTTGGTGTCATGTGCAAACTTACTAATCATTCACATCCTCATTCACACATTAATGGACACAAGTTTGGCAGATGGAATATAATGTTGGAAAATGTGAGGATATCTAATTTGGAAGGAAGAAGAGAACAGCTGAGTATTATTTAATATCCATTAAAAGGATAATTGTTCCACATCTACTCCTACATCTCATGGACTTATCAGATAGGTTTTCAGGACAATCTAACAGCGCATGATTAGCAAAAGTGATACCAGTCTTTTATTCTACATCTATCAATTCCCAAATTTAAATTGCCTAATTGCAGTGGTGAGATTTTGACTTAGATATTTGAACCATAACATATTGCACACATGTATGCGGTCCCCATAACTGCAGACAATTCATGAACATATTAATATTTAAATAAACAAAAACAGTAAAACATACTAAAATTCTATGAAGGCATGTATGTTTCAGAATTACATAAAAGTTGTGAAGATTTAAGAATTACAACATTTAGAATTTCTGATTATAAACATGAAAATTAATTGCAACAAAGTAATCTCCTTTTAAATAAACACAAATGATCCGATTACCTCATTTCCATACGCCATCGCTCCTCTTCTTCCCTCCGTCTCCAATACTCTTCCTTCTGCATTTGTTTTCTCATTTTTTCTTCTTGGATTTTTCTTGCTCTAATGCTTGGTTTTACTTCAACTTGTAATTCAGGATTTACTTTTTTCTTATTTAACAGGAAGGAAGAAATATTTCACACCATTGTTGAAACATAGTTGACAGTTAATCATTTTATTAATTTGGCACTCACTTTATACTGCAGTCTGTGTCTTCTCCCCTTCAAATGCATTTCTTTTGCATTCGGGTCATTGAAGCTACACTCACACAACTTACAATGGAAACGAATCACTTTGCCTTCATCATTTCGAACCTTGCAAAAAAGATGAATATTTATTAATTTACAAAATAAATCTCCTTGGTGTTTTTGTTAGAAGCGGCTCCAGCTAGAGGAGGGTCAAGATTAATACATACATGATATAGTGCTGAAGTTCATAGTATCTCTGCCCAACACAGTGCAGCTAACAACCTATTGCCTATTTCTAAATTTACCCAGATGTGCTGGACGGGAAGAACCTTTGGTTTGGTTTGATTTGGTTTTATTTCAAATGCATATGTACATATAATGTGCCAATAACTCAAAGCAGTTAGCAAACCACTTGCACAAAATTACAAAAGGGGATTGCATTTCGATCACACCACCTTGAAGAAACACAGGACAAAGTACCTCTCAGTAAGTTTTAAATTAATAAAGTATGGTTGACTACAGCAGTTTAACCTCCAGCTTACCACCATCTTCCCCAGAGCAATTAATACTGGCCTGGCCAGTAGCAGACCATATCGCATCAACAACAAAATG
The DNA here is from genome assembly GCF_037043375.1 of Chiloscyllium plagiosum. Taxonomy (NCBI): domain Eukaryota; kingdom Metazoa; phylum Chordata; class Chondrichthyes; order Orectolobiformes; family Hemiscylliidae; genus Chiloscyllium; species Chiloscyllium plagiosum. Next base: position 111,730,072 of record NW_028270139.1, read on the forward strand.
ACACAGATACAAGACCATAAGAAATCGGAATAGGATTAGGCTGTTCAACCCCTTGAGCCTGCTCTGCCATTCAATAGGATTATGACTGATTTGACTCTTCACGTCTATTTTCCCATTCTTTCTCCATAACTCTTGATTCCTCCTACTAATCAAGAATCTGTCTGTCTGTCTACCTCAGTCTTCTTGAGAGACAAGGATTAAATCAACAACAATGGTTAGGCAGAGTACATTGAAAGCTATGCTCAGTCAAGTTCATCAGTCATTGTTAAGGGGAAGTTATGACTGACCAACTTGACTGTACACAGCTTTTGATGCACTCTAATTGGACTTCAGCAAGGCTATTGATAAGACGGCAACGGTCAAGGGTGATTTTCCATATGGAAGTATGCGTCCAGTGGGATCCCACAGTGGTCATTGTTGGGCTCTTGCTGTTTTTTTGTTTATATAAATGATTGTAGGAGGGTTGATCACTAAACTTGCAGACAATATAAAAATTGAAGGGGTGATGATAGTGACGAGGATAGTCTGAGATTAGAAGAGGACACAGTTGGGCTGGAATGGCAAATGAAATTCAGTCAAGATAAATGTGAGGTAATAGATTGGACAAACAAGGCAAGAGAACACAAGCTGAACAGTTAGACCCTGCGAAACACAGAGATCAAAGGGAACCTGGTGTGCATGCAAACCAGTCCCTCAAGGTATCAAAATGGGTGGATATAGTGGTTGAAAAGATACACACCAAGTTGCCTTTATTAGTCGAGGCATAAACAATTTAATAGCAAGGAGGTTATCCTGGAGCTATACAAAATGTTGGTTAGACCATATCTAGAGTATTGTGTGCAATTCTACAATCTACATTATGAAGGGATAGGAGTGCCCTACAGAAGATGCAGAGGAGATTTACCAGGATGAGGTCTGGGCTCCAGTGTTTCAGTTATAAAGAGACTGGGCAGACTGGGGTTGCTTTTCTTAGAACACAGGAGATTGAGAGGCCATGATGAGATGTATAAATTATGAGGGGCTTAAATTGCTTCCCTTGGTAGAGGAATCAATGACAAGAGGGCATAGATTTAAGGTAAGGAGCAGAGGGTTTAGAGGCGATGAGAAGCAAAATCTTTTCACCCAGAATATGGCAAGAATCTGGAACTCACTGCCTGAAAGAGTGGCATAGGCAGAAATTTTCATAACATGTAAAAAGTAATTAGATGTGCACTTGTAATGCAAACCGGGCTATAGGCCAAATGCTGGAAAATCAGCTTAGAATAGGTATTTGGTTGTCTTTGACTGGTGCAGGAACAATGAGACTGCTGTCGGATTCTATGACCATAGGATATAGGAGCAGAATTTGCCATTTGACCCATCAATTCTGCTCTGCCAGTCTATCATGGTTAATATGTTTCTTTACCCTTTTTCTCCTACCTTCTCCCATAATCCTGATCCCATTGTTAATCAAGAACTATTTTTGTTCATCTTGAACGCACCGCCAATGCTTTCTGTGACAATGAATTCCACAGATTTGCCACCCTCTGGTTGAAGAAATGCTTTATATCTCAGTTTTAAAGGGTTGTCCCTTCACTCCTGAGGCTGTGTTCTCAAATCTTAATCTCTCCTACTAGTGGAAACATCTTCTCCATTTACACTATACAGGCTTCTCAGTATTCAGTGATTATCCCCCTCATTCTTCTAAACGATGACTAGTTTTCCTGAGGATTGTGCAACTTAAGAAACTTTGCCTCAGAAAGTGGAGGAAGTGAGGGTCATTGAACACTGAAAGGAAATGGTAGATTCCCTTGCATAATAGGAAACTAATATTATTGGGGTTCAGTGGAATTTTCTTTGGAATCGAGATTTCAGAAACGTAATAGAGTTCAGCTCTCTCAGTTTACCCCATACATATGCATAAAGTATGAACAAGACATGGTTTTCGATACACATATTTTCCCAGTTAATACTTTCACATTGAAAGGCATCGAGTTTTATTATTCTGCATAACGTTGGATGAGGATCTGATCAAAATGGAAAACTACCTTGCATGCTCCCATCTGTAGCGCATGTAAATGTATAAATATGGGAACCAATAAGTTTCCATAAAATTACCTCTTCCACATAATCATGACCAACGGGTTGAACATCACTCTGCAATGCAGCAAGTGTTGTCATTGGTTCCGCTACTGCCTCTGATTTACTCTCCTGAACAGGTGGTGTTGCCACTTTAACCTCAGGGGCTTTGACTTCCTCAATTACAGCAGTAGTAGTTCCTGTACTCTGCAACTTGTTACCACCTGCGAACAATTCAATACTTGAACTACTAAACAAGTTGAGCGATTCATACAGCAACTAATGACATATAATATTTAATAGTTATCATTACAGATGTTGGTCACCTCAAGTTTTTTTAATTGAATTTATTTGGGTAAATCTCAGAGTAATTACATTTGGTGCAAAAGCAACATATTAAGCATTCTCAGCAAAACCATTTTTTATCTGGTCTTTTCTCCTCCATTCCTTTCAATCTCAAATGTATTAACTGAACTTTCAATACCATACTTTATTTACTATTTCTTAGTGGTATCCAAAATGTTAGCAAATCAGAACTACACCTTCTATAGAGCCAGCTCATTGATTTATGAACAAAAATAATTTAATTCCAGTACTTACCAACAAAAGTTATCTTTGGGGTTGGCGTCTTTTTTGCAACAAGCAGCTTGTTAGCAACATTATTCACAGATACAGCAGCAACTGGATTAGGCTTTACAGTGGGAGAAATTGTAGCAGTTGCAGGAGCCATACCACTACTGCATCCTGTGGGCGGGTTTGGGGGAGCTGGCTTGACAGAGGTTCCAGCTGTAGTTGTAGTCGTAGTCTGGCTTACCATGCTTGGTTCTGTTGATGGAATGGGCTTGCCAAGTTTGGTATGTAACTTGACTACCTAGGTTAGATTAAAAAAAAAATTGCTGTTCAACAGTGACAATAAAATTATATTGAGGGATTGGAGGGAACTACTATGATTTGAAAAATACAAGTAAACTCTGAAACTCAAAATACTACTTGGAATAAAACAGGGAATTATTTCCGATTTCTACAATTAATTGGAAATTCTGACATAAATAAGTTACTGTAGATAGTAATAATGTCATGCCAAGTCTTTTGCTCATGTCTCCATAACGCGCAGTTCTGCATTTCCGACTTCTGTTGCTCACAGGAGATTCCCATTTTTCACTTCCCAAGTGTCAAGAATCTTTTTCATCCCTTGGGTCTATAAGCCTCTAATCCTCCCACTGCAACTTCTTCAATAGACAGCTTCATGGCTTGTTTTCTCCAGCTGACCCACTCCATCCATCTCCAAAATTATATTTCACAACTTCCTAGTTGTGACGCGTCTTGGCATATTTCAGTCCCACACAAGACACTCTAAAACAAGTCTTGGTAATTCTTCTTTAAGATCTATACTCATATTCCTATGCTGAGCACTTCTTCACATCTGAAAATGTCTTCTTTATCAATGCTACTCCAGCTCTCATTTCTTTATAACAATAACCAGCTTTCGACTAGATAAATTTCATGTCTAATAATCTCATTTGCTGTTCGAATTGATCGGCTTCAGTGAAAAGAATATCCTATTGAAAGGACAGGTAGTGGGGCAGAGGGGACAGAGTTGCCAACTTAGTAAGAAATGAAATTCAGATTGATAGCGACAGAGACAGAAGGTGTAGAATCTGCATGGGTAAAGTTAAAGAAATGCAAAGGAAAAAAGACCCTAATGGGAGTTATGTATATAGGTAAAAACAACGACTGCAGATTCTGCGAACCAAATTTTGGATTAGTGGTGCTTGAAGAGCACAGCAGTTCAGGCAGCATCCGAAGAGCAGCAAAATTGACATTTCGGGCAAAAGCCCTTCAATTATGTATGTATATGCCTGCTTACAGTAGTCAGGAGAAAATAAACAGGGGCTAGAAAAGACATATAACAAAGACATTCTCATAATAATCATTGGAGACTTCAACATGCAAGTGAACTGGGGAAACTCAGTTTGGTAGTGAATCTAAAGTAATTTGGAAAAGGTCTATAAAATGGGTTTTTTGAGCAACTTGTAGTAAAGCCCACGAGGGAACAGATAATTCTGGATTTGGTGGTGTGTAATGAGGTAAGTTGGTTAGGGAGCTTATGATGATGAAATCCCTGGGGTTAGTGACCATAATGTGATAGGATTCACACTGCAGTTTGAAAGGGAGAAGTAACAGTATAACAACTGAGTAATGATAACAACAAAGACATGAGGGAGTAGCTGGTCAGATTGGAAGGGAAGCCTAGTGGGTAGATGGACCAGGAGTTTCTAGGGCTAATTCGGGAAGCACAACAGAAATTCATCCCAAGAATTACTTCTTAAATATATCTGTCAACACTTTCAATTATCAAACTATTTTATAAATTATGGGGAGGACAGCAACCATGGCTGACCAAGGAAGTGAGGGACAGCATTGAAGCTAAAGAAGCAAGCAAACAAAATGGTGAAGATTAGTGGGAAGCCTTTATCAGGGAGGATAACCAACAAAGCAATAAAGGGTGAAGATGATGAAATGAGGGTAAGCTAGCTAGTAAAATAAAAGAAAATTGTCAGAGTTGCTTTAAATATATAAAAAAACTGAGAGAGGCAGGAGTGGACATTGGACAGCAGGAAAATGAGGTTGAAGTAGTTGTAGTAATGGAGAACAAAGGGATAGTGTCACAGTTGAATAAGTACTTGGAATGAGGTTTTCATGGTGAAGACATCAATAGCTTACCCGAACTTAAGAGAATCAGGGGCACAGGTGAGTGTAGCAGCCATCACTACTAAGGCGATGATGCTGGGGAAGCTGAAAGATCTGAGGTAGTTAAGTCACCTGGACCAGATGGACTACACTTCAAGGATCTGAAAGAGATAGCTGAGGAAATTGAAGGCATTGGTAGTGATCTTTCAGGAATCACTGGATTCAGGGAGGGTCCTAGAGGATTGGAAGTTGGCTAACACACCTATTTGAGAAGGAGACAGAATACAGGAGACAGGAAACCATCGTCCTATTAGCCTAACCTTGGCCGTTGGTAAGATGTTAGAGTCCCTTATTAAGGAAGACATTGCATTTTACTTGCAAGTGCACAGTATAATAGAGTTTAGTCAGCATGGCTTCGTCAACGGAAGGACATGCCTGACAACTGTTAGAACTCTTTGAGGAGGTAATCAAGTGAGACAAGGGAGAGCCAGTCAATACAATCTATTTGGATTTCCAGAAGAACTGTGACAAGGTGTTGAACAGGAGGATGCTAAATAAAATGAGAGCCCGTGGTGCTGGGGGCAAAGTACAGGCATTGATAAAGAATTGAGTTGACAGCGTGGTGCTAAACAAGTACAGCAGGTCAGGTATCATCCGAGGAGCATGAGAATCGATGTTTCAAGAGCCCTTCATCAACAATGAGGCTTGTGAGCCGAGGGGGTAGAGAGATAAATTGCGGGGTTGGGGGTAAGTCCATATTGAGGTTGTAGGGTCACAAGGCAGAAGATGAGGCGTTCTTCCTCCAGGCATTGGTTGGTTAAGGTGTGGCGATGGAGGAGGCCCAGGAGCTGCACGGTCTTGGCAGAGTAGGAGGGGAGTTTAAGTGTTCGGCCGCAGGGCGGTGGGGTTAGTTGGTGCGGGTGTCCCGGAGATATTCTCTGAAGCGCTCTGCAAGTGGGCATCCTATCTCCCCAATGTAGAAGAGGCCGCATCTGGAGCGAATGACACAGTAAATGACGTGTATGGAAGTGCAGTGAAAACTCTGATGTATGTGGAAGGCTCCTTTAGGGCCTTGGACGGAGGTGAGGGGGGGGGGGGGGTGGGAAAGGAGGTGTGGGCACAGGTTTTGCAATTCCTGCGGTGGCAGGGGAATGTGCCAGGAGGGGAGGGTGAGTTGTTGGGGCGTGGACCTGACAAGGTAGTTGCGGAGGGAACAGTCTTTACTAAAAACGGATAACAGTGGGAGGGAAATATGTCTGGTGGTGGGGTCCATTTTTAGGTGGCGGAAGACGATGCAATGTATATGGAGGTTGGTGAGGTGGAAGGTTGGGGGGGCAGGTTTGCTGTTGGAGGCATGGGGTTCGAGGGCGGAGGTGCAGGAAATGGATGAGATGCGTTGGAAGGCCTCAACGACCATGTGGGAGAGGAAATTACAGCCTTTGAAGGAGGCCATTTGGTGTGTTCTGTGATGAAACTGGTCCTCCTGGAAGCAGATACAGAGAAATTGAGAATAAGGGATAGCATTTTTACAGGAGATAGGATGGGAGAAGGCATGGTCCAGATAGCTGTCGGAGTCAGTGGGTTTGTAGAAGATGTCCATGTTGAGTTGGTCACCATTGATGGAGATGGAGGGGTCCAGGGAGGGGAGGGAGGTGTCTGAGATGGTCCAGGTGAACTTAAAGGTCTGGGTGGAATGTGTTAGTGAAGATGACAAAATATTCAACCTCCTCGTGGGAACATGAGGTGACGCTGATACAGTCATCAATGTAGCGGAGGAAAAGGTGGGGAGTGGTGCTGGTGTAATTGCAGAAGATGGACTATTCTATGTAGCCGACAAAGAGACAGGCAAAGTTGGGGCCCATGGCTACCCTTTCATCTGGAGGAAGTGGGAGGATTCGAAAGGAGAAATTATTGGGGGTGAGGACCAGTTCAGCCAAACGAATCACAGTGTCAATGGAAGGGTACTGGGACGCTGGGAGAGGAGAAACAGAGGCCTTCATCATGGAGGATAAAGGTGTAGGAGGACTGGATGTCCATGGTGACGATGAGGCATTGGGACCATGGGAAATGAATGTCATGGACGTGGTGGTGGGTGTGGGTGGAGTGCCTAAAGTATGTGGGGAGTTCCTGGACCGAGGGAATAGGACAGTATCAAGGTATGTGGAGTTGAGTTTGGTGGGGCAGGAGCAGGCTGAGACAATGGGTTGGCCAAGGAAGTCAGGTCTGTGAACCTTTGGTAGGAGGTAGAACCAGGCGGTGCGGAGTTCCCAAACTATGAGGTTGGAAGCTTTGGATGGGAGATCCCCTGAGGTGATGTTGTGTACGGTCCGGGAGATGACGGTTTGGTGATGGGAGCTGGAATCATGGTCAAGGGGGCAAGAGGAGTTGGCGCCTGACTTCAGCGGTATAGAGATCAATGCGACAAACTAGCACTGCACCCCTCTTGTCCACTGGATTGATGGGGAGGTTGGGGTTGAGGGCTGCACATTGTGAGGGTGAGAGGTTGGAATGGGTGAGGGGGGGGGGTGGACAGGTTGAGGCGGTCAATGCCTTAGCGACAGTTTGAAATAAACAGATCAGGTGGGTAACAGACCAGCACAGGGTGTCCAGATGGATGGGGTGTGTTGGAGGTGGGAGGGTGGTATGGTGGCTCAGTGGTTAGCAGAGCTTCCTCACAGCGCCAGGGACTCAGGTTCGATTCCCGCTTCGGGCGACTGTGTGGACTTTGCACATTCTCCCAGTGTCTGTGCAGGTTTCCCCTGAGTTCTCCAGTTTCCTCCCACATTCCAAAAGATGTGCATGCTAAGATGTGCAGGCCATGCAAAACAGCCCATAGTTAAGGTGCATTAGTCAAGGGTAAATGTAGGGAACTGAGTCTGGGTGTCTGAGTGTCGGTGTGGACTTGTTAGACTGCATGGCACGTTTCCACACTGTCGGAACGTAATCTAGTCTCATCTAATCTAGTCTAATCTAATCTAATCAAGGGGTCCTCGGAAGGTGGGCAGGAGTCTTGGTGGAAGAAGTGAGCCGTGAGGCGGTGAAAGAAATGCTCGATGTCACAATGCGTGTTGAATTCGTTGATCCGGGAGTGGAGGGGGATGAAGGTAAGGCCTTTGCCTAGGATTGATTGTTCATCCTCAGTGACAGGGTGGTCTGGGTGGATGGTGAAAACATGGCAGGGCTGGGGGCTAGGACCTGGTATATGGCTGGAGCAGGCAGTGGGGGTGGAGACTGTAACTGGAGTGGGAGTGGTAGTAGAGGGTGACCTCATTTACACAAGTGAAGCTCACCCTGGGCATCGGAGGGGGCGGAAGTGGCGACTGTAGAATCCAGAGGCGGAAAGGGCGTAACATGTCGTGGGCGATTCTGTCAGTGGTGTTCAGGTAAGTGGTTGCGACGGCAGCAGCTATGGGGGCAGAACACTGCAACAAGGACAGAACCCCCCGATCCTCACGTTCCACACCATAAACCTCTGTACACATCGCATAATCCTCCGCCATTTCCCCAACCTACAAACAGACCCCATCACCAGAGATTTATTTCCCTCCCCACCTCTATCTGATTTCCATAAAGACCATTCCCTCTGTGACTCCCTGGTCAGTTCCATGACCCCCAACAACCCACCCTCCCCTCTCGGCACATTCCCCTGCCACCGCAGTAATTGTAAAACCTGCACCCACACCTCGCCCTTCACCTCCGTCCAAGGCCGCAAAGGAGCCTTCCACATGCCATTTACTGCATACATTGATCCCAATGCTGTCTCCTCTGTATTGGGGATACAGGATGCCTACTCGCAAAGTGCTTCAGAGAAAATCTCCAGTACACCCAGACCAACTAACCCCACCGTCATGTGGCCGAAAACTTCAACTCCCCCACCCACTCCACCAAGGACATGCAGATCCTGGGCCTCCTCCATCGCCACATTCTAACCACCCGACACCTGGAGGAAGAACGCGTCATCTTACGCCTTGGGACCCTCCAACTACACGGCATTAATGTGGACTTCATTAGTTTCCTCATTGCCCCTCCCCCCACCTTACCTCAGTTCCAACCTTCTAACTCAGCACCGCCCTCATGACCTGTCCATCTTCCTTCCCACCTAATGGGCACAGTGGTTAGCACTGCTGCCTCACAGTGCCAGAGACCCAGGTTCAATTCCCACCTCAGGCAACTGCCTGTGTGGAGTTTGCACATACTCCCTGTGTCTGCGTGAGTTTCCTCCGGGTGCTCCGGTTTCCTCCCAGAGTCCAAATCCAAAAATGTGCAGGTTAGGTGAATTGGCCATGCTAAATTGCCCGTAGTGTTAGGGGAAGGGGTAAATATAGGGGAATGAGTCGGGGTGGGTTGCTCTTCGGAGGCTCGGTGTGGACTTGTTGGGCCGAAGGGCCTGTTTCCACACTGTAAGTAATCTAATCTAATCTATCCGCGCCCTCCCCCCCCACCGACCTATCATTAACTCCCACCTCCATCTACCTATCACATTCTCAGCTACCTTCCCCCAAGCCCCACCCCCCTCCCATTTATCTCTCTGCAAGCCTCTTGCCCAAAATATCGAGCCTGACCTGCTATGCTTTTCCAGCACCACTCTCTACTCTGATCTCCAGCATCTGCAGTCCTCACTTTCTCCCCATGGATAAAAGATTGATTGACTGACAGAAGGGTTTTTTCAGGATTACAGCCAGTGAAATTCCAGTGTTAGGACCATTACTGTTCACATTATACATTAATGATCTGGAAGAAGGAACTGAGGGCATTGTTGCTAAGTTTACAGATGACACAAAGATAAATGCAGAGACATATTGCTGAGGAAGTGGGGAGGCTGTAGAAGGACCTGGGTAGGCTAGGAGAGGGAGTAAAGAGGTGGCTGATGAAATGCAATGTGGCACAATGTGAGGTATGCACTTTTAAGAAAAGAATAAAGGCACAGACGATTTGCTAAATGGGGAAAGACTTTAGAAATCTGGAGGAAAAAAGGACTTGGGAGTCCTAGATCAGGATTCTTTTAAAGGTTAACATGCTGATTCAATTGGCAGTTATGAAGGCAAATGTAATGTTAGCATTTATTTCAAGAGGGCCACAACACAGAGCAGGGATGTACTGCTAAGGCTGTTATAAGGCTCTGGTCAGGCCACGTTTAGAATACTGTGAGCAGTTTGTGCCCCATATCTAAGGATATGATGGCCTTGGAGGCCAGATAACATTTGCAAGAATAATGAAAGGCTTGTCATATATGAGGTGCAGGCAAGGACTCCGGATCTGTACTTGGTGGGAATTTAGAAAGATGAGGGGAGAATTTCACTGAACTTACAGAATATTAAGAGGCCTATCTAGAGTGGTCATGGAGAATATGTCTCCATCAGCAGGAGAGACTACAACCCAAGTGCACAGCCTCACAGTGAAGGGACAAACCTTTAGAACTGAGGAATTTTTTTCAGGAGGTGGTGAATCTATGGAACGCATGGCCTCCACTGTCGTCTGTAGAAAAGTGCGTCTTGAGTGCTTTTAAGACCGAGATAGATAAGTTCTTGATTAGTGAGGGAATCAAAAAGGTTATAGACAGAAAGCAGGAGAATAGGGTTAAAAAAAACAAATCAACCATGATCGAATGGTGATCATGGGCCTAATGGTCCTTTATGGTCTAATTCACTAGAATGCAACCTACTTTTTGCTTTCACTCATCCCCCCCAATCCAAATGTTGTTAAAAAGGGAATTAGACTGAAAAGGAAGAATGCTACGAACAGAAGACAGAGGAATTGCTCATTTTGAGCCAGTGCAGATGTGATTGCTGAATGGCCTCCTACTCTGTACAAATTCTGAGATTTCGTAAACTTATTCATTCCTAAATTTACTTCTTAAGTGCATTACGTTTGTCAACTTCTACAGAATTTAATAATTTAAAAATTCAAAAGGACTTCACAGGTTTGATTTGTTGACATAAGGCAACGAATCAAAAAGCATACCATAAATGTACAAAATGGCATATTGTCATCTGTGCAATGATAATAAATGGAAACCATCACACCCAAAACCCTGGATGCAAATATTCTGTTCATTTTGCTCAGTAGTTTTGTTCAAATTGATAAAAGTACTGTTAAAAATCTTACAAACTCAGCCCAGATCACAACATCCCATGCTCAACAGATACATGCTAATAATAACACTGCAAACGTCTGGTTGCACCTCAGTCTATCACGTTATCAGTCACAACACTTACTGCAAAGGTAAGCCTGTGCAAGTTTGGTTATTGCAAATACAGTTTTTAAAGAATTCGGTTATCCAGTCTTCACAACAGAATAAGTCCAAACCACATGTGTCTGTATAGAAGTAAAATGATTAACTGCTCCCCACTAAAAGCACCAACATAATTGGATCCTGACCGATGTACGGGATTAGTAGAGTGGGGAACATTTACCAAAGAAGCAAGTATTATGGGGCAAATTAAAGGGGGGAAAAAGGGCGAAAAGGACTTAAGAAAAAATTCTAGGAATGAAGACATGAGCAGATGAAGACACAAATGTCAGCAATGGGAGGATTACAGTTGGGGAATATGCATGACTACCAGAATTGCAGGAATATTGATACCTGGGTGCTGTATGAGGGAATAGATGTGAGGGGTGGTCAATGACAAGTAATTGAGTTGTAGAATCCCTACAGTGTGGCAACAGGCCCATCAGCTCAACAAGTCCACTCCAACTCAGAGGACCATCCGATGTCTAATGCACTTAACCTACACACCCCTGGACACTATGGTCAATTTTGCATGGCTAAGCCACTTAACCTGCACATGTCTGAACAGTGGGAGGAAACTGGAACACACTAAGGAAACCCACGCAGACACAAGGAGAATGCGCAAATTCCACACAGACAGCCCAGGGCTGGAAGTGAACCCAGCTCCCTAGTACTGTGAGGCAGCAGTGCTAACCATTGTCACTACAATAACTGGACAAAAAAAAACTTAAATTTACAATGAAATCGGAGCCAATGTAAGTCACCAAGCTCAGGAATGAAAGGCAGAAATAATAAGACACAAGAAAAGTTTCAGATGACCTCAAATTGACACTCCAAAAAGCTTGACACCATCCAAGACAAAGCAGCCAGGTTAACTGGCACCACATCCACAAATATCCACTTCCTCCACCACCAATCCGTAACAGCAGACATTCACTCAAGATTCTCAGACAGCACCTTCCAAACACACAACTACATCCATCGAGGACAAGGGCAACTGATATGTGGGTAAATTACAACGTGCAAGTTCCCCTCTAAGCCACTCACCATCTGACGTGGAAAAATATCACTGTTCCTCAGTCAAAATCCCGGAATTTCCTTCCCAAGGCCATTGTGGGTCAATCTACAGCATGTGGACTGCAATGGTTCAAGGAGACAGCTCACCAGCACCTTCTCATGGGACAACCAGGGATGAGCAATAAAAATACTAGCCAGCCAGCCTGCAACACCCACACCCCATAAATGAATAATAAGAAAAAGGCCTTTTCCTTGAGCACCAATATGTGATGAGAAACTCATTTTGATTGAAGTACACTTGCCAGGAGAGGGATGAGTTTGGGGGCTAAAACATAGAATTTGTGATGGGAATAGAAGATATGGCTCTATTTATCTTAATAATTTGGGTGGCATCTTTTGCTCATCCCAAACTCCCTGGGAGACAAGCAGTTACAGCATTCAGACACTAGAGGGTGTTGTCAAAGGGAAAGGGAAAACTGGGAGAGCATGCTTCTGGAATTATACATTATTTTTCAATAAAGACAAAACAAAACGAAAACATAATCTGAAGTCCCAAATTTGACAGTCAACCTCCACAAAGCAATAACCGTGAATCATTAAAGTAAAGACATGGTTGCATTTTGTTCTCAAAAGTTGACAACCAATTCAGGCTCAATTAGAGTTATACTGAAAAAATATTAACCATTTTCAGATTTGAAAATATTTAAACAGAAAGATGTTGAAATTGCTAACTATACAAGTACCTTCTGGTGCTTTGCTCCACGAATATGAGCTGCATAAGCATCAGCTCCAGTGCAAGAAACATCACAGAGTTCACAACGCAGTTGATTTTGAATGCCACGAGCTGTTCCAGTATTGCTGTTTTGGTTAGTAGTTTTCAGAGCAGCTTCCTTCTTTTTGTGTTTCTGTCCTTCCAAATGTTCCCTGTAAGTCTAGTGAAGCAGAAACAGAAGTTCTCTCGCTTGGTTATTCAACCACTAGTAATTTCTTCCATTTGGTACAAGCCAACTCAACATCAAGACTGCTGTCTACTTTGAGAAAAAGACCTCTAAGAACTATTAGCAAATTTAGTAACATTTTTTAAACTGATAGAAGCTGTGCTATGTGCATCAATGATCCAAAATTAATGGCACGACCCCATAACCTTTCCCTAGATTCCTACATAATACTCTAACTCAAGTACATATTTTTTACCTTAAAATATACAATGTTTGTGCCTCAATTAATCCCCCAGAGTGGATGGAAAGGATAATAAAATTGAAACAAGAGCCTCGTTTGACAATTTTCAATTGAAGATTTATCAGATGCTCAAATACAGGTAACTCAGATTAATCTTTCAATCTTCAAGTGTTACGACATGGGTAAGCTCTCCTGCTTAATTTAAAAACCAGCAACACAAAAGATTTATCCCGTGCAGTAATCTGTAAATGTTCGAGTGGCCAAGAACTATGCAAAGTAAAAAATTAACAACTTTATTTCTTAAAGTATAACAGAGAATAATTAACTGCTATTTATAATTTCTTTCTCTAACCTTTCTTTAACCTTCCCTTCCATAATACTAGTCTGATAAAACTCCCAATTAATATTTACAAAACAACACTTATTTCAAAACCAAGCAGCTGTAGGTTCTTGTCTTCAGATCTTCCTGTGTCGTCTTTGCTCCCTGTTAGGAATTTCTGCGTCACAGGTTATTGATTGAAATTAAGAGAGATTTTTCTTCAAGCAGTCTGTTACGTGCTAAGACTTGGCAGTTCTCATTTCAACTGTTCAATTTTCCCCTGGTCTTATATCACAGAACATCAAATTGTGTCATTAGCTTTTAAGATAGTCAATACACTCAATTCAAACTTGATTGGAAATTGTTTTTTTTCCCCAGGGTATAATTTAAACTGATTGGCCAAATTAAAATTTGTTTTTGTCTCGAGGCAACGAACTAATCAAGTTGCTTGACCCAGTGTTACATTGTTGCCTTATTGAGAACATTTGGTGCTATGTAAGGGCGTTGTGCTGCTTTTAACTCTCTTAAAAGGTACACCCACAACTTCACAATTTGTTAAACCTTCCCAGCTCTACTGGAAGTAATTCCAATATCTCAAATCTCTTCCCTGACTGCAGTCTCTCATCCTTGACCCTCATCTGGTGAACCCATGCTGTACCCTCTCCACCGACACGGAAGCCAAAGAATTTACAGGAAATAAGATAATAAAGGATCAGAGAATCAAGGATGCTGAACAACGCTCAGCAGGACAAGAAGAATTTTGCCCTAATATAGTAAATAGATAGTTAATAGAATAAAGGATAAATAATGGTGACATGGCCAAAACACATGATGCAGCATAATATATATATATCCTCATAAACAGAAACATGATAATGCTTGGTTTAAAAAAAAATACATGAGGGAATTAGCAGAATTTAGGCAAATTTCTAATTTGGCAAATCATTCTTCAGATAACAAAACAGTTTAAATCCAAATTTAAGTGCATCTTACTACAACCTCTCTCAAAACTTCATTTTGGGAAGTTTCTTTTTAAATCCCCAATTCTTCCAAACCTCTTAACATTTAGATATTGTCCAGTAAAATGTTTTAACTCTCTTAAATTCAACTCTTTACATGCCCTCAAACATGATCGCAATCAGATCACAGTTAATCTGTAACTTGAATCCATTTTTAAAAATCTGTTTCATATGTCTTGAATATCGATATCCAATAAACATTTATTGTCCTCAGTCTTGAAAGCTTCAAGTAAGCCAACACCCCAGAGACATCTATTTTTAAGACAGGAAGAAAATGGTTTCAGTTGTTCAAACTTTAAGATTCTATCCAGTTGCTCTGGATTCAACAATCCAGGGAAAATAATAATTTCTTAGTAAGAACAAGAATGTAGTTCAGAATTCCACATTCCCAACAATCCCAATAATTCTGAGTGCGTTGCCGAACAAGAATCCATCCAACTCTCTCTCTATAAATAGTCAATGGGACCACTTCCACTACCTTCTGAGGCACTATGTTCCAAATTCGCACAATCCTCAGAAATAGTTCCCCTCATCTGTCATAAAAGTACAGACTCTAATTTTAAAAGTGTCCCCTAGTTCTAATTCACCCACAAGACTGAACATCCTTAGCGAGTTTTGAGAAGATTTTTAGCTCAGATTGAGGTTCTAGATGTAGGTTTGTTCGCTGAGCTGGTATGTTTGGTTTCAGTCGTTTCATCACCATACTAGGTAACATCATCAGTGAGCCTCCCAATGAAGCACTGGTGGTATGGCTCACTTTTTAATTTGTGTTTAGGTTTCCTTGGGTTGGTGATGCAATTTCCTGTGGTAATGTCATTTCCTGTTCTTTTTCTTAGGGGGTGGTAAATGGGATCCAAGTCCATGTGTTTGTTGATAGAGTTCCAGTTGGAATGCCATGCTTCTACGAATTCTCTCACATTCTCTGGCTCATCCCAGGATGGATGCATTGTCCCAGTCAAAGTGGAGTCTTTCCTCATCCGTATGTAAAGATACTAGTGAGAATGGATCAAATCTTTTTGTGGCGAGTTGACGTTCATGTGTCCTGGTGGCTAGTTTTCTGCCTGTTTGTCCAATGTAGTGTTTGTTATAGTTCTTGCAAGGTATTTTGTAAATGACATTAGTTTTACTTGTTGTCTGTATAGGGTCTTTCAAGTTCATTAGCTGCTGTTTTAGTATGTTGGTGGGTTTGTGGGCTACCATGATGCCAAGAGGTCTGAGTAGTCTGGCAGTTATTTCTAAGAGATCTTTGATGTAGGGGAGAGTGGCTCGGCTTTCTGGAGGTGTTTTGTCTGTTTGATTGGGTTTGTTGCTGAAAATTCGGCAGACTGTGTTCGTTGGGTACCTGTTCTTTTTGAATACACTGTATAGGTGATTTTCCTCTGCGCTGCAATGTGTAGTGATTCGTTGAAATAATGTTCTAATGCAGCTTCGTTTGTGGAATGATTGCTTCTGTAGTTCAGTATTTGGTCCGTATATGCTGTTTTCCTGCAGATGCTGGTTTCAAGTTCCCCATTGGCTGTTTGCTCTATTGCGACATCTAGCAATGGCAGTTTGTTGTTGTTTTCCTCCTCGTTTGTGAACTTTATGCCAGCAAGAGTATTATTGATGGTCTTGAAGGTTTCCTCTCAATTGGTTTGTTTTTGACAAAGGTGTCATCCACATATCAGACCTAAAGTTTGGGTTGGATGGTTGGCAGAGTTGTTTGTTCGAGTCTCTGAATTGCTGCCTCTGCTAAGAACCCCGATATTGGAAATCCCATGGCTTTTCCATTGGTTTGTCCGTAAGTTTTGTTGTTGAAGGCGAAGTGGGTGGTAAAGCATAGGTCCACTAGCTTGACAATATTGTCCTTGCTGATGAAGTTGGTGGTGTTCTTCTAATACTATAGTCAGTGTTCCCTTGGCCAGGTTGATGTTGAAGGAGACCATTATTTCATCCTCTTCAATCTTGGTGTCTTTGATAGTCCTCAGGAATTCTTGGGAGGAGTGGATGGAGTGGTGTGAGTCTTCTACTTAGTCTCTCCGTGTCTGCGTGGGTTTCCTCCAGGTGCTCTGGTTTCCTCCCACAGTCCAAAGATGTGCAGGTTAGGTGAATTGGCCATGCTAAATTGCCCGTAGTGTTAGGTAAGGGGTAAATGTAGGGGTATGGGTGGGTTGCGCTTCGGCGGGTCGGTGTGGACTTGTTGGGCCGAAGGGCCTGTTTCCACACTGTAAGTAATCTAATCTAATCTTTGGTGTAGTTCCTTGGCTAATCTGTAAATTGGTGTTCCAGGTAGTGAGCCTATGGGTCTGAGGGAGGCTCCTGGTTTGTGAATTTTGAGTAATCTGTAGAAGCATGGTCTGTTGGATTCATCTGGTTTCATTTTTTTGGAAGTCGGTCTTATTTATTTCTCTAAATTTCTGAAGTTTTTTTTGAGTAGAGACGTGATTCGGTTCTCCAGTTGTGGGGTCGGGTCTATCATCACTTGCTGATAAGTGTTGGTATCTGCAAGCAGTGCATTCGCTTTCTCAATGCAGTCCCTTTGATTTAAAATGACTGTCAAGTGTCCTTTGTCTGCAGGTAGGATAACAATGTTTTTATCTTTTTTCAGTCCTAATGCTTTCCTTTCTTATGTACTGCTTAAGGTTGGTGGGACTGCCTGTCTGATGATTTCCTGGGTTTCTTCTGTGACTTTGTTGTCTTTCAGTGTTGCTTCTAATGTTGCTAAGATGTCTTTTTTGTCCACATCCTGAAAGTTGTAACTTAATCCTCTTACTAAGACGGCTTTTTCAGTGTCTGTTAAGAGTCAGTCAGATAAGTTTTTTTTTAAATCCATGCTTCTGTCTTGTCTGTGTTATTTTGTGCAAGTTTGTCTAGTTTTTTCCGCAGTTCTAATTTTTTCATTTTCTGTGTTTGTTGCTGTCTAATGTCAATGGTTTGTTGTACTGTGTCTGTCCATTCATGGTCTGTTGCATTAGTGAGTAAAAGTTTTTGGCTCGAAATTTCCCAGTTGTACTTATGGAGTCTGTTGTGGCTGTCATTAATAATTTCTCTAAACATTGTGCCATTTTGCTCTGCTATTCTTTTGGCTAATGGGGTGTTAAGGAGTAATCATCCCAGCAAACGAAACTGCATTACAACATTATTTCAACGAGCCACCACACATTGCAGCAGAGGAACTATGAAGAGCAGAGGAAAACCAGTGTATTCAAAACGAACATGTACCCAACGAACACAGTCCGCCGATTTCTCAGCGACAAACCCAAAACATGCAGACAAAATATGTCCAGAAACTCTAGCCACTGTCCCCTACAAAGATATCTTGGAAATAACTACCAGACTACTCAGAATTCTCAATAGCACAGTAGCCCAAAACCCACCAACACACAAACAGCAGCTAATGAACTTAAAATACAGTATACAGACACCAAGCAAAACGAATGTCATTTATAGAATACTGTGCAAGAACTGAAACAAGCACAACAATGGACAAACAGACAGAAAACTATCCACCAGGATACATGAACATCAACTAGCCACAAAAAGACGTGACCCACTCTCACTAGTATCTTTACGTACGGATGAGGAAAGACACCACTTCGACAGGGACAACACATCCATCCTGGGAAAAACCAGAGACACACGTGAGAATTCGTAGAAGCATGACATTCCAACCGGAAGTTTATCAACAAACCCATGGACTTGGATCCCATTTACCAACCCCTGCAAAAAGAACAGGAAATGCCATCACCATAGGAAATTTTGTCACCAACCCAAGGAAACCTAAACACAAATAAAAAGCAGGCCATACCACCAGTGCATCAGGAGACATACCACCTTCATCGGGAGGTTAGTTACCTAGTATGGTGATGGAACAACGGAAACTGAACTTTCCAGCTCAGCGAACAAACCTACATCCAGACTGAACATCTTTTTCCTTGCTACCTTGTCAAAGGCATTCAGAATCTTGAATACTTCAATAAAAATCACTCCTCACTTTTTTAAACTCTAGTGAAAACAAGTCCAACGTGTCCAATCATTCCTCTAGACAACCCACTCAGTCCATGCATTAATTGAGTAAACCTTCTCCCAAGTGCCTCCAATAGATACATACCTTTCATTAAATAAGAAGTCCAGACAGAATTTGAAATTATGGTCTCACTAATGCTTTATATAAGTGAATCATAACATTCTTAACTTGATGTTCATTTCCTCTTAAGAAAAAAATAACATTCCATTAGCCATATTGATCTTGCTGTACCTACATATTAACTTATGTGACTCTTGCACAAGAATGCCTAAATCCCAACTGCTCTTTTAAATGCCTGTCCATTAATAGCATCTAAAGTTAGATCATATTCAAAACCAAAGGTAATACAAACCAGGTTTAGTTTTCACGCTGAAAACTCGCTGCAACTGACAAATCTGACCAGAGGCAGTACCCAAAGCTAATGTGCACTGTGCAAGGTACAATGGAACTGAAGCCAGATGTCCTCATTTTTATAATGTGCTGCTATGTATTAATGATATGCACAGATAAACACACAACACTTGGCTCCTCCATTATTCAGAAACTCAAACCACTAAATAAAGGATTGCAGTTTGTATTTCTCAAATCCAAAGTGAATGACCTCACACTTTAACATACTATCCCTCCCTCCTATTCGGTGTCATTATGCTGTTTTGGAAATTTGTTCCCATCTGCACAAAATTGTCTTGTGTCACATGCAAAATTTTACAAAGGAGGCAGCATAAGTCAGGTAGACACAGTTGGAATGAAGTGAATCCTTTAAGGAGTATAGCAGATGTAGGCATATAGGGAAGGCGATGTCCTAGTGGTATTATCTCTAGACTATTAATCCAGAGACTTTAGTAATCTTCTGGGGACCTGGGTTTGAAACCCACCATAGCAGATGGTGGAATTTGAATTCAATTTTTTAAAATCTGGAATTATGAATCCACTGATGACCATGAAATCATTGTCAACTGTCAGACACACCCATCTGGTACACTAATGTTCAAAGTTTGTGAGAAGATTTGTAGCTCAGGTGCTCGTTGTTGTGGTTCTGTTCGCCGAGCTGGGAATTTGTGTTGCAGACGTTTCGTCCCCTGTCTAGGTGACATCCTCAGTGCTTGGGAGCTTCCTGTGAAGCGCTTCCTCGAGGAATTCCCTGGCTGTTCTGTTACCCGCGCAATTTCATCAACAGATGCCTAAGGGAAAGACAACGGAACGAGGACATGCCGCAGCCCAAAGGACTAGCCACACTACCATACATCAAGAGCATTTCCGAACTGACAGCCAGACTACTGCGACCACTAGGACTCATAACAGCACACAAACCAACAGCCACTCAGACAACAACTCACCAGAACGAAGGACCCGATACCCAGCATGAACAAAACCAATGTAGTGTACAAAATCCCATGCAAGGACTGCACAAAACACCAAATAAGACAAACAGGAAGACAGCTAACGATCCGCATCTATGTACACCAACTAGCCACGAAACGACATGACCAGCTATCCTTAGTAGCCACACACGCAGATGACAAGCAACATGAATTCGACTGGGACAACACGACTATTATAGGACAAGCCAAACAGAGAACAGTCAGGGAATTCCTGGAGGCATGGCACTCATCCACAGATTCAATCAATAAGCACATCGACCTGGATCCAACATACCGACCACTGCAACGGACAGCTGGAACTGACTACCGGAAGCGGCAGATTCAAACCACTATAAATGCCGGAGGAAACATCACAGAAGCGCTTCTCAGGAGGCTCCCAAGCACTGAGGATGTCACCTAGACAGGGGACGAAACGTCTGCAACACAAATTCCCAGCTTTGCGAACAGAACTACAACAACACTAATGTCCTCCAGGGAAGAAAATCTGCCATCTTCACCTGGTTTGGCCTACATGAGACTCTAAACTGCAGCAATGTTGTTGACTCTCAACTGCCCTCTGAAAGGGCCTAGCAATTGTACCGATCGCTACAGAGTCTCAAAAAAAACAAAACCAGACAGATCACTTGCCTTCAACTGAAGCACCGGAAAAGACAACAGCTGAAACAGCCATGTCGACCCAGCAAAGTCCTCCTTACTAATATCTGGTGGCGAATACCAAAATTGGGAAAGCGATCTCACAGACCAGTCAAGCATCAGCCTGACATTGTCTGTAAGGTATGATTCCATGAGTACACCTATGTTCCAGACACCACCATCATCGGATATGTCCGGAGTCACTGGCAGGATAGTTCCAGCAGAGGTGGCAGCACAGTGGTAGACAATCAGGAGGGAGTTGCCCTGGAAGTCCTCAGCATTGACCCCAGACCCCATGAAGTTTAATGGCTTCAGGTTAAACATGTGCCACGAAACTGTCTGCTGACTATCATCTACTGTTGTCCCTCAACTTATGAATTGGTACTCCTTCATGTTGAACACTTGGAGGAAGCATTGAGGAAGGCATGGGCACAAAACGCAATCTGGGGATTTCAATGTCTATCACCAAGGGTGGCTTGGAAGCAGTACTCTGATCGAGCCGATCGGGTCCTAAAGTTTAGGACATTCCTACTAAATCAGGTGGTGAGGCAACGAACAAGAGGAAAAAACATACTTGACCTTATCCTTACCAATCTACCAACTGCATATGAATCTGTTCATGACAGTATTGGTAAGAGCGATCACCAGAGTCCTTGTGGAGACAAAGTCTTGCCTTCATACGGAGAATAACCTTCATAGTGTTGTGTGGCACTACCACTGTGCTAAACTGGACACACTTCAAACAGATCAAGCAAATCAAAACTAGGCATCCATGAGGCACTGTGGGCAATCAACAGCAGGAGAATTGTACTCCAGCAAAATCTGTAACCTCATGGCCCTACATATACCCCATTCAACCATTACCAGTAGGCTAGGGAATCAATCCTGGTTCAATGGAGAGTGCAAGAGGGCATGCCAGGAGTAGCACCAGACATACCTGAAGATGAGGTGTCAACCTGGTGAAGCCATCAGACTATTTGCATAAGCAGCAAGTGATAGACAGAGCTAAGCAATCCCACAACCAATGAATCAGACGTAAGCTCTGCAGTCCTGCCACATCCAGTCATGAATGGTGGTGGGTGATTAAACAACTTACTAGGGGAGGCGCCTCCACAAATATTCCCATCCTGAAATGATGGGAGAGCCCAGTACATCAGTGCAAAAGACAAGACTGAAGCTTCTGCAGCAATCTTCAGCCAGGAGTGCTGAGTGGATGATACATCTCAGTTTCCCCTCACCCCCCGGGTCCTCAACATTACAAATACCAGTTCTCAGCCAATTCGTTCACTGCATGTGATATCAAGAAAAGATTGGTTACTGGATGCTGCAAAGGCTACGGGCCCTGACAACATTCTGGCAACAGTACTGAAGATGTTTACTCCAGAACTTGCTGCTCTCCCAGCCAAGCTGTTCCAGTGCAATTACAACACTGGCAGCTACCCAACAATGTGGAAAATTGCCCAACAATGTGCTGTGCACAAAAGACAGGACAAATCCAACCTAGTAAGTTACCAATCCATCTTAATTATCAATCAAGTGATTGAAAGTGTCATCAACAGTGCTTTCAAGCAGCACATAGCTCAGCAATAACCCATTCAGTTTGGGTTCTGCCAGGATCACTCAGCTCCTGATCTCACTACAGCCTTGGTTCAAACATGGGCAAAAGAGCTGAACGCAGAGGTGAAGTAAGAGTGATAACCCCGGACATCAAGGGTGCATTGGACCAAGTGTGGCATCAAAGAGCCCTGACAAAACTGGAATCAATGGGCATCGAGAGGGAAACTCTCCAGTGGTTACAGTCATACCTGATACATATGAAGACAGTCATGGTTGTAGGAAGGTCAGTCACCTCAGCTGCAGTACTTCAAGGTAGCATCCTAGGCCAAACCATCTTCTGCTGCTTCATCAATGACATTCCCTCCATCATAAGTCAGAAGTGGGGATGTTCGCCGATCATTCCCAATGTTCAGCACCATTCGCAACACTTAAGATACTGAAGTAGGCCAGGCCCAAATGCAATAAACTCTGGACAATATCCAGGTGGCAAATAACACTCGCGGCACATAAACGCCAAGCTATGACCATCACCAACAAGAGACAATCAACCACCGCTCCTTGATACTCAATCGTGTTACCATCATGAATCCCCCACTGTCAACATCCTAGGGGTTACCATTGACCAGAAATTCAACTGGATTCACCACATGAACACAGTGGCTACAAGACCAGGTCAGAGGGCAGGAATACTGTAGTGAATAACACACCTACTGACTGCCCAAAACCTGTCCATCATCTACAAGACACAAGTCAGGTGTGTGATGGAATACTCGCTACTTGACTGGATGACTGCAACCCCAGTAATATTCACAAAACTTGACACCATCTAGGCCAAAGCAGCCCACTTGATTGGCACTACATCCACACCCTCCACCCAAAGCTCAATACCAACAGTGTGTACTATAATCAAGATGCACTGCAAAAGTTCACCAAAATTCCTCAGACAGCACTTTTCAAAACCACGATCAGTCCCATCGAAAAGGACAAGGGCAGTAGATACATGGGAACATTACCACCTGAAAAAAAAATCAAAAAATAAACCACAAAATAAAATAAATCCAAATGTAATACATTTTTACCTGTGGTCCAGCACAACTGATCTTACAAACATCACAATAATGGATCTGTGGTTGCTTAGGTGGCTGCTTTGGTTTCTGTTTATTCTGAAATGGCACTTTCTTAGTGAAAGTGGTCCCAGCCCAAGCTGCTGCTTGTTTCTGTTGCTGCTGCTGTTGTTGTTGCTGTTGGTAATAGGAAGATGCAGCAGAATACACTGCAGCTTCATATCCAGCATACGTGGCTCCTACAAAATAATAAATTGCAAAAAACAGAGTAAGTTGCATAGTTGGAATGAGGAAGTGAAACAAAGACAGCTTGAGTATATGGGAATTTGGATCAAAGTGGGAATATAACAGTTAAATCTCTAGCAAATTCAATTAGCCGGTTCAAATCAAACAAACAGCCTTTAAACGAGTTAAAATAGTACATTTAAAACAGACCAATAGTGGCAGTTATCTATTGAGTAACTGAAATATTTTAACTGAATTAGGTGATTATTGTAGCAGCAAGGTAAGAAAAAACAAAAAATCAGAATTCCCTACGTAATGGTTTGTTCAAAGTGCCACAGTCAGAGTAACAAAGACTTTGACCAAGTCAAGAATCAGCATTTGGGAATTTAGAAAGAGGATAACTTGGTGGTTTAATTAATGTTTACTGAGAGAAATAAAAAGTCTTCACGGCAACAGGCAAGTGGGAAAGGAAGTAAGTCACAGATTGAGAGACTTACCATGGCAACACAAGGAAAAGCAACTGATTACAGAGAAGATTTGGTCAGTACTTATCTTTTAAAGTGAATGTTGGATCTCAATTTGTGTTAAAGTCTGCAAATGTTTTCTCTCTATGACAAATAATGCGCAAAGTTTTCATCACAAGTTTCTCAAAGTAGAGTAAAAAACGTTCACAGGGAAAAATGGAACTGCAAACCAGTTATCCTTATACCAGCAATAGAGAATCTACTAGAATCTATTATAAAAGGTGTGATATAGAGACAAAATGTATAATAATGATCTGATTGGATATAGGCAACATTAATTTGCAAATGGGAAGTTGTGTTTGACAAACTTGGAAGTTTTTTGAAGATGTTACTAACAAACTTAATAAAAAGGAGAATCAACTGTCAATGTTTACTTAGATTTTTGAAAGGCTTTGATAAAGCCCCCACAGAACATGCTCAGAAATATTTTCAAATCATTTTCAGATTGGCTGGTTATAACTAGTAGGATACTGCATGCATCAGTAATTGGGTCCCAAATGTCCATAATATTTAGCAATGATTTGGAGGTGCTATCAAATGAAAAATTCCAAATTTGCACATAATACAAAATTAAGTGGGAACATATTGCAAGCAGGATATTAGTGTGGCTTCAGGAGGATTTGGATAGGTGTAATGAATGGGCTAGAACATAGCAGATGTAAAATAACTTGGGAAGGACACTAATTGACTAGGACACCTAGGTCCCTTTTATGCATCTGCACTTTCCAACTTCTTATCATTTGAGAGATGCTCTGCACATCTGTTCTTCCCAAAGTGAAAACATCACATTTTTCCAAATTATACTCCACTTGCTATGTTCTTGCACATTCACTACACCCATATCAGAGTTGTGAACTGTTGGGCTTCACTCATTAAGATGATTAGGCAACCAACAACTTGACAATGGGTACAAGGCGTGATTCCAAGATTATGTACAGGCAAGAAAAGATCATACCCCACCTTAAGGAGTTACCTGATAAAGGTAGCAGCATAGTGGTATGCAGCCAACAGAATTCTCAACAGTTATTCTAGAGGCCATCTAATGCTTCTATTCATTATAGAGTACTAGTATGAGCGTTCTTATGGAAACGAAATCCTTGTGTTCACAATGAAGAATCCATGGAAATGTTCCATGATGTTGCATGGCACAACGATCAGGTTAAACGTGGTAGAGTCAAAGACAATTTGGGGAAAACTCAACAGGTTGAAGGTAATATAAAAGGAAATGACTACAGTTGTTGGAGATAAGTCACCACCTGCCCAGGAATTTACTCCATGAATGCTCAAGGCACTATCCAAAGCACAATCATCTTGAACTGCTTTATCAACTACCTTCCCCTCCACAAGGCCAGATTTGGGGATGTACACTGATACATGCACCAAGACCAGGGCAATATTCAGGTCAAGATCAGGTGAAGAAGGGCTTATGCCCGAAACGTCGAACTCATTCCTGAAGAAGGGCTTATGCCCGAAACGTCGATTCTCCTGCTCCTTGGATGCTGCCTGGCCTGCTGTGTTTTTCCAGCACCACACTTTTCAACAATATTCAGGTCAGTCTGTTGTGGCGATTTATATTTGGTCAGTGCAATAACCATCTCCCAAAAGAAAGAATTCAAATATTTTCTCTTGACATTTGATATTACCATCACTGAATCCCCCATTGTCAAACTCCTGAACTGCACCTGCATATACTACTGTCACGAGAAGAGCAAGTTAAGAGTCTGAGTACTGTGGCAAGTAACTCACCTTCTGAATCGTCAAAGTCTTTCTACCGTCTAAAAGTGCAAGTCAGGAGTGCAACAGAATACTCTCCAGTAGTTTCAAATGAATGCAAATCCAACAACACTCAAAGCTCTATACCATCCAGGTCAAAAAAAAGTCGATTTGACTTGCACTATTTCCACCACTTTAACCATCCACTCCTGGCAGTAGTGTGCAAGTTGATTTGCTTGTTGGACGTAATGATTGCTGGCTATGACAGTGTTCATTGCCATTCACTAGCTGCCTTTACAGATGGTATTGTTGAAGGATCGGAATCTCAGACTCAAATTGTTAACTCTCTTTTTCTCTCTCCACAGATGCTGCCAGACCAGTGTTCTGCATTTTCCTGGACAGTGTCGGGTTTCTCGAGTGTTCTTGCCTTATAAGGATTTCACCACATTCCTGGCTTCAGCCTTGCAGATGCTGGTCATGCTGTCAGGATTGAGTTACTTGCTGTCGAATTCAAACCCTTGGTCTGTTCTTGTAGCCACAAGTATTTATACTGCTCACCTGATTGGTTTCTGATCAACTGTAACCCCCGAGGATGTTGATAGGTCTGATTCTAGAATGTTGATGCTATTGAATATCAAGAGGAGATAATTAGATTCCCTCTTCCTGGTAACATTCATAGCCTGGAACCTGTGTAGTATGAGCATTACTTGCTACCTATTAGCCCTAGCTTGGATGCTCTACAAATTTTACTGAAGTAATCTTTGCTAAATGTAATATCTAAACGATGCCCTGCAACATTTCACCAAGGATCCTTCGACAGCATCATCTAACCCAATGACCGTTACCAGGTAGGAGGTCAAGATGAAGGGCTTATGCCCGAAACTCAACTCTCCTAGTCCTCAGATGCTACCTGAACAGCTGTGCTTTGCCAGCGTCACACTTTTCAACTCTGATCTCCAACATCTGCAGTCCTCACTTTCTGCTGGTAGGTCAAGAACAGCAGATGTGGCAAAAATCACGATCTTTAAATTTCATGCCAAGCCACACATCATCCTGACCCACCCTGAATGAGGAAAGTAGGAACAAGAGTTGCTCAAACCTGCTCCGCCATTCAACAAGGTCATGGCTGATCAGTGATTTAACTCCGTACACTTGCCTTGAGCTCATATTCTTGATATCCTTTGCTTAATAAAATTTTGTATCTCAAAGATTTGAATTCCAACTTTAATCACTGTTCCTTCACTGTCCCAGAGTCAAAACCTTGGAACACCCTTCTTAAAACTGAGTGTACCACAGTAATTCAAGCAACTGGCTCACTATCACTTTCTCAAGAGCAACTAAGGATGCAGAATGCTGGCCTGGACTACAATGCCCACATCCCATGCACTGAAAATAAAATTAACATGAATCATAAAAAGTAGATACATCAAGAGGTTAGGAAAACAAATGATAAGATGTAACCATAAAAGGGGAAAAGGAGAGTGAAAAGCTTTCAAGAATATTTGTACCGTATAAAAAATTCAAAATCTAAAAATTGGAATACTTCACTTCTTACCAGTATAAGTCACAGCAGTTGAGCTGTATGTACCACTCTGAGTATAGGATGGAACCACAGTAGCAGCTGCTGCAGCAGCCGGTTGCACTGTTGTGGACACTGGATAAACAGTAAAGGTAGTAGTTGGGTTGGGTGTAGCTGGTTTTATCGCTGTCACTTGTCGAGTCTGTTGAGCTTGTGTGTATTGTGTTGCAGCTTGACTATATCCTGCTTTTGCAGCTGTAATTACAAATATTAATTACTAAAGCTTTGAGAAAAGATTTAAAAGAATACTAAACAGAAGATATGTCGGTATTCCTTACATATCCAAATCTATAGTATCTTGCTGATCAATGCACTTCAACAATTAATAACTTGTTATTCATTAATTATTTATTTATTCCAATGTAAAACAAAACTCCCAATGCACTTCAATAGCAGTGTCATAAAGTAAACAAAGACACACAAGTTGATATTAGGGCAGATGGTCAAAAGCTCAGACAAAAAGGTAGAATTTAAGGTTGACCTTCAAAAAGGGAAAGGTAGCGAGGCAAAGGTTGTTGAAAGCAGTCACCAATGGTGAAGCCATTAAAATCAGGGATGCTCAACATGCCAGAATTAGATGCATACATGTATTTTGGTATTGCAGTATCAGAATTAAACAAGAGGAGCTTGATATACTATCACTTATACCTAACTATTATAAGTCAGCAATTTGGAAGCTTGCTCTCCTGGCTGAAGACATCAGAAAAGCCTAATTACAACAGCAAAATAAGCCTTAGAAATCTGCATGTGGTTCACCCTTCAACAAATTTCATCCCTCAAACTCAAAGTGGGTGAGAAGAGGATCACACAGTCAACGGAGAAGGAAAAACAGGCCAATGTTTCTACCTTTCCAAACAGCAATCACAGCCATTTCTTCAGTTCGCCTTTCTACTACTTCTTAATCAATCCATACGGAACAAGAAACAAGATTGCTGTTTTAAAATAGTGAGAAAGTACTGTAAAAACATACCAGGGTAACAATAACAGCCCAATTAACAGAAACATAGAAAACAGAACACGAAAATAGGGAATAAGCTACCCTCCAATCTATTGGAAATGTTCGAAAGTCAACAGAAGCTTGGAAAATGACAACCAACACATCCAATATTTCCAGATCCACTTCCTTAAAACTGGGATGCAGATTATCAGGACCTGCGGATTTATCGGCTTTTAATCCCATCAGTTTCCCCAGCACTATTTCCCTGTATATTCTGATTTTCTTCAGTTCCTCTGTCACTAGATCGGGAGTTCCTCAATATTTTTGGGATGTTAGTTGTGTCCTCCTTTGTGAGGGCAGAAGCAAAATATGCATTTAATCTGCCATCTCTACTCCACATCCATTTCTTTAGATTCCCAACAGTGTGGAATCACGCCCTTCAGCCCAACAAGTCCACACCGACTCTTCAAAGAGTAATCCACCTGCATATAACACAATGGACAATTTAGCATGGCCAATTCACCTGACTTGCACATCTTTGGAATGTGGGAGAAAACCAGAGCACCCGGAGGAAACCCACACTCACAGGGAGATTGTCAC
Source organism: Chiloscyllium plagiosum (assembly GCF_037043375.1). Lineage (NCBI taxonomy): Eukaryota > Metazoa > Chordata > Chondrichthyes > Orectolobiformes > Hemiscylliidae > Chiloscyllium > Chiloscyllium plagiosum. The sequence continues at coordinate 111,758,804 of NW_028270139.1, forward strand.
CCAAGGTTGGAATTGAACCTGGGACCTTGGTGGTGTGAGGCAGCAGTGCTAACCACTGAGCTACTGTGCCATCTGATTGCAAGGGACTTCCATTTGTCTCCACTAAATCTTTTTCTCTTCACATACTTTAACAATGTTTGTATATTCCCCACAAGCTTACTCACATACTCTTATCTTCCCTTCTTAATTCCACCCTTTGTCCTCCTTTGTTGAAATTTAAACTACTCTCAACCCTCAGGGCTGCTGCTATTTTTGGTCAATTTGTAGGTTCCTTCCTTGGATCTCACTGTTTCTCCAATATCATTTGCTAGTCATGGCTGAGCTATCTTTCCCCTTTTGTTTTTGTGCCAGGAATAATCAATTGTTGCAGTGCATCTTTGCACTCTTTAAACGTTTGCCATTCCCCATCCATTTATTGTCATCCCTTTAAATAACACTTCCCAATTCATAATAGCCAGCTTGCTCCTCATACCATCCTCTATTTACATTCAAAACCTTAGTCTCCGAATCAATTATGTCACTCTCCATCTTTTTTTGTAAACATATTTATTAGCAAGAATTTTTTTTGACTTTACAAAAAGATAAAGTTATTGAAAGTATAACAAATACCAGTATATTAAAGAAAAACACAAATTACAATATAACTACTGTCTACTAACCACTAAGCTACCCTATAATACAAAACAAAACTTAACACTGTGCAAAGAAACCCAATAAATAAGTGACTAATAAGACAAAACAAAAGAACACACAAAAACACAAAATAGCAATGCTCGGCGCAAAGCTCTCAAACAAAATAATGGGAGCATTGCTTATATACCCGTATTAAGTCAGAAGTACCCCCTCCAGGGCCCAGGGCTCAGCAAAACTAACCATCCTGGTTAACTAAACGTCCCAGTTAAGATAGAGGACAAATCTGTATCCAAATAATTCAAAAAGGGCTACCATGTCTTATTAAAAAAAGTGTGCGGTGTAAAAATAATCCAAGGGAACGTGTTCCATAATTAATTTCTGCCATCCCAGCAAGCCCGGCAGGTTCTCGGACACCCAATTCATCAGAATATTCTTCCGTGCACAGTAAGTAATATTAAATAGTTTCTTCCTATGCCCATCTAAAGACGATAAATTCGGTCGACCTAGGAGAGATATCGGGTCTACTTTAACTTTGATCCTCAATACCCTCCCTATCTCGCCTACCACAGCACTCCAACAAACATGAAGTCTATGGCATATCCAGAAGCAACGGGTAAGAGTACCTACGCTTATTTTACATTTGGAGCACATTGAAGATGCCCCTTTTTTAAATTCACCAGATGGTCCGGTGCCAGATGAACCCTGTGCAGAAAATAACTGCATTGCACATGTCCTATTACAGATTGAGATCTTTCGCACGTTCTCCCATGTTTCAGAAGAGATCTCCACTCCTAGCTCTTGCTCCCAAACCTCACATAACCAGGCCTGGCCACCCAGCAGGCGATAGAGGGTACTAACCGAGACGGTGCTTGTGGAACGCAGCAACAATCTCTATCAGGCTTATAGGGCTTAGTGAGAAGCATAGTCTTCTTCTGGATGAAATCCCTAACCTGAAAAAAATGGGAAAGATCTCTGCTGGGCAGAGATGTCAAAAGACATCATAACCTCCCCCTCAAACAAGTCTCCCAAACCGGAAACTCGTCTTGCCACCCACAGTTTGAACCCTGAGTCCATCATCCCTAGTCAGAACCCCAGCAAATGAACTATATGAACAAGTGAAGTAGTCTTGGATAAGCAACCCTCACTCTGATGCATTGCCTTCCATGCCTTGACAGTACGAATAACAATAGGATACAATATCTGTCCTCATTTTACCCATGAACGACAGATTAATAATTGGGCACTTTGCTTGGGAGGCCTCAATATCCAGGATCATGGAGCCTGGATTGTTACCTGCCCAATCGGACACAAAAGACAGCAGAGAACTTAATGAAGACTTCCTGATGTCTGGGAAATCAACTCCTTCCCATCCTTGAGACAACTGCAATTTACTAAGTTTGACAAGGGGCTGCCCATGATGCCAGACAAAGGAACTAAACCAACCCACAAGTTTCCGCAGTGTTGACCTGAGAAACATTGTAGGGAGCAAACGCAGGGGATAAAGCACATGAGGAAGGACATTCATCTTAATGAGAGCTATTCGGCCAAACCATGAAATTGGAAGAGCCTCCCACCTCTGGAGATCCCGCCTAATATTGTTGAGCCAAGTGAGCAACGTTAGTCTGAAATAACAGATCAAACACTAGATATCAGAACCCTGCCCGTGACCACTTAAAAGGAAACCTCGGGCCACCTTCAGCCTCTGGAACTTCCTTGAGGTTCCCCAAAGGCATTGCCTCCAGTTTTACAAAGTTGATCCTTTATCCTGAAATAATCCCAAATGAATTAGTGCATTGTGTCAGATGGGGTACGAAGGTCATTGGGTTCAATAAAAGGACATCTTCCGCATACAGCGTAATCTTGTGTGCCCTTGATCCCACTTCTGGAGTGGTTATGTGGACGTTCTGACAAATGGCCTCTGCCAGCGGCTCTATCACCAACGTTAACAACAAATGGTGAAAGGGGGCAGCCTTGACGACGACCCCTACAAATCCTAAAATTCCCAGACTTCACCCTGTTGGTAATGACCACGGACAGAGGGTGGTGATATAAAACCTTCACCCACCTAGCAAAGACTCTACCCAGCCCAAACTGCTCTAAGACATAAAAGAGATACGGCCATTCCACCCCGTTAAAGGCTTTCTCTGCATCTAAGAAAATCACCAACCCCTGAAATTGATCGTTGCTGACAAACTTGGACCATATTCAGCAACCTTCTAATATTATTAGAAGACCGACGGCCCCTTATACAACATGTCTGGTCCTCTTTGACAATATAAGGCAAATCTTCTCCAATCTCAGTGCCAAGACCTTAGACAGAATCTTGAAACCTGAATTGAATAGAGAGATGGGCCTATATAAGGGGCAATCCTTAGGAAGCTTCCCCTTCATAAGAATGAGGGAAAAATTAGCTTCTCCCAAAGATGGGGGTAAGCATTCGTGAATATAGGAGTAATTGTACATCTCCAACATCGGCCCTGACAGAATCCCTATACACTCCTTATAAAACTCACCCAGGAGACAATCAGGGCCAGGCGCTTTCCCACTCTGAAGTTGCCTAGCTGCCTCCTGTATTTCCTGAACTGTCAAGTGGGCATTAAAGAGACAGGCCTGTTCCAAGGTTACCCCTGGGAGGTCCAGATTCTTAAAAAAGGCTTCCATTTCAGCCCACCTGTCCTCGCAACCTTCAAACCGATATAATTCAGAATAAAAACTCCGAAAAGCCTCATTAATCCTTTTGGCAACATATGTAAGTACCCCGGCGCTGTCTCTAATTGCAGTAATGGATTGGGGAACACGCTTTTTCCTAGTCGCTAGATACTTCCCTGGCCTATTCCCATATTCCAACAAGCTTTGTCTAACAAAAGCAAATTCTTTCTTTGCGGCTTTTGTAAGTATTGAATTCAAGGCAACCCAGACAGCTGTGATCTACGGTAGCTCAGTCACCGAAGGCTGTGCAAAATGTGCTGCCTCGGCGGCTTCCAACCACGTCTCAAGTAGACGCTGCTGTTCCCCCTTCTGTCGTTTCCAGCTAGCCGAATAGGAAATAGCCAATCCTCTAGCAAAAGGCCATGCCGGAGTTGATAGTCAAGAACTCTTGAAACTCCTTCAAAATATATTCCACAAATTTGGAATCCTTAAGGAGAAAAAGGATCCAGACGCTATTGCCGCGAACCTATCCCCTCACTCTTTGCCTTAACCCCCAAATATACCACCATGTGATCAGAAATATCAATGTTCCCAATTTTACAACCCATAATTGAATCCAGAAGGTTCGAGAGAGCCAGAAAAAAAAAAATCAATCCTCATGTGATATTTATGTGGGTTTGAAAAAAAAGTTGAAGTCCCTGTCAGTAGGGTGAAGATATTGAGTCATAGAGATGTACAACATGGAAACAAACCCTTTGGTCCAACTCGTCCATGCTGACCAGATATCCCAAACCAATCTAGTCCCACCTGCCAGCACCTGACCCATATCCCTCCATACCCTTCCTGTTCATACACCCATCAGATACCTTCGAAATGTTGCAATTATACTAGCCTCCACCACTTCCTCTGGCAGCTTATTCCATACGCTTACCACCCTCTGCGATAAAAAATTGCCCCATAGGTCTCTTTTATATCGTTCCCCTGGATGTAGGATTGCTCGCTGAGCTGGAAGGCTCATAATCAGACATTTTGTTTCCATACGAGGTAACATCTCCAGTCAGCCTCCGAATGATGTTACCTAATATGGTGATGAAGAGTCTGAAAACGAACCTTCTAGCTCAGTGAGCAAAGCTACATCCACAACCTCAACCTGAGCTACAAATCTTCTCAAAACTCGCTATTATCTTTCCCCTCTCTCCCTTAACCTACGCCCTCTAGGTCTGGACTCCCCCACCCCAGGGAAAAGACTTTTTCCATTTATCCTATCCATGCCCCTCATGATTTTATAAACCTCTGTAAGGTCACCCCTCAGCCTCTGACACTCCAGGGAAAACAGCCCCAGCCTATTCAAGCTCTCCCTATAGCTCAAACCCTCCAACTCTGGCAACATCCTTGCAAGTCTTTTCTGAACCCTTTCAAGTTTCACAACATCTTTCCAATAGGAAGGAGACCAGAATTCCATCTCCAAATATCCACCAGCCCCAACTCCTCACATACGTCAGTGACTTGCTTGGCCTGTGAAGAGATAGTTGGTTGCCCATTAGGCTTCCTGCCCACTATCGGATCCAAAAGGCAACTGAAATCCCCCCCCCCCCCCCCATAATAATGTGCCATGTTCCAAAGGCACTCAATGTAGAAAAGGCACTAACCAAAAATTTGAGGGGGTGCGCCAGAGGACAGTAAATACCATATACCATTTAAAATACCACATTTCTCCCCATGTATCAGGGCCTTAAGTATCACAACCCCACCCCTTGCTGATCTTTCACCTGCTCTAATAATGTGAATGGAAGATTTTTCTAGTTAAGTACCACCACTCCCCTAGTTTTAGTAGTAAAGGATGAAAAGAAAACCCGTTCATAAGCCCCCTGTTGTAAATTCAGGTATTCCCCATCGTCAAATGGTTTTCCTGCAACAAAACGATATCAACCCGTTCCCTCTTCAGGCTGGAAACCACTTTTTCCTTTTAAAAAGCGAATGACTTCCCTTGATGTTCCAGATGTACCATTTAACAAAACACTTCGCCATATCCCCTTTCAGAGGCCCTTGAACTCCCAGGAGGGTGAACCCTGCTTCCCATGCACCAAACACAAGTAAATAAAGACTCAGAGTTGCAGAATTGTGTACAAAAACTACTCTATCATAACTACTGCTACCAAAAAACTACAAAGAAAACCAACTATAAAATCTTGATTGGGAGACTCACCCCCACTCCCATAGGGGCACTCACCTTAGCTCCTTCAAGCCTAGTCTGTGCCCCAGCCTTAGGCAAAAAAAAACTAGAAAAGGAGGTGATCCTTAAGTCAACAAAAAAAAAGACAAAGTCTGGATAAGCACTCCGCCCATCCCTGGCTCTGTCACTCCTACTTGTGACTAAAAAAAAACAAAACAAAAAAAAAAGGAGACAACAGAGGACACCCACAAAATTTCCCATGATAAAATCCAGTTATAAAAATATAATAGGAACATGTTCCAAGATTTTTTTTTTTAATTATTAGGGAAAGAGAAGAAAAAGGGGTGGAGAAAGGGAAAACACAGGGAGGAAGAAAAGAGGATGAACATTAACCGTATTCTTCAGACCAATCGGCCTATTTTAAAGTGTCTACAAATTCTTAGCTTCATCCACTGAGTCAAACATATAAACTGAGTCCTCGAAGCTGAAACGGAGCACTGCAGGGTACCTCATGGAGTACTGGATACCCAGGCTCCTTCGCCTTTTTTTAACTTCATTGAAGGACTTCCTCTTTCGAATTACATCTGCCAAGAAATCCTGGAAAAACACAATTTTGCCCATTGTGCAGCAGTGCCTGTCGGTCTTTTCCCAGTGACCTGAAGGCTTCGATCACTTTTTGCTTGTCCGTGTATGTGTAAAAGTGCACAAGGATTGGGCGGGGGTGCTGTACCAGCCCAAACCTTTGCACTGCGATCTGATAGGGCCTTTTAAACTGCAGCCAGTTGGACTCGATTTGAAGGTCCAGGAACAGCGGCAGCCAGTTTTCAAAGAAGCTGACTGGCTGTCCACCTTCTTTACCCTTCGGGAGCCCGAAAATCCAAAGATTTGCCCTCCAACCTTAATTTTCAAGGTCGTCGACCTGGTCTCGTAAGGCCGCACTTCCCACTCCAGGACCTGGACTTGATCGCCGCTTCTGAGGCCTTGGTTCGACCCTCCACCCCCTCCATCCACTCCCCAAGGCCCTGGATGTCCCGTTCATGTTTCTTCAGCATGGACGTGACGGTTGAACCTGTGCACGGATCTCCTCAATCACAGCCCCAACCTTCGAGGTAAGTCTCATCATCACCGCTGCCAATTCCTGAGAGTCTGTCAGGCCCCCCCCGGGTGTTCGCGAGAGACTGCTGCTGCGGCCTCTGATGTACCCGGTGCTGCAGGCGTGTCCACTCCCTGCTGCTGTTTGCTCGCAACCTTTTCCTTTCGACATCCTTCCCACTCCCAAATATTAACAATATGTGTTCTGTAAGGTTTTAAACTAATAATTCCTCCACATAAGTTGGCCAGGAATGGCAAAAAAAAACACCAACGTGCCTTGGCTGTTAGGCAGAGCCATCCACGGCAGTTCGACAGAATCGCCACCATCTTGCAGAGTCTCGTCACTCTCCATCTTAAATTAAGAATTCTACTACGTTATGGTCACTCTTCCCCATGGGGCTTCAACAACTATATTGACAATTATTCACAATACCCAAACTAGGGCAGCTGATCATCTAGTTGGTTCCAGAGAACCATCTCGTACACACTCCAGGTATTCCTCCTGTATGGTATTGTTACTGTTCACTCTAGTAAACACTTGGATCATTAAACAGTTCATCAATATGGCACTTTTATATAGTTTAGACAACCTTTTTGCTGACACAATCAAAATTAACACACTTTGTAATTAGTAATTTAGACGTAACAAATACTTAGAATGCATGTCATGTCCTGCATTTAATGCATTGATATTTGTGGGTTACAGACCACACCATATATTATCTTAGTTAGTAGTTCCTCAACAATATTAGACTCACCAGCTTGATAATATGCTTCTGCAGCAGTAGGTTGTGGCTGAGCTGCAGCAGCAGGTTGTTGGTAGTATTGTTTGCTGTCATAGGCGATAGCTGGCGCTGTGGAACGCACATATGTATAGGTATCCTAAATTGAAAATAAGTGATCAATTGAAATCGCTGGATAGATTATTAAGTCATTGTTGGGATAACGGAGGATAAGTGAAATGAAAGGTATATGCTGAACTAAATTTGCATTTATTACTTTCATGCAGGTACCCTTCTCCAGTGCAGGTTCTTTTCATTGGTCAATTTTGATTGCATCATTACAAAACTCAAATGCAGAGTTATTCATTCCAAAACAGGATCCAAACTTAAAACATACACAAAGTGATATTAATTAATTGCCTGCAGAAATAAATTACAAAACAACTTTACAAATTGATGCATGTATGGAATGAGCTGCCAGAGGAAGTGGTAGATGCTGGTACAGTTACAACATTTAAAAGGCATCTGGATGGGTATATGAATAGGAAGGGATTAGAGGGTTATGGGCTAAGTGCTAGCAAATGGGACTAGATTAGGTTAGGATATCTGGTCGGCATGGACGAGTTGAAGCAAAGGGTCTGTTTCTATGCTGTACATCTGTGACTATGACTCTAACTGCACTGTACATTAAAGGCTACTGTTCAAATGAGTATTTAATGGTCATTAGATCCTTGTTTTGAATCTGGAACATAAAATAATTATAACTCAGAATACCATTACATTTGAGAGATTTTTTTAAAAGACAAAGTAATGGCAACATGAGGATCATTAAGATTGATCACAGGAACTAATTTGGCCTAATCTAATTATCGCTATGCTAGTGCCACTTCTGCATCTGAAGTCATTTACCTCATTCCTCATTACTTTGCATAGCTGTCTTTTTAAAGCATTTAACCAGTTTTCTTAAATACATAGTCTTATTCTGATGCTAAACCATACCTTATTCCGACACTCCTTGTATAAATTATTGTATACAAGTTCTTCAGATAAATTTAGGTCCCCTTGCAACATTTCTTCAACCAATTATACGTTTATTTAGAAACATTCAGTTTTAAAACTGTTAAATTACTCTTTGATGGAAATATTTTTGTAGCTTTGTGATGAAACTTTTGAATCAGTCGGCTCATGATCAATAAGTCAATAGTTTGGGTTTACAAAAACCCCACAAGACAGTTAATTATTTGAAAATTGCTACATGCTGTTAATGACTTTTGCTCATCACTTCTCTGTCAACATTTGCCTGGAAGTGCGAAGAAGATAGCAGAAAAAAAACAAAAGATATCTCTGCATCAAACAAATACTGCTCCAAACAATGAATTAAATACTTAAAAGTTAAGCCATACCTGATAATTTTGTGATGTGACTGGTGGTGGTGGTGGAGGGGCTTCTTGTTGTCGCTGTGTGTATCCATAATCTGCTGCAGTATGTGCTGTTTGATATCCTCCATATGCTGCTGTGGCGGCAGCAGCAGCAGCAGCAGCGGCAGCAGCTGCAGGAACAGGTCTGGCTGCTGTAGCAGCAGCTGCAGGAGCATATGCTGCTGTCACAGCATGTGCAGCTACTGGGGCCTGATGGACTGTGTAGCTACCAGCTGTGGTTGGATGAGAGTATGCAATGCCAGTGGCCGGCTGTTGGCTATCACAAAAACAAAAGCACATTTTCAATGCATGGAAAACGCAAAATCTTTCAAATAATTGTACAGCAACAAGTTCATAAAGTCAAAACAGTTTTTTTTTATTAAATGCAATTAAGAGTTTGATGATGATATTTTAAGTGCAAAAAATTATTTTAACCTGTTTTACAAGATGTTATTCTTAAAATTTATTACAGCGAGCTTCATACTTTAGAAGATATGCTCAAAGCTAATATTATCCCCTGTATTTTAGGCTGTTAATGCGAGAAACAACTGCAACATTTGTTCCAGGTCATGAAGAATTGAAGTTTCTTTCAAGGCAAGAGATAATTAATAGGAGAAAGTGAGGACTGCAGATGCTGTAGATCAGAGTTGAAAAGTGTGGCACTGGGAAAGCACAACAGGTAAGGCAGCACCCTGAAGAAGAGCTTATGCCCGAAATGTTCATTCTCCTGCTCCTTGGATGCTGCCTATCTTGCTGTGCCTTTCCAGTGCCGCACTTTTCGACGAGAGAGATAATTAATGGTGGATATAGCAATCTGTTTTTGCCATTTAAATGAAAATGAGCTGAGAGGTGAAAGTATGTGCTTGTGCATAGTACTGGAGTACACAGTCCACATAAAGTACTGCATTAGGAGTGACCAGAAAGAGGTACCTTAATAGGAGAATAGTTGCACTTGCACATTTGTTTGTTAACTTTTTCATATCAGTATTGTTGGATTTGTAGAGAAACAGGTAAGAGGAGATAAAGGATCTGAAATCTACAAACTAAGTTAGCATCTGATTGGGATCAGTTAGTCTCTGAAATGAACTACACCCTTCCTTGTTGGGATATATCCCACTCACGAAAATTTTATTATATACCACAGCTCTTTAGATTTGCATAAACGGGCTGAGGCAAATTTGAACAGTCCAGAGAGCAGATGTAAAACCATGCTTAAGCCAGATAGCACAATTGTCAGCAAATGTGTTTTCATGATTATCTGCAATATAAGAAATTTAGTTCAGTGATGGATTTACACCCTTTGGTTGCTTTAGTAAACTAAGCTAGCTAGTCAATCATGAACAGTGCCTGAACTACACACCAACGTGGCTCAAATTTCACGTTATCAAGTTACAACAGAAAATTCAGTTATAAACAAAAAAACTGTGGATGTTGGAAATCAAACAAAAATCGAAACTGTTGGAGAAACTCAGTAGTTTTGGCAACATCTGTGGAGAAAAGCTGAGTTAACATTTCAGATCCAGTGACTATTCTTCAGATCTAATAGAAGCTAGAAAAAGGTGATACATATGAAGACGGGGTAGGGGAGGAGAGGGGTAAGTGATAGGTGGAGAGGGAGAGAAAAGCAGTTCGGCAAAAGGATGGCTAATGGTAAGCCAGGAGAGTAAGAAAATATGATAATGGGGACCAAAAGGAGGTGAAAATTCATTGACAGCCCATGTCACGACAAGGCCTCGGATGTTAGGGTGAGTAAAAGATATGAAGGTGATATTCTGGCACTAAAATTATTGAACTCTATATGGAGTCCTAAAGGCTGCAAGCGGAAAATGAGACACTGTACTTCCAGCTTAGACCAGACCTTGTTGAAGCACTGCAGCAGGCTGGAGACAGAGTGTTGTCCAGGGAAAAGGTTAACAAACAAATATGCAAGTGCAACTACTGTCCCATGAAGGTAGCTTTTCCTGGTCACTCCTAGTGCAACACTTTATATGGACTGTCTTATGGTGATCAGACAACTTTTCATTTAAATGAAAAAAATACACTGACGTACCCACTAGTAATTGTGGGTGTAAAAGTGGCAGGCACCTGGAATTTCGGACAGAACGAAGGTGTTCCAAGAATGAGAGGTGATCTCATTCAAAACCACTAGTATATAGGCTGACTCACTTCCCTACCAAAAGTGGCTTGCGCATCAGAGGACAGGGAGCAAATGCATCTTTGTATGTGTTTGTGCTTGGCTGGAGAAACATGTGTCATGGTTAAGAATGGGTTATGCCTGTGGACGATAGGGAGAGGGAGCGAGAGCGAGAGCAAGGCAGGAACATGCTTGGGTAGAGGATGTTGGGAACAGATGTCTTGGTGGGGAAGGGAAATGGAGAAAATGAAGAAAGATTCGACGAGGAGCCTGGTTGGAGAGAAACCTGCAAGTATAGGAGGGAAAGCTATTTCAGCAGATAGGATTTTTCAGTGAAAAATAAAGCACTTGCCCTCCCACTACATTTTTAAGAGAGGGTTCCGGCCAAGAACACTGAACACTTGGGCCATGCTCAGTATTTTAAAAAACGGATTTAAAAAGCTTCACAGTTGCGAGAACCTGGTTAGAGATTGCTCTGTTGGAGCCAGCAAGTCCAAACTTTTTGCTCCTGATCTCACCAAGGGTCACAAAACTTGAGAAGTCCTGGTTTAGAATCAAAGGACATGGTCTCATTAATGGGGAGGCCATTTACACTGTGATGAGAAGGAACTTCTTCAGAGGATGGTGCATCATTGAAGTTCTTAATCTTCACCCCTCCTTCACTTCAAGAGTTCTGGTAGCTCCAAACTGTCACCTTGCCTCACCCCCACCCCATGTCCAAATATCATCCCATCCTCGCATTCGTATCCAAGATCCTTGAACAAGTCAACATCTCCCAGCAACAACGATAATACAAAACTCTTTCTTCAAACCCTAACATACATCAAAACCATCAGAGACATAATCACAAACTGAGTTAATTGTCATGATATCTTCTCCCTCCTATTCTCTTCCATGATTCCTACTAATTCCACCACAGCCAATTTATTTCCAAGAATGTTTCTCTTCTCTCATCTGCACCATTTACCAGGAGATCGCAGCACAACAGAAGGACAATCAGCCCATCAAAGCATCCCTGCAATAGTGAAAGTCACTATTGAATTTTCATTCACTATCTTACAGGCAGTACATTATACTTCCTAATCAGTTGTATAAAAAAATTGTCAAAATGTTATGATCTCAGCTTATGGAATCATTGCACAAGTCAGATCCTAAAGGCGAAACCGAGCTTGATAAGAGTTTTATTTTGCTTACTGTGGTGATCACTGCACATATTCACAAGAGACTGTCATGAATATTTCGTAAACCTGTGCAGCCACTGCAATGTTTCTCAGAGGTTCCGTACATGCCAATGCACTGATTTCTGGTTTTGGAAATCAATGCCATGCACAGATCTCAGAGGTCTGTACACCAAAAAAAAATTAGAGGGAACATTGCTCAACATACTCTTAACACAAGAACATTAAAAAGTTTACTGCGCACCAGAGGGATAAATACCAGCTATATTACTCTATCCAGGACTGGTTGTAACAGTGTTATTATACAGATCAGGAATAAAGGTTCAACCTTACTTACCATGGAAAACTCAGTGAAGAGTCACCCTGTCTCCACTTTCAAGTGACTTGCTCAGTTGGCACAGCTGTAATTGGTTTATGGAATGTTCCTATTACTGACTTCCAAGCACTTTTAGAGCAAAAACATGATTTTTCCATACCCTCAGCTTCCAGTAGTTTTCTGCTTCTAGATGTCTTTCTCATAAGCTATTAAAGGACTCTTTACCCCAGTCAACAGCAGCAGCTTTGTTTTTCCCTTGTCCTTATTTGTTTCACTGAACTGTTCATCCCAAGCTCCTCTCAAAAAGGTGTAAATATTCTTCAAAAAGGCTGTAAGCCTTCATTAAAAACGTATGTATCAACAAACTTCAGATATTCCATCACCACTCAGACAAGTCTAAAATGAAACCAAAATTTCTTATCTTAACACTATATAGAGATACAAATCAAACTTAAAACTATACATGGGTTCTGTCCAGTTTAGAACCCAAGTTTCCAAATAATTAATCTTTCATGACAACAATGCTGCCTGGCTTTTTTGCCAAAGATCTAAAATTATGCGCTTTCTGGCTATCAATTATTCAACAGTTAGGTTATTTCTTAATTACTCACTTTAAATCCTTCATAAGTTTAAAGTTATTTCAAATCTTTGCTGCCTTACTTATCCCAAGAAAAGACTGCTTCTTCAGTTTGGAGAAAGTGAGGACTGCAGATGCTGGAGATCAGAGCTTAAAAATGTGTTGCTGGAAAAGCGCAGCAGCTCAGGCAGCATCAAAGGAACAGGAGAATCGACGTTTCGGGCATAAGCCCTTCTTCAGGAATCAGTTTATCAAACTCACAAGTCAGTAATTTCCCATCACTGAAACCATTCTTATAAATCTCTTCTGTACCCTTTCAAAAGCTTTCATCTCTTTTCCAAAATATGAAAAAAAAGAACACAATGCTCCACCTGGGGACAAATTACAGTTTCATAATATTCCAAGATTCCCTCAATGTACCCAAGGTCTCCACCTCTTTCAAGTTATTTTTCAGCATCCTTAAGGTCAGGTTAAATTTCGACATGAGAGTACCAAGCGCTCTCTCTCTCTCTCTCAATTTCTCTCAACTGAATCCAGCTATAAAACTACAAGTCTGAAGTCAAATTAAAGCTGATTGCAAGTTTCATCCATTCAATACCACGTTGTGTAAAAACGAATATGCAAGAGTTTTCTTGTGACAAATCAGACAAAATTTCAGTCCAAGAGTTTGAACAGCCTGAATCATGTACAAATATTCAAATTCTGATTCATTATTTTTCGTCAGTTTTATATTTCCAACTTTCCACATTTTTCAGTAATGAAAGTGTCTGCACATAAACCTGTTTCTCAACTAATCAAGATTGCTCAAAACTTACAATTTATGCTTTAAGTAGTCACTTTGTCATAACCATGAAACCATGACTAATCATTTTTAGACTTCCATCCTCTGATTTTAATACTGGGGCCTTTCACGGACTGATATGATTTTAGAAAGAAAAAAAAACATTGACTTTGATACAATTGCAATAATGCCTGACCATAAGTTGAGCCAAGCTTCAAGAAATCAAAAAAGAAGAAATCACTCTAAACTTAAATTAACGTTTTTATCAAGCAAGGCTGAAATGAGTCAACTAGATCTGTATCTCCTATTTAGACCTTTACAAGAAGTTCAGATGCTGGAGATAAAAATCGCCTGAAATTGTCTAGCTTAAAAATGAGGAACTTTGACATACACAAAACAATTATATTTCAGGGAACTACTTTTGGCAAAGCAGTAGAAGATGGATTTGTGACTAAAATGAACTCGAGAACCCTCTTGCTCTGCCAGCCTCCAAAAACAGAGTATCCAATGATAAAACAAACTGGAGAGAGACACCCAAACACCGAGGAATCAAAGGGATCTGCAAAATCAGGTCATCCCTTTACAGCTATGGTCTCAGGTGTTCAATCACTCCAAGAATTTCAAAATACATGTTCTTCTAACTTCCTTTTTGTACTGGACACTCTCCCTATCACTCTTCAGGTCATGATTTGGAGATGCCGATGTTGGACTGGGGTGCACAAAGTTAAAAATCACACAACACCAGGTTATAGTCCAACAGGTTTAATTGGAAGCGCACTAGCTTTCGGAGCTCCGCTCCTTCATCAGGTATCACCTGATGAAGGAGCGACGCTCCGAAAGCTAGTGTGCTTCCAATTAAACCTATTGAACTATAACCTGGTGTTGTGTGATTTTTAACTCTTCATGTGTTTTCAGTGAACCAGTTAATATTTAAACTTGAGTGAGGTACAGCGAAGTGCTTTAAAAGAGAAAATTAACTCTACTGTGGCCTATCAAGGACATTGAAAAGAGAGTTGATGATTCACCCCTTCTTGCCTAATTAAACAAATTAAATAAAATATTGCAGAATTTTTGATATATACAGAATTCCTTTCCAGCGCAAGCTAAGCACAAATTAGCCAAAGCAACATGACCTGCCTAATGACTGATCTACTATTAAAGGATTTTTAAAAATCCTACGACCTAAAATCAGTCATATAATGGGAAGTGGTGAAAAATGTGTTGCTGGAAAAGCGCAGTAGGTCAGGCAGCATCCAAAGAGGAGAATGAGCATTTCGGGCATAAGCCCTTCTTCAGGAATGAGGAGGATGTGCCAAGCAGGCTAAGATAAAAAGTAGGGAGGAGGGACTTGGGGGAGGGGCATTGGGAATGCAATAGGTGGAAGGGGGTTAAGGTGAGGGTGATAGGCCGGAGAGGGGGTGGTGGCAGAGAGGTCGGGAAGAAGATTGCAGGTCAAGAAGGCGGTGCTGAGTCCGAGGGTTGAGACTGAGATAAGGTGGGGGGGAGGGGAAATGAGGAAGCTGGAGAAATCTACATTCATCCCTTGTGGTTGGAGGGTTCCTAGGCGGAAGATGAGGCGCTCTTCCTCCAGACGTCGTGTTGCCATGGTCTGGCGATGGAGGCGGCCAAGGACCTGCATGTCCTTGGCGGAGTGGGAGGGGAGTTAAAGTGTTCAGCCACGGGGCGGTTGAGTTGGTTGGTGCGGGTGTCCCAGAGGTGTTTTCTGAAACGTTCCACAAGTAGGCAGCCTGTCTCCCCAATGTAGAGGAGGCCACATCGGGTGCAGCAGATGCAGGAAATGATGTGTGTGGAGGTGCAGGTGAATTTGTGACAGATATGGAAGGATCCCTTGGGGCCTTGGAGGGAAGTGAGGGGGAGGTGTGGGAGCAAGTTTTGCATTTCTTGCGGTTGCAGGGGAAGGTTCCGGGAGTGGAGGTTGGGTTGGTGGGGGTGAGTGTAACTACATACTTCTTTGATTTGGAAGGAGTGACAGGAAAAACAGTTACAGTGCTCCGACAGACCAATTTTCCTAGCTCTAATACAGAAGTGTTTTCACGGTCAAACTTCATTAACAGTGTCATGCAAGGCTCAGGATTCATAGCAACAAGTGGAAAAACAGAAAAATGATCACAGTTTTCATACTATTCTATGACATCCACAGATAACATTGCAGAATTTGAAGATATAATCAGGATATAACCATTAGAATATTTCAACAATTTTTACATGACAATCTTTTACTTTTCATTCATAGAATCAGAGATATACAGAACAGAAACAGATCCTTCAGTCCAACTTGTCCATGCAGACTAGACATCCTAACTAAATTTGGTCCCGTTTCCCAACACTTGGCCCATATTGCTCTTATCCCTTCCTATTCATATAGCCATCCAGATGCCTTTGAAATGCTGTAATTGTACCAGACTCCACCACTTCCTCTGGCAGCTTATCCCACACATGCACAACCCTCTCCATGAAAAGGTTGACGCTTAGATCGCTTTTAAATCTTTCCCTGCTCACCTTAAACCCATGCCGTCTAGTTTCCCCACCCTGGGGAAAAGACTTTGTCTCTTTACCCTATCCATGCCCCTCACCATTTTATAAACATCAATAAGGTCACCCCCTCAGCCTCTGATGTTCTAGGGAAAATAGCCCCAGCCTAGTCAGCCTCTTCCTCCAACCTCCAACCGTAGCAGCATCCTTATACATTTTTTCTGAAGAGTTTTAAGCTTCACAGCATCCTTCTTATAGTGAGACAATTTAAAATTTAATGTTGTAGGTAGGGAGATTGCTCTCAGATTTTGACCAATGACACCGAAGAAATGACTATATATTTCCAATTCAGAATGGGGACCAGCCTGGAGTGAAATTGCAAATCGTAGTATTTCCATTTAGTTGTTGACCTTGCTGTTCTAGTCTTGGGTTGGAAAGTGCTGTTTAAGATGCCATGGTGAATTTCTGCAGTGCATCTTGTCGACAGCACACATTGCTCCTACTCAAAGCCAGTGGTGGAGGGAGTGAATATTTATGGATTATGTGCCAATCAAACAGGTTGCTTTTTCAGAAATGGTATCAAATGTTTTGAATATTGTTGGAGGTGTACTCATTCAGGCAAGTGGGCAGTACTTCATCATATAGTACTCAACTTGAGCCTTGACAGGATGATGGACAGACTTTATGGATTCAAAAGGTGAGTTTACTCACGGCAAAATTCCTAACCTCTAACCTGCTGGTATAGCCACACAGTATTTATTTAGCCAATCCAGCTTAATTTCTGATCAATGGTAACCTTCCCACGATGTTGATAGTGGGGGTCTATACTAGTGAATGGTTGTAAGGTACAATTGCATGAGCATGATGATGTCAGGCTGTTGCTTGACTTATCTGAGACAGCTCTGTCAATTTTGGAACCAGCCCAAGATATCTGTAAGGAGGTCTGCAGAGATCAATAGGAGCTGTGTTTACCATGTGGTTTCTAGTGCCTTAGTCAATACTATATTGCCTGTCCAGATTTGTTCCTTTTCTCCCCCTCTTTCTAATGGGCAATACAGCTGAATTATTTGCTAGGCCATTTCAGACGACAGCTAAGAGTCAACCACACTGCTGTGCATCTGCAGTCACATGCAAGCTAGATCAGGTAAGATGGCAATTTCCTTCCCTAAAGAGATCATTAGTGAACCAAATGGGTTTTTACAACAGTCAACAATGGCTTCATGATCAAAATTATTCAACTGAATATCTATGGTGGGATTTGAACTCCGGTTCCAATAAAATTACCTAGGTATCTGGATTTCTAGTCCAGCAACAATACAAATGGGCCAACACCTTCCCACACTTCCTACATATTTTCTAATCAATCTCTTCAGAAATGTTATTACATACCTCTGTAACAGGTGGGACTACAACCTGGGCCTCCTGAGTTAGAGATAGGAATGCTACAACTGATGTTACCATTGTCGGTAGAGCTATGATGCAATTTGGGGCATTATCAGGTCATGAGAGCAAATTCTCTTCTATCGCAGACCACCATACTTACATAAAACAGTGAGACAGCCACTCATGCATGTACAAATTATTTGTATATTTGAGAATGTGTATATTTGAGTCAATGTGAAAATAGGTTTGCTTGTAGACAAAGCAGAAAAGTGACATGCTCAAGTTGATTTGCTGTAACCTGGAGTATAGATCAATAAAGCTATTCTGTACATGTCAAATGACACCCTTTAAAGTGAACTACCAGCTGGATACACAAGAACCAACCTAATGTACCAACTGTAGATTACACACCAGAATCAACCCAAATGGTGTTTCTGTCTCCCACATGAAATTGCCAAACAGAAAAAAATCAGCAGTCCATCTCTCCCTGTACAGAAAAAACACACTGAGCATTGCAAATTTAGTTAAGCTAAGAATTAACGTCCAAGTGTTTTCACATAATTTATCAATGACTGGAAAAAGACGGGCATACCAAGAACACTTATTCAAAATTATCTTTAAAGCTAGCTGAGCAGCAATCAACTTAAAATAATGATACATTAGGCAGACATCTGAAAACAAATATTATACCAAACACAATTACATTTAAAGCTATAGTACATATTTAACTCTATACTCCTATGTAGTTTGAGACAGGAATTTTCTAGTTGACCAAAGCTAGAAAACAGAAATGCATTTTACATTCCAACAATGCAATATTTAAAACTGCGTAGTGGGAGGAAGTAAAAGTTCTACTTTCATATTGAACCCATAAAACACACAGGCAATTATTAATTTTGCTGATTTGGAAAGGGTTTGTTTAAATGCATTGCCTTCAACTGAGAAATATTCATGTTGAAACTCACAAATAAAGATGTTCATTTGAAAATAATCCAATAAAACAGCTTTACTTTAAACTAAATGATCCATTGCAGTGTCAAAACTAAGATGCAAGTTCACATTCATTCCTCTTGAATAGTAGAGTGGAAAACAGGGAAATTAATAAAAGCATTTAAAATCATGAGAGATCTTGACAAAGTACATATTGTCATGAAGGTGTAAGAGGTACTGTACCTTTAAGAGTTAAAAGCTAACTGAACTAGCTGATACAGCACCAAGTGTTCTGAATAAGATATAATGTAACCTTTTGGTCCAGCAGCTAGTGTAGCTGGTTGCCTGGAGATGCCAAAACAAATACGAATTTGGCCAGTTTAAATTATACCCCAAAATACCAACCTCCAATCAAGTTTGAATTTAGTATATTGACAATATTAAAAGCCAATGAAACAATTTGATGCTTTGGGGTACAAGACCAGGAAAAATTGAACAGGTGGGGGAGAACTGCCAAGCCACCAGCATGTACAGACTGCTGGAAAAAATAGCTCTCTTAAAAAGGTACCTTTATAGATCAGTGACCTATGAAACCCTAAGAAGAAGAAAAGACGACAGAGGAGGATATAAAGAGAAGATTTGACAACTGGCTGATTTTGAAATTTGAATTTTTCAGTAAATCTTAAACCAGGGGTTTTATTGGACTAGTATTACAGAAGGGAAAGTAAAAGATAGATTAGAGGAAAGAGTTGTAAATAGTTGTAAATAGTTATTAGTTAATCAGGCCAAGAAGTTAATACTTCTTGTCCTGTCAAATTTTCACAGATTACTGCACGGGATAAATCTTTTGTGTAGCTGGCTTAAGTTAAGCAGGAGGGTTTAGCCAGTGTCATAACAATACGGACAAACTGTTACATCGTGAAAGGTTTGAGAATAACATGAGCATAACTTTCAAGAAAAAAGGAAAAAATTTTTTAAAAAGGTGAAAAAATAACTGGTTAAGGTCCAAAAATGCACTGAGAGAGTGTGTGGCAGATGCAGGTTCAAAATGAACTTTTATCAAATCTCTAAACTGCTCATTCAGAGAGCTGATGGCCTCCTTCTGCTTGTAACAATTCTATGATCTGAACCCTAGAAGTTATATAACACCTTAGTATGGACCAGCATTAACAAAACTCTGCTTGCCTGTGCTACTGTTAAGATATCATATGTCATGAATCAAGAAATACAAGTTGAATTTTCATGTATCAAATGATGGACAAGTCTCACGTCAGTTGTTTTCAAATTAAAATGGACATAACGTGATGACAAAAGTCTAAAATTGACAACAAAAACTTCGATGAGCGTTTTAAGTTTGGAGCTGTAGATTTACTCAGTTTAGTAATGATTTGAATGTCTATGTACAAACATTGCATATTTTACTATAGATTACAATTGTTACATCTCACTTAAGAAAAAATTACACAAGCATTATTGCTGTGTAAGGGATTGCAAGTTGGAAAAAAAATTTACATTTACACATGGCTAGTGTTGAGAGATAGGCTAGAGTAATCATGTTTTGGAAAATATCTTGAATAAAATTACTGAAACTAAGAATCTGAGCAGGAAACGGACAAAACTGCCACAACTGACATCTAGTAAATGTTTAGTCACTGAATAGTTAATTATAGCCTTCACTTAAGAAATTAATAGCATAACCTCAGGAGTATGCAAGTCACAGCGAAGGGAAAGGTCAGTACAGGAAATGCAATCTTTTGAAAATCCAACTATATAAGAGACTTGTGAGCAAGATAAGACCATACAGAACGTAAATAGGAGACAGATGACCACATTATCCACTACATCTGCTCCACCACTCAATGTGTCATGGTGATCTTTGGTTTCAACCTACGATTTCACTTACCCATCCACTCACCATAACTGTTGTTCCTCTGAGACACATAAAATCTGTCTATGTCAGTCTTACATAATTTAATGAGTGTGGAGCCACAACCTTAAGAAATCCAAAAAAAAACATTTCATTGAAAATAATTCTCCAAAAACAAACTACAACTTCCTTTCTTTTTTTTTTAAATGGGTATATTTAAAAAAAAACGTATATTCCCTTTCAGTCCCAAGGCTGTCAACTGCACTGGAACACAATTTCTGATGTTTCAATTATCAAGATCTTCATCAGCAGTTAATATAAAACGTGATTCAACTCGAAAGAGCATCACACTTAAGTGCATCAAACAGAGCCCAACTGACAATTAAACTGTCAACAGCCAATTCTGTGCACACTAAATTAATACACATAACTCTGTTCCGCACAGACAAAGAACATTAGACATATTACACCTGGTTCAACTTGACAAAAACACTAGACAGGATTCTCTGGTTCATTTCTCAGGCCAACTTGACCAGTTTCAAGTTGCCCAATTTACAAATTAAATAAACTTTGGCAGTTAACACACAGTCATCACCTAACTGGTGCATTCTCCACAGCAATACCTCTAACAATTAAAATCCAATCAACACTCTCCTTCCATATAACATAAACATTGTTTTCCTTTTTCTTGGTTACTCTAGTGAATGGTCCAGTTAAGTACAAACCAAAAAGCTGAAACAGTGCCTTTATTTCTGCAATACTAAAGTATTGGAATAAGAGGGACAGTGGAAACAAGAATACAAAACTGGCCAGGTAATAGGAAAGACAGAGTAATCATTAATGGATATTCTTGGATTGAAGGAAATTTTGTAGTGTAGATGCCCGGAGCATGTGCTGACCCTTGCTTTTCATGGTGTATATTAATTAGTTAAACCTCTGTGCTCAGGATACATGAAAGTTGGAAACATTGTCAACTGTGAGCTGGTCAGTGTTGAACTTCAAAAGGACACTGACAAGTTGGTGAAATGGACAGAATTGGAGCAGATGAAGGTCAATGTGGGGAAGTGTGAAGCAACTTATTTTAGTAGGACGAACAGAGAGACAGTATAAACTATAGGGTTTCACTCTAAAAGACATAGGAACAAAAGATATATTTGTGCATAATTCATAACTGGCAAAACAGATGGAGCAGTGAATAAGACAGTTAAAATCCTGGAACCCTCTTCCAAACATGACTGTGGGTGTTCTCACATCCAAAGAACTGCAGCAGTTCAAAAAAATGGGGAATACAGTATACACGAGCACAATGTCAGAAAACTTGACTGAAAATAATTTTGCTGCTGCTGATGGGCCACACCATGTCATTGATGCCAATTTTGGAGTAGCAGGATTTGTCTGATATTTATTCAATAGGTAAAGTAGTCATGCCATATTACACAAAGGAGGGTATCCTCAATATGAAATCTGTATTTTCTCTCCACAAGGAAAGTGCAGTGGTCACTTTGACCATTCTGTCTTTAACAGATATACGTGAAGCAGGCAAACCGGTGAGGACAAGATTAAGTGGGTTTTTCCTTCATCACCTCCCACATGCCTAAACTAGCAATTATTCATAGTATGTCCAGCTAGAATAATAGTTGTATTATCCAGCCATACTTTGTGATAGACTTTGAAGACGCTGAGAATAAATTCTGTGCCCTTGACAAACTCATTGGCTCTTCTAATTGGTGTTCAAGGTGGGAGTAGTATCATTTCATCAGCTGACAGAGGAAGGCTTCCTTGCCCATGTTTGATTTGATGCAATGAGGGTATGGAGGCAATGTTGAGGATTCCCAGTACAACCATCACCTCTGCCCAATGGCTGATCCAACATTCCTTACTTTCATGACATTTCCCCATAACTCTTGATTCTACTACTGAGAAAGAATTTATCTTAAATACACACAAGACTCTGCCCAACAGCTCACTGTAGCAAGCAGTTCCAGAACCATAAGGGGTCACTGGACATGAAACATTAACTCAGCTTTCTCTCCAGAGATGCTATCAGACCTGCTGAGTTTCTCCAGCAATTCCTGGTTTTGTTCCATTAGCCCTGTGTGCCAGATTTCAGGGTTTTGTGCACAAATAACACGCCCCCGTCCCTTTGACTTGCACAGCTTCATGCAGTTTTGCATAATTAACAATATCCTTTTGTTCTCCCTTCCAAAATCAACGAATTCACATTTTTCTACATTCTACTCCATTTCTACATATACTCCTATCAATATCTCCCTGGAAGCTCCTTGCATCCTTCTCACAACTTGCCTGTCATCTGCAAATTTGCTTACAGTGCATTTATTTCATTCCTCCATGTCGCGAATATATTTTGTAAACAGTTGTGGTCTCAGCACTGATCCCTGCAGAACCCCATTGGTTACAGGTCAATAACCTGGAAAAAAACCTCTTATCTCAACTCGTTGATTCCTGTCTACTAGCCAATTTTTTTATTCATGCAACACCATGAGGTTTTATCTTGTGACTCTGTGAGGCACCTTGTAGAACACCTTCTACATCTAATGGTTTGCGTCTACCCACTCGTGTTGAGATTTCCTCAAAAAGCTCTAATAAATTAGACAAACACAATTTCCTTTCCATTAAGCTGCACTGACTCTGTTTGATTAGATAATGATTTTCCAAATGTGTTGCTATTACCTCCTGAATAAATGATCCCAGTATTTTTCCAAAATTAAAATACTGATTAGATGTTAGATGTTAGGCTACTCAGCCTATAATTCACCGCTTGTCTCACTCCCAATTCGAATAGATATGTCACAGAGGAGTTTTCCAATCCTCTGGTACTTTGCCAGAGTCCAAGAATTGTTGGACATTAGAACTTATAGAAAGCAACCAATTATCCAGCATTCAATTAACCGAATATCAGGTGATCCGAAGAAGATCGCAAGCTCCTGATGCGTGGCTAACTAGCTTATCCGGCATCGATTATCCAACATTCAATAAACTGGACAAAATACTCACTGCCCATGTCCTTTGGATAATCAAGGTTCCTCCGCATATCCACTATATCTGTAGCTACTTCCTTTAGAATCCCAGGATACAAGCCATCAGGGCCAGGGAACTTATTTACCATTAGCCCCATTAGCTTGTGTTATTTTGCTAGGGATGGTGATGGTGCTCTCCACATTAATTTTGTCAGGGACCTATGTTTTCTTTAGCATCTGTCTTCCTTTTCATATATTTAAACAGGCTCTTATGGTCAGTTTTTATATTCTTTCTACTGTGCCCTCATTGTTTATTTCTCTTTTTTAAGTACTCCCTTTCCTGGATTTTGAATTTATCTCAGTCTTCGGAGCTATCACTGACTTTTGCATCCTCATATGCTTTTTCTTCCAACTTAATACTCTCCTTGCTTTCCTCAGATGTTGTTTTGGATGTTGTCTGCAAGGTAGGATGCCATGAGAATGGGCAGCTGTCAACAAACCTGGGCATGCAATTGTTGCTTCCAATGCTTAGGTTGATGCCAGCTTCTGACCTTTATTACTCAAAAACGTTCAGGTAAAAAGGTTTATACTAAACAAGCTCAATTCGTGAAAACAATGGGAGAGAATGGTGTAGTGCACATTCTGGTTTGAGATTTAGTAGTGCAGTAAGTATAATCCATCAACAACTATTGCTTTCTGGGAGATAAAAAAAAAATTCAATTACAGTCTTAAGAGGGATCAGTGAGGAGATGTAACCGGATCTCATCTACCAATGCATTGAGGTTGCCAAGATCAATGAAATTTGATAATCAGGACATTGTTCTAAGTCACTTGGCTATCTACAACTGTTGGATTGACAGTTGAACCATATTGCCTCTTACTGGAAGTCTCATGCATTGATGTTTCCGTTCCATGTGTTTTTCAGATTTTCTTTCTTACTAACTTGTTCAGAGATGTTATTACAGCTCTAGAAAAGGTGGGGCTGAACATGGTGGGGCTCAGAGGTACGAAAGCCCTCTTCCGTGTGTTTTCATGAATGATTGAGATGCCAGATACATTTCCAAAAAATGGAAACCTATTTATCAGTCAATAATCAGCCTGGCTTGTACACCTCAAAAGTAACATTGCAGTACTTAATGCCAAGAGCTGTTGTGGTCAGAGAAAGCAAACTAACCAATTTGATTCAAAATCAGAAATTGCTGGACAACTCAGCAGGTCTGCAGCATCTGTGGAGAGAAGGCAGAGTCAGTGTTTCAAGTCTGGAGACCCTTCTTTAGAATAGGTCACTGAGCCCAAAGCATTGATTCTGCTCTCTCTCCAAAGATGCTGCTAGATCTGCAGAGTTCTCCAGCAACTTTTGTTTCATATTTGCCGCATTCGCACTTCCTTGTTTTACTTTCATGTTTAAGCAATTTTGTTTGGGAAATAATATTCCCAGATACGTATGTTAATGCTTCCTCTCCTCGTGAAGAGGTGTTTTTCTTATTTTTAAATATGCATGACTTCAGTTCTAGAAAGTGGCTGATATTTTGTTTGGAGGATAGGGTAGCCCTCTTGGCTCAGTGGTTAGCACTGCTGCCTCACAGTGCAAGGGTCCCGAGTTCAATTTCAGCCACGGGAGACTGTCTGTGTGGAGTTTGCGCACTGTCCCCATGTCTGCGTGGGTTTCCTCCCACAATCTAAAGATATGCAGATCAGGTGAATTGGCCATGATAAATTGTCCATAGTGTAGGTGCATTGGTCCGGGATAAACAAAGGATAGGGGAATGGATCTAGGTGGGTTACTCGTCGGAGGGTCAGTGTGGACTTGTTGGGCCGAAGGGCCTGTTTCCATACTGTAGAGAATCTAATCATATTTCATACTCAAGCAAAGTGTAAAATAACACCAAAATATAACAGTTTCAAGTCTACTCTTTTCACCAGATTATTGCCAATGGATAAATCCTCCAGCAGGTCAATAATAATAAACAGCAGAGCTTCATTGATTTCACTGACATTGTGGGTGACTTAGCTTAGAATTGAACTAGCAGCACTATGTATTTATGTCCCTTTCAGTTAAAATCTTATATTTAGTAAATAGGAACACTACAACTGTAAATGGCAATTCAGAGTTTGCACATTCTCCCAGTCTCTGCAAGGGTTTCCTCCGGTTTCCTCCCACAGTCCAAAGATGTGCAGATTAGGCAAATTGGCCATGATAAATTGCCCATAGAGTTAGGTGCATTTGTCAGGGGTAAATATGGGGAATGGGTCTGGGTGGGTTACTCTTTGAAGGGTCAGTGTGGACTAGTTGAGACGGAGGGCCTGTTTCCACACCAGAAGGAATTTAATCTAATTTCACAAACTACTGGAAATCTGACAATAATCTAGTAAGTGACATCACATGTCAGGCTGCACTCATACAGCCCTGTTACTGATCATGACATGTTTAATGAAAATACTGGAGAGAGGGTGGAAGATTCAAATGTAAAATTCCATATTTCATCAAACATACTATATACACATGCTTTTACTAAATTACATGGACCACTAAAAAAAATGTAAAATTAGCTATATAATTTAAAAAGATCAAAGGGCCCATTTATCCTTCGGTCGTGCCTGCTTGACTGCACCAAAAGGACCAGACTCCAGAGACACCTGCTTTATGATCCCTGAAAGATCTTCTGTAAGGACCACAGGTTACCGTTACAAACAAGAATGTTCAATTAAAATAAGAGAGGCGGTCAAAGCAGAACAGTTGAATTGAACTATTTTCTTTCAAAAGGGGTAAAGTTTGATATCGACCAATCAATTAGAAATGAGATAAAGTGCAACTGATAAAATCGCCAGCCACATTAACAGAGACCGCACACCGTGTCGCCATTTTGTGACTTCAATAGAGAAAAGAAGAGTTTTAGTTCTATACGAGCCGAGGGAGAAGAAGAGGGCTGATGAAGAAGGTCACTTCGGTTAAAGTGGGAGAATATTTTTCCTACTAGATTGAGAAAGCAAAAGAACAAAATGATGAGAGAACTAGAAAGGGGGGGGGGGGAGAGAGAGAGGGAGGTAGGTGTTGGAGAAGAGAGAACTGTGTATTTGAATGAAAGTGTATGAGGCCGCGGAACGTGCGCGATGATAAACACGTACCTGTACTGCGCAGCACCACCATGGGCAAATCCAAAGTAGTTACTGGTAGCCATTTTGGCATCTTCGCCTAGCCGGCCGGGCACTGAACACCACGCGAAGCGCCCAAACAAACAAGAGGGAGAAGGGAGAGACCAGTAAAACATCATCACAGATCACATCGTTCAGCTTCAGCAAACAAGAGAAAAAAAAACCCTCTCTAACTTCAGCATTCTCCGAGGGCCGCGAGCAGCACCACCATCTTTTTTTCCCCCTCTCTCAATTACACAAAATAACAAAAAGGGTACTTTGCTTTATAAATATTGCCAATTCCACTTACCGTACGTGAAAGAAACTACTGGACATATAGGAATCATGGGGGTTTCTTTGAGCCACCAACCGCGACCTTTCACCTTTCGAGTGTTGGAACCTGTGGAGGGAAACGTCACTGTCAAGCCGGGATGAGCACTGCGCATGCGGCACCGGGAGCCACGCGCTGCCCGCTGGAGAATGTAGTCTTTTACTCGTCACTGCACAACAACAACTTGCATTTCCATATTTAAACCAAACAATACGAGGCAAAACCGACGAAATACCGGGTGTGGGGGCCGGGAGGGTGGTCTGATGCACTTTGTTCTCACGCAAACGAGCCACGCACGTAAGAATTCTCTACAAATTAAAAATTTAGGTAAATAAAAATCCTAACCTTAAAATCCAGTCCAGAGAGAAATGGAAGGTAGGCTGGTGCGGGACTCAGATCCCCATTCGACGTGCTGGACTGTCTGATTCCCTTCCCCCACCACAGATCTGGGAAATATCAATTCACCGTTCTTTTTACACAAAAGTAATGATCCGCTTGTTTCTGTGTGTCTTTCTATAAGAACAGAAACACGTAACAACTGCTAGATTCATTTCAAACGATCTGCAATGAACTTCAACGTTTTTAATCTCGTCGTCTGGGCTGCCAATGATGATCTGACCTTGGCAAGTCTGCAATCGAACAATCTTAATCCAGCCTTGTCAAGTGTAATGCATCAGGCTCACGCGTTTACAGCTCTTCTTACACACTCACGCGAAGATGACCGTACTGTGTCCCAGTTTCGCTGGCAGCAATGCGCGTACTGCACCAATAAATACTTTTGCAGCAGTCCAGCAATCTATGTTTCCTTACACGGATGTCCCTGCAAGTCTGCTCTGAACAGGGAAGCACTGCGTAAAATGTGTTCAACACGACGACACCAGCACCACATTCATTGGTCTTATTATTGGCAATGCCAATGGAGAAGTTTTTAAATTGCATGTACACTATAACGGTGGTGGTTGTGAGAAAGAAAACTGAACTACAACTAATTGTATAAAGTAGAGGTGTAAGTTAGGATTATAGTGAGTAAATTAAAGTAGGCAGAAAATGTACTGGGGAAACTTAAGGGCCGAAAAGCCCAACAAATCCCCAGGACCTGAAAGCCAACACCTTTATGTTCTCAAATACATAGCCACAGGGATAGTGGATACATAAATATGATTTGCCAAAATTCACTGGGTTCTAGAATGTCCCCCAGCAGAATTAAAGTTAGCCAAAACATCATACAATTGCAACATTTAAGAGGCATTTGGATGGGTATATGACTAGGAAGGGTTTGGAGGGAAATGGGCCGGGTACTGGCAGGTGGGACTAGATTGGGTTGGGATATCTGGTTGGCATGGACGAGTTGGACCGCTTGGATGCTGCCTGAACTGCTGTGCTCTTCCAGCATCACTAATCCAGAGTTGGACCGAAGGGTCTGTTTCCATGCTGTACATCTCTATGACTCTAAGTGAGAAAATAGGGTTTGCCTGATATCAGCTATTGGGAAAATTATGGAATCTATTATTGTCATCATAACTGTACACATATCGATCATACAAAGTCAACATAATATTATGAAAGGGACATCATATTTGATAAATTTATTCAAGTTTTTAAACTTGTATTTACTATGGTATATAAAGGATAACCAATGGATGCTTGGGTTTCAAATGTTGTCACAGCCCATAGTCTTTGAATATGCATTGCTTCCAGCCATTTCTTGATTTAGTTGAATTGAATTTATTGTCACATGTACCGAGGCACAGTGAAAAGCTTTGTCTTGGGAGCAATACAGGCAGATCACATAGTTAAATAGCATAGATATGTAAATAATAGGTAAACAGTGGCAAAAACCAAAACACAGGTACAGGTGAATGTTTAAGAGTTTATGAGTCCATTCAGTATTCTAACAACAGTAAGGTAGAAACTGTTTCGAAACTGGTTGGTGTGTGTGTTCGGGCAAACGGAGTGAATTTAATTGGCTTAAGATTGGATTTTACGGTACTGAGAATGATAAGATAGAACATTCACTCACCATTTCTGGCTGAAGATTGTTGCCAATTCCTCAGCCTTATCTTTTGAGGATGGAGATATTTGGAGAGGCTCCCTTCTGGTGATTGATTAATTGTCCATTCACCATTCACAACTGAATGTAGCAGGACTGCAGAACTTAGATCTGTTGGTTGTGGAATTACTTTGCCCTATCCATCATGCTCATGGTGTTTGGCATGCAAGTAATCCTGTTTTTGTAGCTTTACAAGGTTAACACCTCATGCTTTTTTACAGTCATCGTTTAACAAGGCTCCCTTGGCTTGAAGGCAATATGCTGGGCCATGGCTGGTCTGAGTGTAACCTGAAATCACATTTCTGCTTATTCCTGATAGCTTTTCACCCTGTTGCTTACTAATGATCCATCCAGCTCTACCTTAAAAATATTTAAAGATTCTACTTCAACTGCCTTTACAGGAAGAGAGTTCCAAAGATTCATTGAGAAAA
Organism: Chiloscyllium plagiosum; assembly: GCF_037043375.1. Taxonomy (NCBI): domain Eukaryota; kingdom Metazoa; phylum Chordata; class Chondrichthyes; order Orectolobiformes; family Hemiscylliidae; genus Chiloscyllium; species Chiloscyllium plagiosum. The sequence continues at coordinate 111,788,072 of NW_028270139.1, forward strand.
TTATTTGCTTCAAAATGGTTAACCACTTATGTTTAAACTGTGATCACAGTTACAAATTCTCTCAGAAGCAGAAATATCCTCTCCACATCTACACTGTCAAGACCCTTCATGATCTTACAAGTTTCAATCAAATAAAACCTCTTATTCTTCTAAATTCCAATGGATACAAGACTAGCCTGTCCAACTTTTCCTCAAAAGACAACTCACCTATTGCAGGTATTGGTCTGGCAAATCTTCTCTGAATCCACATCTGCTTTGTACTAATATTTTAAAGTCCATCTGCTGTACTCCTCTTCTTCAAACTGCTTCCAATGCAGTTATACCCTTCTTTAAGCGTGCCCAATACCGTGCACAGTACACTAGATGTGATCTCACCAGTGTCCCTACAACTGGAGCATAGCCTCCCTACTTTTGCCACACACTAAAACAGAAATTGCAGGAAAAGCTCAGCAGGTATGGCAGCATCTGAGAAGACAAATCAGGGTTAACATTTCAGGTCCAGTGATCTGTTCTGAGGAAGGGTCACCAGACCCGAAACATTTACTGTGATTTCTCTCTATAGGTGCTGCCAGATCGGCTGAACTTATCCAGTAATTTCAGTTTTTGTTTCTGATTTACAGAATCAGCAGTTCTTTTGACTTTTATTTGCTCCCTATTTTTGTATTCAGTTCTTCTTGGAATAAATTATAGTACTCTATAAGGTTTACAAATTACTTTCTGTACCTACATACCAGCCATTTGCAATTCATGAACTGGGACACCTCGATTCTTCTGTATCTCAGAGCTCTGCAATCTCTCACCATTTAAATCACATGCTTCTATTTCTATTCTTTATGCTAAAATGAACAATTTCAAATGTTTCCATATTATAATCCATTTCCCAACTTTTGTAGCCTCCTTTTGTCTTCTTCACAATTAATTTTTGTGCCATTAGCCAATTTAGGAACATCTCTTCCATCCCTTCATCTGAGTTATTTATATAAATTGTAGAAGGTTGCGGTCCAAGCATAAGCCCTGTGGCACACCACTCAATCTGCCTTACCAACCTGAAAAAAACCCATTTATACCTACTTTCTGCTTCCTGCTAGCTTGCCATCCATTATCCATGCCAACAAGCTACCCTGCACCATCAGCTTTTATTTTCTATAATAGTCTTTGATGTGGTACCTTAACAGACGTTTTCTTGATGTCTCAGTACAGTATATCCAGCGGTTCCCCTTTATCCACAGCACATGTTGCCTCATCAAAGAACTCTAATAGACTGGTTAAACATGATTTCCCTTTCACAAAGCCATATTGATGCCACCTGAGTAACATAAATGTATCTAAGTGCCCTTCCATATCTTCTTTAACAATAGCTTCTGACATTTTCCTTGTGACATACAATAAGCTAACTAGTCTGTAGTTTACAGATTTATGTCTCCATACCTTTTCAAATAAAGGAGATACATTTGCTACCGTACAACCTAATGGCATTTTCTTTAATTTCAGAATCACAGTTATTATGTTGTCAAGGGAGGCCACACAGCGCACTGGCTCTTCAGATAAGTATCATCATTTAGTGCCAATCTCCTTCCCTTTCCCCATAGCTATGTACACTATTTCTATCTAAATATTCATCCAATGTTCTCTTAAATGCCTCAATTGAACCTGCCACCATTACATTTCAAGATGGTACATTCCATACCCTAACAACAAAAAGATTTTTCTCACAGCACTCTTGCTTCTTTTGCAAAACTCTTTAAATCTATGCCCTCTCATTCTTGTTCCATTTATGGACAAGAACAACGTCTAATACATTCAGCCTGCTCATCATTTTGGAAACCTCGACCAAATCTCATCTCAGCCTTCTTCTTCTCTCCAAGGAAAACAGTCCCAACTTCTTCAATCTATCCTTGCTGCTGATGTTTCTCATTTCTGGAACTGTTCTCGTAAATCATTTCTGCAATTTTTCCAGCGCATTTACATTTTTCCTATAATGTGGTGTCCATATCTGTACACAATACACCAACTGAAGTCTTAATAAGTATCTGATACAAGTTCAACATCACCTCTTTGATCTTGTATTCTATGCCTCTATTAATAAAGTCAAGGATATTGGCTGCTTATTAACTACTCTTTCCACTTGTCCCTCTATTCCTGCACCTCCTTTGGAATTGTACTATCAAAATACATCTTTCACTGTATTGGTTTGGACTTCTTACGCCACACATGTACCCAGTGTACTAATTTGATTTGAATTGATTCAATTTGATTTGTTATTGTTAAAAATCACACTACACCAGGTTATAGCCCAACAGGTTTACTTGGAAGTACTTTCAACCCACTGCTCCTGGGGCAGGATCACAGGACACAGAATTTATTGTAAAAGATCAAAGTGTTATGCAACTGATGCGAAGTATTAAACAAACTTAGATTGCTGTTAAGTCTTTAATCACTTAGAATAGGGATGCAGGTTAATATGTAAATCCCAGAACTTCTTTCAGGTCACGGTCCCAAGATGACAATGTTTTTAAAAAAGGTGACATCTCTGCTCAGACAATACCTTAAAAGTATGAGGTGAGAGTCTGTCTGTATCCCAACATTGAATCTATTTCCGAAGTAGGAATTTATAAAACATACATTGACTGCCTGCAGATTGTGTGCTTTTTGAACAAAATAGAATGTATCTATAAATACAAATCTGCAAATGCAAATTCAATCTTGGACTTGTGTGTGCGTGAGGGATAGAGAGTGTGTGTGTGTGGGAGAAAGGGAGAGAGAGAGAGAGAAAGAGAGAGTGTGTGTGTGTGCATGCATGTGTGCGCTTGATGGAGTGTGTTTGTGTCTGAAAGAGAGCGTGTGTATGAGAAAGGGTCTGTGTGAGTGTAATTATGTGTAAGACTGTGTGTGTGTGTGTGTGTGTGTGTGTGTGAGAGTGAGTGTGCGGTGGAATGGGGTCACCTATAGTGTGACATGAACCTAAGATCTCGGTTGAGGCTGTCCTCATAGGGACCAAACTTGGCTATCAGCCTCTACTCGGCCACTCGCGTTATTGCATATTCTGAAATCTACCTTGGAGGACGGTCACCTGAAGATCTGATACCAAATATCCTTGACCGCTGAAGTGTTCCCCGACTGGGAGGGAACATCACTGTCTGCTGATTGTTGAGCAGTGTCCATTCATCCACTATCGTAGCTTCTGCTTGGTCTCGCCAACGTAACATGCCTCAGCGCATCCTTGCCTGCAGCATATGAGATAGACAAAGTTGACCAAGCCACATGAATGCTGCGCACATGGTGGGTAGTGTCTCCACGTATAATGATAGTATTTCTGTCGATACTCTGACACGTCTTGCAATGGTTGCCATGATAGGATTGTACAGTGCTGTGGTTGATGTTGTCCTGAAGGCTGGGCAGTTTGCTACGAACAATGATCTGTTTCAGGTTTGGTGGTTATTTAAATGCAAAAAGTGGAGGTTTAGAGGAGGTCTTGGCGAAGTGCTCATTCTCATTAATAATGTGTTGCAGGCTGTGAAGAAAATTTCTCCACTCCCTGGGAAGTACTGGATGACGAAGGGTATCCTACCAGTCATATCCCGTGTCTGTCTCCTGAGGAGGTCATTATGGTTTCTCGCTGTGGCACGTCAGAACTGGCAATCAATGAGTTGAGCATCATACCCTGTTCTTATGAGGGCGTCCTTCAGGTGTCCATCGCGTTCATCTTCATCTGAACAGATCTTGTGTACATGTACAGCTTGTTCATAAGGGATGGCTGTTTTAAAATGTTTAGGGTGGAAGCTAGAGAAATACAGAACTGTGAGGTTATTTGTGGGTTTGCAGTAGAGTGAATTACTGAGGTAGGCGAAAGTGAGGACAGTAGATGCTGGAGATTAGGGTCGAGAGTGTGGTGCTGGAAAAGCACAGCAGGTCAGGCAGCATCCGAAAAGCAGGAAAATCAACATTTCAGGCAAAAGCCTGATAAAGGTCTTTTGCCCAAAACGTTGATTTTTCTGCGACTTGGATGCTGCCTGACCTGCTGAGTTACTGAAGTGCCCGTCCTTGATGGAGATGCATGTGTCCAAGAATGAGACTGATTCTAAAGGGTTGTCCATGATATGTCTGATGGTGGGTTGAAACTTATTGATATCACTGTGTATTTGTTGCAGTAACTCCTCATCATGGCTCCAGTGTCTCTGGTATATCGTGTTCATCGGAGGTCCTGTGCAGCAAAGAAGTCTTGTTTGAACTTGCGCATGAAAACGTTGGCATATTGGGGTGAAAATTTGGTCACCTTGGCTGTTCCATGTGTCTGAATAATATTGATTTATTATTGTCACATGTTCTTGTAGTTCATTTGGGAGCCCAGAAAATAAGGCTGAGGAAAATTAGAATACTTTTGGAGGTTAACACAGTGCAATCCATGATGACTGTGACCACGTTGCTGGGTAAATTCAGACAGTACAGGAATTGGGAGGTCATGCTGTGGCTGTACAGGACATTGGTTAGGCCATTTTTGGAATATTGTGTGCAGTTCTGGTCTACCTGCTATAGGAAGGATGTTGTGAAACTTAAAAGGGCTCAGAAAAGATTTACAAGGAGGTTGCCAGGGTTGGAGGGTTCGAGCTATAGGGAGATGCTGAATAGGCTAGGGTTGTTTTCCTTGGAGAGTCGAAGGCTGAGGGATGACATTATAGAGGTTTATAAAATCATGAGGGGCATGGACGGAGAAAATAGACAAGGTCTTTTCCCTGGGGTGGGGGAATCCAGAACTGGGAGAGCATAGGTTTAGAGTGAGAGGGAAAAGATTTAAAAGGGACCTAAGGGGCAAATTTTTCACGTAGAGTGTGGTGCATAAATGGAATGAGCTGCCAGAGGAAGTAGTGGAGGCTCGTACAATTACAACATTTGAAAGGCATCTGGATGGGTATACAAATAGTAAAGGCTGAGAGGAATATGGGTCAAGTGTTGGCAAATGGGACTAGATTAATTTTGGATATCTGGCCAGCATGGACAAGTTGGACTGAAGGATCTGTTTTGGTGTTGTACATCTCTAAGACTCTATGACTCTATGTATTCAGATACAATGAAAAGTATTGTTTTGCATGCTAACCAGACAAATCATATCTTACATAAGTACATCAGGGTAAAAGAACAGAGTGCAGAAAATAGTGTTACAGCTACAGAGAAGATGCAAAGAAAGACCAATTCTGATGTATGAGATGTTCATTCACAAGTCTGATAACAGTGGGGAAGAAGCTGTTTTTAAATCTGTTGGTACATATTTTCAAACCTTCGTATCTTCAGCCCGATGGAAGAGATTGGAAGAGAGAATAATTGGGGTGGGAGGGGTCTTTGATTATATTGGCTACTTTTCTGAGGTGACAGGAAGTCTATACAGAATCAATGGAAGGAAGGTACGTTTTCATGAAGAACTGGACTGTTGTCACAGCTCTCTGTAATTTCTTGCGCTCTTGGACAGAACAGTCGCCATACTAAGCTGTGATGCATCTGGATAGGATGCTTTCTTTGAAGCATCTATAAAAATTGGTCAGCGTCATTGTGCACATGCTGAATTTCCTTAGCCTTCTGAGGAAGTAAAGGCATTGGTGTGCTTTTTAACTGTAGTGTCAACATAGATGGACCAGGCCAAATCTGCTCCGATGAACTTCAAGCTCTCAACCACCTCCACCTCAGCACTATTGCTGGAGGCAGGGGTGTGTCCTCAACTCAGCTTCTTGAAGTAGATGACTAGCTCCTTTGTCTTGCTGTAATTGAGGGATAGATTGTTATCTTTACACCATGCCGCTAAACTTTCTACCTCTTTCTTGTACTCTGTTTCATTGTTGTTTGAGATCCAACTCACTATGGTAGTGTCATCAGCAAGTTTGTAATAGGAGTTAGAGCTGAATTTGGCCCCACAGACAGAGAGTCATAGAGATTTACAGCAAGGAAACAGACCCTTCGGTCCAACCCGTCCATGCCGACCAGATATCCCAACCCAATCCAGTTCCACCTGCCAGCACCCGGCCCATCTTCCTCCAAACCCTTCCTATTCATATACCCATCCAAATTCATAGAACATAGAACATAGAAGAATACAGCGCAGTACAGGCCCTTGGGCCCTCGATGTTGCGCCGATCCAAGCCCACCTAAACTACACTAACCCACTATCCTCCATATACCTATCCAATGCCCTCTTAAATGCCCATAAAGAGGGAGAGTCCACCACTGTTACTGGCAGGGCATTCCATGAACTAACGACTCGCTGAGTGAAGAACCTACCCCTAACATCAGTCCTATATCTACCCCCCCTTAATTTAAAGCTATGCCCCCTTGTAATACCCGACTCAAAATTCCTCTTAAATGTTGCAATTGTACCAGCCTCCACCACTTCCTCTGGCAGCTCATTCCATACACGTACCACCCTCTAACTGAAAAAGTTGCCCCTTAGCTCTCTTTTATATCTTTTCCCCTCTCACCCCAAACCTATGCCCTCTAGTTCTGGACTCCCCGACCTCAGGGAAAAGACTTTGACTATTTACCCTATCCATACCCCTCATAATTTTGTAAACCTCTATAAGGTCACCCCTCAGCCTTCGACACTCCAGGGAAAACAGTCCCAGCGCCTCCCTATAGCACAAATCCTCGAACCCTGACAACATCCTTGTAAATCTTTTCTGAACCCTTTCAAGTTTCACAACATCTTTCCGATAGGAAGGAGACCAGAATTGCATGCAATATTCCAACAGTGGCCTATACAGCTGTATAGCTGCAACATGACCTCCCAACTCCTGTACTCAATACTCTGACCAATAAAGGAAAGCATACCAAACGCCTTCTTCACTATCCTATCTACCTGCGACTCCACTTTCAAGGAGCTATGAACCTGCACTCCAAAGTCTCTTTGTTCAGCAACACTCCCTAGGACCTTACCATTAAGTGTATAAGTCCTGCTAAGATTTGCTTTCCCAAAATGCAGCACCTCGCATTTATCTGAATTAAACTCCATCTGCCACTTCTCAGCCCATTGGCCCATCTGGTCAAGATCCTGTTGTAATCGGAGGTAATCCTCTTCGCTGTCCACTATACCTCCAATTTTGGTGTCATCTGCAAACTTACTAACTGTACCTCTTATGCTCGCATCCAAATCATTTATGTAAATGACAAAAAGTAGAGGGCCCAGCACCGATCCTTGTGGCACTCCACTGGTCACAGGCCTCCAGTCTGAAAAACACCCCTCCACCACCACCCTCTGTCTTCTACCTTTGAGCCAGTTCTGTATTCAAATGGCTAGTTCTCCCTGTATTCCATGAGATCTAACCTTGCTAATCAGTCTCCCATGGGGAACCTTGTCGAACGTCTTACTGAAGTCCATATAGATCACATCTACTGCTCTGCCCTCATCAATCCTCTTTGTTACTTCTTCAAAAAATTCAATCAAGTTTGTGAGACATGATTTCCCACACACAAAGCCATGTTGACTATCCTGAATCAGTCCTTGCCTTTCCAAATACACATAAATCCTGTCCCTCAGGATTCCCTCCAACAACTTGCCCACCACCGAGGTCAGGCTCACTGGTCTATAGTTCCCTGGCTTGTCCTTACCACCCTTCTTAAACAGTGGCACTACATTTGCCAACCTCCAAATACCGTCAAAATTGGCCTTTCTCCAATTTAGAACTTTAACTTTTAGATCTGGTCTATCCTTTTCCATCACTATTTTAAATCTAATAGAATTATGGTCACTTGCCCCAAAGTGCTCCCCCACTGACACCAAAGTCACCTGCCCTGCCTTATTTCCCAAGAGAAGGTCAAGTTTTGCACCTTCTCTCGTCGGCACATCCACATACTGGATCAGAAAATTTTCTTGTACATACTTAAGAAATTCCTCTCCATCTAAACTTTTAACACTATGGCAGTCCCACTTGATGTTTGGAAAGTTAAAATCCCCTACCATAACCACCCTATTATTCTTACAGATAGCTGAGATCTCCTTACAAGTTTGTTTCTCAATTTCCCTCTGACTATTGGGGAGATCTATAATACAATCCCAATAAGGTGATCATTCCTTTCTTATTTCTCAGTTCCACCCAAATAACTTCCCCTAGATGTATTTCCGGGAATATCCTCCCTTAGCACAGCTGTAATGGTATCCTTTATCAAAAATGCAACTTCCCCTCCTCTTTTGCCTCCCTTTCTATCCTTCCTGTAGCATTTGTATCCTGGAACATTTAGCTGCCAGTCCTGCCCATCCCTGAGCCATGTTTCCGTAATTGCTATGATATCCCAGTCCCATGTTCCTAACCATGTCCTGAGTTCATCTGCCTCCCTTGTTAGGCCCCTTGCATTGAAATAAATGCAGTTTAATTTATTAGTCCTACCTTGTCCCTGCCTGCCCTGATTGTTTGACTCACTTCTGTTCTCAGCTGTACCCATCTCAGATCGATCTCTTTCCTCACTATCTCCCTGGGTCCCACCCCCCCCCCACCTTACTAGTTTAAATCCTCCCAAGCAGTTCTAGCAAATTTCCCTGCCAGTATATTAGTCCCCTTCCTTCTTGTACAGGTCACTTCTACCCCAAAAGAGATTCCAATGATCCAAAAATGTGAATCCTTCTCCCATACAGCAGCTCCTGAGCCATGCATTCATCTGCTCTATCCTCCTATTCCTGCCCTCACTAGCTCGTAGTACTGGGAGTAATCCAGATATTACTACCCTCGAGGACCTCCTTTTAAATTTCTACTTAACTCTCTGTAATCTCCCTTCAGAGTCTCAACCTTTTCCCTTCCAATGTTGTTGGTTCAAATGTGGACAATGACCTCCTGCTGGCCCCTCTCCCCCGTGAGAACATTCTGCACCCTCTCGGAGACATCCTTGATCCTGGCACCAGGGAAGCAACACACCATTCTACTTTTTCTCTGCTGGCCACAGAAATGTCTGTCTGTACCTCGGACTACAGAATCCCCAACACAATTGATCTCTTGGAAGCCGACATACCTTTGTTGCAATAGAGCCAGTCTCAATACCAGAAACTTGGCTGTTTGTGCTACGTTCCCCTGAGAATCCATCACCCCCTACATTTTGAAAAACAGCATACCTGTTTGAAATGGGTATATCCACAAAAGACTCCTGCCCTAGGTGTCTACCTCTCTTACCCTTCCTGGAGTTAACCCATCTATGTGACTGTATCTGAGACTTTCCCCCCTTTCTATAACTGCCATCCATCACATACTGTAGCTGTTGCAAATTCCTCATCGCTTCTATTTGTCTCTCCAACCGATCCACTCGATCTGATAAGATTTGCATCCAACAGCATTTATGGCAGATATAATCCGCAGTAACCCTTATACTCTCTTTAAACTCCCACTTCTCACAAGAAGTACATATCACTGCAAAGGCCATTTTTGCTCCTTCACAATCTACAGACCCAGAAAATAACACCGTCTTATTCCTCTACAAACACTGCCTCAGGTTAAATTAATAGCTATGGCTTATATTTCAAGTTTAATCAAGAGACTTATCTCCAAAACATGTAATCAAGAAAGAATCCACTGTACCCACGACTGCAGCCTTTCTCTTGGACAGACTTAAAACAACAATTAACTTATCTGATTCTGTGCTGTGAACTTCGCCCAACAGTTCTCCTCCAAGATTAGTTGTGAATTTCACTGTTTGTTAATTTTCCCAGATGCACTCTGATGTCCAGCGATACACGAATTCAAACAGCAAAGGCGGTAACTATGCAGGTTTTCTCTCTCTCTTTCTCTCTCCTGCACTGTCCTCACCATGTGCCATGGGTGTTTAAAGAGTATAGTAAAGGGCTGACTGAGTACGCAGCCTGAGTGGGAAACGGAGTTGAGGATTATCATGGAGGAGGTATTGTCACTTATCCTTTGTCACTTACTGTTGTCTGCGGGTCAGGAAGTTGAGGATTTAGTTGTAAAAAGGGGAGTAGAATCCTAGTCATTCATCAATACTATTTGCCAATGTTACTTCATGGATCAGTAGATAACTGACGAAGAATGACAGGCTTTCAAAAATATCCTCACTTTGGGCACTGAAATGTTAAGAAAAATAAAATCCTCTGACATTTGTGCTTACGACTCCAAAGATCCTGACAAAATTTTAGAAGATCAACATAAATTTTGAATCCATTTGAGGATACGCAGGATTGAATTCTTGTCATATTGACAACAGTCAGGTGAAATGATTGACCAAATCCAACCTCCAGGGAAGCAAATGGTCTCCTGCTATTATTGCTAGACTATTAACCCAGAGACCCAATTATTGAACTGGATTGGAATCCCACCATGGCAGATGATGGAATTTGAATTCAGTATAAAACTTGGAATTAAGAGTTTAATGATGGTCCTGAAATGTTTGTTGTAAAAATTCATCTGGTTCACTAATGTCATTGATGGAAGGAAACTGTCATCCTCACCTAGACTGTCCTATATATGACTCCAGACCCAAAGCAATGGAAAGGCTGGTCATGGTCCACAATTTTGTCTCCAGAGTGTTTGTGATGGTGTAAATTTCATCTAGGGCATTCTTCACATCCACTTGGGGTGTATATGGACTGCTGTTGGGATGGTGGAGCTGAACTTACACAGCAGATAGTAGGGATGCAATTTTACTGTAAAGTATTCTATATCCAGGGAGTAGTGGCTCACCAGGGTTGCCTCGTCTGAGCATCAGGATGTGTTGATTAGGAAGCATACCCCTCCGCCCTTTGCCTTACCCAAGGGCGCTGTGCGGTCCATGAGATGTGTGGGGAACCCCTCAGCTTGCAAGGCATAGTCAGGTATAGTAGGCGTGAGCCATGTCTCTGTGAAACAAAGCACACAGCAGTCTCTCAATTCCCTCTGGAAGTTAAGTCTAGATCGGAGTTCATCCATTTTGTTTTTGATAGCCTGGACATTTGCTCAGAATATGCTGGGAGGGGGAACTTCAAACCCACACTCTTTCAGCCTCACGTGCATTCCGGCGCACCTTCCCCATTTCCCCAAGGATGTGTTCTCAACCCTCTACTCCCTGTGCACCTAGGACTGTGTAGCCAAATTCCGAACAAATGGCATCTACACGTTTGCTGACGACACCACCATGGTAAGACAGATATCAAACAACGATGAGTCAGAACACAGAAGTGAGTTAGAGACCTTGGTGACATGGGGCAATGATAACAATCTCTCTCTCAATGTTGGCAAAACTGATCATTGACTTCAGAAAGAAAGGAAGAGAAAACTTCCCCATCTACGTCAGTGGAGTGGAGGTTGAGAGGGTTGAGAATGTCATGTTTCTTAGAATGACGATATCTAACAACCTGCCCTGGACTTCAAATGTGGATATGACGGTCAAAAAGGCACAACAACACATCTTCTTCCTCAGGCAACTCAGGAAATTTAGCATGTCCATAAGGACCCTCTCCAACCTTTACAGATACATCGTGGAAAGCATACTGTCTGGTGCATAATGGCCTGGTACGGCAACTGCTCTGCCCAGGACCATAAGAAACTATAGAACAGCCCAGATGGAAGCCGACCTTCCATCCATGGACTCCATTTCCATCTCTCATTGCTGTGGAAAGGCTGCCAACATCATCAAAATCCCCTCCCATCTCAGTAATGCTTTCCCACAACCTCTTCTGTCAGGCAGAAGATACAGCAGCTTGAATAAATGTACCAGCAGGTTCAAGAACAGCTTCTTACCTGCCATTATTAGATGGATGAATGGACTCTATAACTTTCAATAATGTTGATCTTGAAAATGTTAATTTTGCCTTGCACATGTCCTATATGTTGTAACCTGTATGCCTCACTCTGTACAAGTATTTTCCATCCTATGATCTGCACGTCCTTGCTTACTATGATCTGCCTGTACTGTTCTCAAACAAACATTTCACTGTACTTAGATACACATGACAATAAATCAAATCAAATCAAATCAAACAATGTGGCTAACTCTTAACTGCCCTCTAATGGGAGTGGACAATAAATGCTGGCCAAACGCAGTCAGATGTGAACACAGATTTTGCTGAAAGGTTCATGAATATGGTCATTGCTTCTGCACCAACAAATCCATCAGAACAAATCCAAAAAATATACCATTGAAGCTCTACCAGAAGAAGGACACAATTTCAAAACAGGCCAGCAGCACCTGCACGTGCCTGATTCTGGAACAATTTTTGTGGTTGTGAAGAGGTTCAGCGGAATATCTAAACCTTATGTAATGTTGCTCTTGTCAAATAAGAATTTCATTTTATATGCAAGCTATGTTCCTCAAGAAGACATTGAAAACTAAAATGTATTGAAAATCCAATTGCCTCAAGAAACCCAAAGTGCAGCATAATGGTCCATAGCAGCATGTGAAGCAAAGTCAACAAACGAACAACGTCAAAGAAGCTTCCAAAGTTCTGTCTACAACACATGCAAATATGTCAACTGAATCCAGGAGGGAACCACAGCACTGAGGTTTGCAGGCTCCAATCAGATGGTACTTATGGTAAACCCAAGGCACCACATGGACGGATTCTTAAAAGCTGAAGCCATAACGTTTAAGGCTTAACCCTTCTTCGGGACTGAGGAGCAGTAAGGGGGCTGAGAGTTAAATGGGGTGATAGGGCTCAGGGGTAGGTAAGTGGGATGGCGATAGGTGGGCGAAGGTAGGAGGTGTGATGGTAATAGGTTGGTGGGAGGTGTGGAGTGGATCGGTGGGAAGGAAGATGGTCAGGTAGGTCAGGTCAAGAGGGTGGATCTGAGTTGGAGGGTTGGATCTGGGATGGGGTGGGGGGAGAGGACATTTCAAAACTGAATTCAATGTTGAGGCTGTGTGGTTACAAGCTCCTGAGGTGAAAGATGAGGTGTTCCAGTGTGTGGGTGGCTTTGTGTAGTCAGTAAAGGAGGCCCAGAATGGATATGTCCTCAGAGGAATGGGAGGGGCAGTTGAAGTGGCTGGCCACAGGAAGATGGAGTTGGTTGCTGTGCATGGACCAGAGATGCTCCCGGAACCCGTTCTGTTAGTTTGTGCTTGGTCTCTCCGAAGTAGAGAGAGCACAGGATGCAATAAATGAGGTTGGAGGATATTGTGTATTGCAGCCCACACATGGTAAGCTAACTGCTTGCAGAAGGTTTGACATCCCATGCATTGACATCACTCTTCTTCAATGTGAATGTGGTATCTTCAGATTAATGTACAAAATCTGTTACATCATTGAAACTGATGAACTTGCTATCATTGGTCAACCAGCAGGCAGCTGTGTACCTGTTATGTACAGTGACAATGAAGAGTTGCTTGATAAAATACAGTGAGACAAGAAAATTGAGATTCTCAATGTTGAGGAAGAAAGCTCTGATTTTCCACCTGATATTGTAACATCAAGATGAGAATTTTACTTGTGATTCGATGAGAGGCCTATTTGCATACATTATTACCATTTCTCAGTTCATTTATATGCAATTTTCTATTTGCCTACATGGCAGGGAGAAACTAGATGTCACAATTCTCTAGGAAATGTCAGCAAGTAGATGGCAGCTCTGGCCTATTGCTTGCTCCTTCAGGTAGCACCTTGGACAGCAGTCCTCAATATCCCAGGGCACACTCCATGGACAGTGACTGATGACAATTTTCATCCATGGGGTTTAGCATTGGCAAATGTGGCTTTATCACATCATCATGACACATCTTTGACTCACATAACACAGTCTGCTTCAACAGAGCATCAACATCAATCATTGCAATGGTACTACAAGGCCACTTTGTACACAGGGGCAAGCATCACAGGGGCAACAAGGTGCAGCTCATGGCTCTTTGCTTGCTTTCTTAGTGGTCACTCAGTTTGCAGTTACCTGGATGCTCACAGCATCTCTCCCTCACCTTGCCTTTTAGCGTGTTGTCACCTCATTATAGCCTCAAAGTATTTTTATCTTGACAGCACCGTGTTACATCAATTTCACATCTAAAGCATGTGCCAGTGCTTATGTTGTACCTACATTACATGTGTTTCAACCAAATTGTCATGCTTCAAAAGTTTAAGAGGACCAGTCATCAATGAAGTCAAGGAGAACAATGGTTCCACATCAGTACAGTCTAGGGATTGGGCCAAGGTCAATCCTGAGGTCAGTGCAATGTGTCTGGAGCATGGCAGTAATTCAGTTGGAGCACTGCGCAGATATCATTCTGGTCAATCATCAATCAGGGCTGTCATTGCAAATTAGTCAGGGAATTGCCAAGCTCAGAACTTTTGGGGATGATGGGTAGAACAAGTAAGAAAGGAAGATAGGGTTTGGGGAGGTTCCCTAGATTATGAGGCTGAGCCTGTAACTTACTCTGCGAAGCACAACTTCTTTTACTTTCCAAACTCATCTGAATCACAAATGTGCAATTGAAATGAAAACTGGTTGCCATTCAACCTGAGGAAATCGTTTTTACTGTTTCAGGATATGTACTCTAAGTAACACTGGTCATTACAAATTGATTACAGTCATCTCTATGGAGTAGAAGAGATCACAGGCAACCTGCGGGCAACAATTCACAAAGACAGTTAAAGGTTTCGGAGGCTGCACAAGACACTGTGTTGATTTCTTCTCATAGAGATGTACAGCACGGAAACAGACCCTTCAGTCCAACTCGTCCACGCTAACCAGATATCCCAACCCAATCTAGTCCCACCTGCCAGCACCCGGCCCATATCCCTCCAAACCCTTCCTATTCATATACCCATCCAAATGCCTCTGAAATGTTGCAATTGTATCAGCCTCCACCACTTCCTCTGGCAGCTCATTCCATACCCGTACCACCCACTGTGTGAGAAAGCTGACCCTGAGGTCTCTTTTATATCTTTCCCCTCTCACCCTAAACATATGCCCTCTAGTTCTGGACTCCCCAAACCCAGGGAAAAGACTTTGCCTATTTATCCTATCCATGCCCCTCATGATTTTGTAAACCTCTATAAGGTTACCCCTCAGCCTCCGACGCACCAGGGAAAACAGCCCCAGCCTGTTTAGCCTCTCCCTATATCTCAAATCCTCCAACCCTGACAACATCCTTGTAAATCGTTTCTGAACCCTTTCACGTTTCACAACATCTTTCCGATAGGAAGGAGACCAGAATTGCATGCAATATTCCAACAGTGGCCTAACCAATGTCCTGTACAGCCGCAACATGACCTCCCAACTCCTGTACTCGATACTCTGACCAATAAAGGAAAGCATACCAAACGCCTTCTTCACTATCCTATCTACCTGCGACTCCACTTTCAAGGAGCTATGAACCTGCACTCCAGGGTCTCTTTGTTCAGCAACACTCCCTAGGACCTTACCATTAAGTGTATAAGTCCTGCTAAGATTTGCTTTCCCAAAATGCAGCACCTCGCATTTATCTGAATTAAACTCCATCTACCACTTCTCAGCCCATTGGCCCATTTGGTCAAGATCCTGTTGAAATCTGAGGTAGCCCTCTTCGCTGTCCACTACACCTCCAATTTTGGTGTCATCTGAAAACTTACTAATTGTACCTCCAAATTATTTATGTAAATGACAAAAAGTAGAGGACTCAGCACTGATCCTTGTGGCACTCCACCGGTCACAGGCCTCCAGTCTGAAAAACAACCCTCCATCTTTGAGCCAGTTCTGTATCCAAATGGCTAGTTCTCCCTGTATTCTGTGAGATCTAACCTTGTTAATCAGTCTCCCATGGGGAACCTTGTCAAATGCCTTACTGAAGTCCATATAGATCACACATATCGCTCTGCCCTCATCGATCCTCTTTGTTACTTCTTCAAAAAACTCAATCAAGTTTGTGAGACATGATTTCCCACACACAAGCCATGTTGACTATCCCTAATCAGTCCTTGCCTTTCCAAATATATGTACATCCTGTCCCTCAGGATTCCCTCCAACAACTTGCCCACCACCGAGGTCAGGCTCATGGTCTATTGTTCCCTGGCTTGCCCTTACACACCCTTCTTAAACAGTGGCACCACATTAGCCAACCTCCAGTCTTCCGGCACCTCTCCTGTGACTATCGATGATACAAATATCTCAGCAAGAGGTCCAGCAATCACTTCTCTAGCTTCCCACAGCATTCTTGGTACACCTGATCAGGTCCTGGGGATTTATCCACCTTTACCCGTTTCAAGACATCCAGCACTTCCTCCTCTGTAAAATGGACATTTTGCAAGATGTGACCATCGATCTATCCTGTCTATAACCGTACATATGCTTCCTTGTTTTTCTTAACCAAACCTTCAATTTCTTTAGTCACCCAGCATTTCCTATGCCTACCAGCCTTTCCTTTCACCCTGACAGGAATATACTTTCTCTGGATTCTTGTTGTCTCATTTCTGAAGGCTTCCCATTTTCCAGCCGTCCCTTTACCTGCGAACATCTGCCCCCAATCAGCTTTTGAAAGTTCTTCCCTAATACCATCAAAATTGGCCTTTCTCCAATTTAGAACTTCAACTTTTAGATCTGGTCTATCCCTTTCCATCATTATTTTAAATCTAATAGAATTATGGTCGCTGGCCCCAAAGTGCTCCCCCACTGACACCTCAGTCACCTGCCCTGCCTTATTACCCAAGAGTAGGTCAAGTTTTGTACCTTCTCTAGTCGGTACATCCACACACTGAATCAGAAAATTGTTTTGTATGCACTTAACAAATTCCTCTCCAACTAAACCTTTAAAACTATGACAGTCGCAGTCTATGTTATCTTGAACTAAAGGTATTTGACAACATGCTCTTACATGCATAGCTGTTTTTCTTTGATGATAAGGGAGTGTAGGGGTAGGGGACAAGTTTTTAAAAATCCTGCTGCCCTTACAAACTCCGAACACATTGTGCTACAAGCCATTGGAATAAGTTCTACTATGTCAAAGTGGTTTGTACAGGCTAATTAACATTAGAACTAAGAGCAGGAATAGGCAATTCCTCATTCCTGATGAAGGGCTCTGGCCCAAAACATCGATTCTCCTGCTCCTCAGATGCTGCCTGATCTGCTGTGCTTTTCTAGCAACACACTCTCAACTCTGATCTCCAGCATCTGCAGACCTCACTTTCTCCTAATTCAGCCTTTCAAGCTTGCTCTGCCACTAATTACAGTCATGGATAATCTCATCTCAGCCACTTCCCTCGCTGTTCCCTACAAGTTTTCAATCCATAAATTAAAAATCTATTTACCTGCTCCTTAAATTTATTCAAAGTCCTGGCATCCACTGCACTCTGGGGTAGTGAATTCCATATATGCACAACCCTTTGAGAGAAATAATTTATTTTCTTTATTTTAATCTGCTTCCCCTTGTCCTAAAATTTATGATCTCTATTATAGATTGTCCCACAAAAGAAACATGCACTCTACATCTGCTTTGTCAATCCCTATAGCATCTTATATATAATTTTTTAGATCTCATTTCATTCTTCTCTACTCCAGAAGGTTTATGCCTAAACTGCTCTATTTATCTTCATAAGACAAATAACTCACCTCTGGAATCATTCTGGGGAATCTCCTCTGAACTGTTTGCAATGTTAACACTTCCCTCCTCAAGTAAGGGGACCAAAACTATACACAATACTCCAGGAGCAGTCTCGCTAATACCTTGTATAGTTGCAACAACACTTCCCTACTTTTATACTCGATTTCTTTCGCAGTAAATGCCAAAATTCTATTTGTCCTCCTGATTACCAGCTGTACCTGCACACTAGTTTCCTGCAACTCATTCTTGAGGTCACCCAGATCTCTCTGCAACAAAGCACTCTTTCATTCCAAGTTCTGTCCATTTCAATAAAAACCTACCTTTCTATTCTCCTGATGAAAATAGATGACCTTATGTTTATCTGCACTAAACTCCATCTGCCAAATTTTGGCCCATTCGCCTAACCTATCCATATCCATTTGCAAATTACTTATTCTTTTTATTACAATTTCTTTTCCCAGTTATGTTAATGTCATATGCAAATTTGCCTATACTACTTTCAACCCTTGCATCTAAATCATTAATATCGACTGTAAATAGTTGTCACCTGAGGACCAAACCCTGTGGCATCCCGCTTGTTACGTCTTGCTAACCAGAAAAGACCATTTATCCTGACTATCTGCTTTCTATTGGTTAGCCAACCCTCTATGCAATCTAATAAATTACCCCTAGCTCCTACCTTGTGTATTAACCTTTTGAGTAGTACCATATCAATTGCATCCTTGAAACCCAAATATACTACATCTACAAGATTCCCATTATCACTTTGTTTGTTACATCTTTGAAGGACTCAAAGCAAATGAGTCAAATATGATTTACCCTTCATTAAACCATGTTGACTCTAATGGATTTTGTTTTGACTTTCCAAATATCTGGTTATTACTTCCTTAATAATGGATTCTAACTCAGCAGTTCTGAAGAAGGCATACCAGATTTGAAACATTAACTTTGTTTTCTCTCCACAGATTCTGGCAGACCTGCTGAGTTTCTCCAGCAAATTCTGTTTTTATTTCTGAAATCCAGCATTTGCACTTCTTTGTTGCATTTTGACCTCTGAATCAATACGGACTTGATTTTCTAAAGAGTTCAATCTCATGCCTATTTTCACACTGCCCCTTCTTTAATATGAAAGTGGGGAACTCCACTGAGGTGAGATACTGACCAGGGCTCCTTCAGAAATGTTTCAATTCTGACGGTGTTTTAATTTTACAGAACTGCCAGACAAAAGCAACCAAGCCCCCTTTTTACAGCAGTCACTTGCAGTATTCTGAAATGTGAAGGTCCTGACAGCCACAAAAACAACAACTGCAAAATATATAAGGTAAGTGTGATTTTAGAGTGGTGGGAATCTAAGGGTGACAGGTGGGTAGGATGTAGGGTGGCAGTGAGAGCGTGAACAGGGTGACATTTTAGTGTGCTATGGATGGTGTTGAGCTTCTTAGATGCTGTTGGAGTTACACTCAACAAAGAAGTTGAGTGTTTTCCATCATAATCTGACTTGTGCCTTGCAGATGGTGGACAAGTTTTACAGATAGACTTCTATAATTGCAGGACTTTTTGCTGGTGGGAGATAGCAGGCAAGAATATCACTGGAATGCAAGAACCTTCTACAGTTTCGGTTACCATTCAGAGTCATAAATATTTAAGGAGAGTTTTAAGTGTGAGGTAGCAGTAGGCGTACATGATAAAATAGATTGTAAATGATATGAGCAGGAATGGGAGTTGAGGCAAATAACTTGTGTGATGGTCTTATATGGTTTTCTTTCTATCAGAAAAGTAATTCTATTGTGTGTGAGGGTTTTGGGAGGTTGCATTTTAGTAGGCAATGCTATTGTGTTTCTTTTATTTTAAAAAATATTTGGAACAGAACTTGGCAACTGAGTAAATTAGTTAATAAAAGATGAAATAGTGTCAGGTACTAGGTATATGATGAGCATTCCATCTTTTAAATAATTAATGCCTGGGAGAGGACAGTAATCTAATCAAGAGGTCCAACTAGTTGATAAACTTCAAGTGCAAAGCTGAAGTGATTTATAATTATCATCTAAATCTGAGCAGACAGTATTGATTGAAATTGCCCCAGCAAAGGGGAGACTATGGCCTAGTGGTATTATTGCTGGACTGTTAATCCAGCAACTCGGATAATGTTCTGTGGATGTGGGCTCAAATCCTGTCACAAGAAAGAAAAAAAATTCTGGAATTAAGAGTCTCATGATGACCAAGAATCCATTTTTGATTGACAAGGACAAACCCAACAGGTTCACTAATGTCCTTTAGGGAAGAACACTGCTATCTTTACCTGCTTCGAACAATATGTGATTCCAGACCCACAGCAACGTGGTTAACTGTTGACTATTCTTTGGCATGGCGAACAATGCTCTTGTCCCATGAATGAATTTTTAAAAAACTATATTTTCTCATAACTATCATTGGTTTTTGTTTTGTTTTTTGCAGACAGTAAGCTTAAGATATGTGTTTTAATGGGTTACTTTCATTTGATGATAAATAAATAGAACATAATTATTGCAACTATATGAAATAAATTTGAAGTTCATGAACAAGTTGTCCAAAGGGTATCTTTTTAAAAAGATGTTACTTCAAATCATTTATTTGGTGAGAACTATTTTATTCCTGTTGCTATTGTGTTGTTGTTGGGGTGGTTCTAACATAGCTTTTTTTAAATGTTACAATTTTCTTCAAATCTCTCCAAAATGCTTTAATTTAAAATGGTTGCAGATTTGTAGTCATTCTCTAATACATTATCCATATTGCGTTATGGACAATAAAAGGCAGTTCAGAATGGGGCCATTAATGATGAGCTTTTCCTTTTTCATGACTTCTAAGTAATTATAACACTGGTCATAACAATAACCAGCAGTAGAAACAGAGGCTAATTTCCTTTTCTGAACCCGTGTATGCTAAATCTCCATTAACCCTGGCTGAAATCATTTAGCTCAGGACTGATTATGAACCAACTTCAGGCTTTCTGGCTTGCTAATTAATCCAGGTATCAAAACAGAGAAAATGCCTTCCTCCTAACTAGTAATTCATGGATATCAGGAAGGGGTTAGACTTGTTTTCATCAACAAATGATATTTAGAAAATAAAATAAAAATCAGGAAAAACTATGGATAGTTCGGCTAGGTGAGCTGAAGGACTTTACCTTGAAATGATCAGGATCATTTATCTCATTCCATTTTGGGCATTTCTGCAGTGTGAAAAATGCATGCCTTAATTGCATGCTTCAAATATCTGCTGACCTTTTAAGTCATTATCATTGCACGTCAACTGCTTTGAGTGCTACATACATGCAAGAGTCTGATCTCTATGGATATTGTCATAGCCTCTACTTTTTAGCCTTCCCTGACTTTGTCACAGTTTTTGGAAAGACAAAAAGAAAAGCACATAATTCAATTTTTAAAAAATGACAGGATAGACAGAAAAAGAATATGGAGAGCGTTAGCAAGAGCTAACCTCTTTTTAACTTCTTTTTCTATTACTCCGAATGATGCAGCACTTTCACAGAAATGCTATTTGTTCAATATAGTTTTCTTTTTTTCATGAATTGTTTTCACTGCTTGCCCATACTGTTACAAAATTGAGCAAGGCAGACCTGCTGATGAACCCTCACTACTGGTAAACTTTTACTTCATGGTCACTTGAAGATGTAGCTTGGTCACAGAAAAGATAAGCCGAGAAAACAGTGATTGGAACAGCTGCATCAACACTGACCTTGGGTTAGAAGAGACAGGCTGTGACTTGTGAAAGGAATGCAGCTTGTTGCTTTTGGCCAAATTTAGAATTTCTTGGCACAAGCCGGGTATGTATCTAATTTACAATTTAAAAATTGGCAATGCTGTTACGACATTGTTAAAAGTGAAATTTAGTTATGATTAAATCTACGAGTTTACAGTGACTGAACAAATTGAATTCCTTTTGTCCTACAAGAAATTCTGGAATTTTTATTGTTCTGAACTTCCATTAATTTCTGTATGAAAAGACAATGGCTTTGCAGAAATGAACAAGACAAACATGAAAACTCACCTCTTATGTACATAGGTCTAGGCTTCCAGGTTAAAACTGTGCAGCTTTAAATGGTTTTGTGCAACCATTGACAATGAAGTTTTGAAGGCTACCCCTAAACAACTGTTCTGTGAGAGTTTCCACATCCACAGTGGTCCACTGCAGGAATCTCACAGAAAGAAGAAACTAATGTACTAAGATTAAAGGCAGTAAAAGCTAATTAAACACATCCCCTATTCAATGGAAAGTTGTGACTTAAGATTGTTTCCACTGCACATAGAAAGATAGCTATTTAAGAGCAATAAAATTAAATGTGTGAGCAAACAATGCAACAACATAAGAGCATGAGCCTGGAGGTTCCTCTTTGGGTTCAACTGGTCTGAGAACGATCGCTTTGATTTTGAAAAATGTTATTCATCCATAGAATGCCCAGACAAATTTATTTCTACATCACAAAGCAAAAATTTTTATGAGTCACTGCTACTAGGCAATGTTTTGAAACAAATACTGAAGCAGTCTATGTCTAACTGCTGTAAGACATAGTCATTATCCAGGTTTGGACCAGGCAAGCAACACTCACCCTACACCAGTACCAAGCAATGACCACCTCGAATAAGAGAGGACCTAACCATTGCCCCTTGACATTCAATGGCATTATCATCGGTGAAAACCCAATGATCAACATCCTGAGGGCTATCATTGAACAAAAACTGAACTAGACTAGCCATGTAAATTTAGTGATTACAAGAGCAAGTCAGAGACTAGGAATTCTGCAGTAATTAACTCACTTCAAGATAGCCTGTCCACCATCTACAAGGTACAAAGCAGAAATCCGATGGAATACTTCCCACTTGCCTGGATGAATGTAGCTTAAGCAACACCCAGGACACAGCAGTCTGTTTGATTGGCATATCTTCCACAGCATTCACTCATTCCACCACCAATACTCAGCGTCAGCAGTGTGTGCCAGCTACAAGATGCACTGCAGAAATTCACCAAAACTTCTTACAGTCCAACCCGTCCATGCCAACCAGATATCCCTTCCCAATCTAGTCCCACCTGCCAGCACCCAGTCCATATCCCTCCAAACCCCTCCTATTCATATACCCATCCAACTGCCTCTTAAATATTGCAATTGTACCAGCCTCCACCACCTCCCCTGGCAGCTCATTCCATATACATACCACAATCTGTGTGACAAAGTTGCCTCTCAGGTCTCTTTCGTATCTTTCCCCTCTCACCTTAAACCTCTGCCCTCTAGTTCTGGATTCCCCCACCACAGGGAAAATACTTTGCCTATTTATTTTGTAAACCTCTATAAGGTCACCCCTCAGCCTCCAACGCTCCAAGGAAAACAGCCCCAGCCCATTCAGCCTCTCCCTATAGCTCAAATCCTCCAACCCTGGCAACATCCTTGTAAATCTTTTCTGAACCTTTCCAAGTTTCACAACATCTTTCCGATAGGAAGGAGACCAGAATTGCATGCAATATTCCAATAGTGGCCTAACCAATGTCCTGTACAGCTGCAACATGACCTCCCAACCCCTGTACTCAATACTCTGACCAATTAAAGAAAGCATACCAAACGCCTTCTTCCCTAAACTATCTACCTGCGACTCCACTTTCAAGGAACTATGAACTGCACTCCAAGGTCTCTTTGTTCAGCAACACTCCTTAGGACCTTAGCAATAAGTGCATAAGTCCTGCTAAGATTTGCTTTCCCAAAATGCAGCACCTCACATTTATCTGAATTAAACTCCATCTGCCACTTCTCAGCCCATTGGCCCATTTGGTCAAGATCCTGGAGTAATTTGAGGTAACCCTTTTCGCTGTCCACTACACCTCCAATTTTGGTGTCATCTGCAAACTTACTAACTGTACCTCTTAAGTTCGCATATCTTAAGTACTGAAAGTAGAGAAACCAGCACTGATCCTTGTGGCACTCCACTGGTCACAGGCACCCAATCTGAAAAACAACCCTCCACCACTACCCTCTGACTTCTACCATTGAGCCAATTTTGAATCCAAATGGCTAGTTCTCCCTGTGTTCCATGAGATCTAACCTTGCTAATCAGTCTCCCATGGGAAACATTGTCAAACGCCTTACTGAAGTCCATACAGATCACATCTACTGCTCTGCCCTCATCAATCTTCTTTGTTACTGCTTCAAAAAACTCAATCAAGTTTGTGAGACATGATTTCCCACACACAAAGACATGTTGACTATCCTGAATCAGTCCTTGCTTTTCCAAATACACATAAATCCTGTCCCTCAGGATTCCCTCCAACAACTTGCCCACCACCGAGGTCAGGCTCACTGGTCTATAGTTCCCTGGCTTGTCCTTACCACCCTTCTTAAACAGTGGCACCACGTTAGCCAACCTCCAGTCTTCCGGCACCTCACCTGTGATTATCGATGATACAAATATCTCAGCAAGAGGTCCAGCAATCACTTCTCTAGCTTCCCACAGAGTTCTAGGGTACACCTGATCAGGTTCTGGGGATTTATCCACCTTTACCCGTTTCAAGACATCCAGTACTTCCTCCTCTGTAATATGGATATTTTGCCATCTATTTCCCTAAAGTCTATATCTTCCATATCCTTTTCCACAGTAAATACTGATGCAAAATACTCATTTAGTACCTGCCCCATTTTCTGCAGCTCCACACAAAGGCTGCCTTGCTGATCTTTGAGGGGCCCTATTTTCTCCCTAGTGTTGGGGAGATTTCACTGGGGTGTTTAATGTAGGGCTAGGGAGGGTGACACTAGTTCTGCAACAGACACTTCTAGTTCCAGCCCGGAAATGGTTAACAACAGCCAAGCGAGCTGCTGCTGGCGACTGCATGACTACCTGGCTGGAGCTTGTAAGGGATATGCATAATGTTAATTAAATCTTGGAGCCTGTAAATACCAGCCAGTATCAATTGCCCCATCGAAACTTGGGATTAATAAAGAAACCAATCGGAATCTGTAGCTGTTAGACAAGTGTGAATTGCTCTATCGGAACCTGTAACTGTTAAGTGTGAATGACTCTATTTAAGTCTAAAGTTGATAAGTGTAATTGTCAATTTAGTTAAACTGAAACTATTGAAAATGGCTAGCCTGTCAGACGCATAGTAATTCCTTGAAACAATGAACTATTGAATACGGGATTGGAACCGCTCCCGGGGATGGCTGAGCCATTGTCAAGCACAGCAGGAGCTGGACAGGCACTTCGATGCGGCCAATAGGAGGACGGATCCCCAGCGCGCGCAGATGAATGGACCAATGGGGAAGGCGAACTGACCGGGGACTCCAGGCAGCGCGAAGTATAATTGTGTCAAGTTTGAACGAGAAGGGAAAACGCTTTCTCCAACGAATGCATGCTTGTAGATTCGTTGTACCAGTTAAGATTCTGTGAATAAACGGCTGTCTGCGTCTAACCATAGTTGCCAGTGTGAGTCTCTCCTTCCGAAAGAACACGCAAAGACGGGACCCCGCGGGTCCGTCTTAACACTAGTTATCCTTTTGTCCTTTGTGTATTTGTATAAAATCTTTGGATTCTCCTTAATTCCATTTGCCAAAGCTATCTCATGTCCCCTTTTTGTCCTCCTGATTTCCCTCTTAAGTATACTCCTACTTCCTTTATACTCTAAGGATTCACTCAATCTATCCTGTCTATACCGTACATATGCTTCCTTGTTTTTCTTAACCAAACCCTCAATTTCTTTAGTCATCCAGCATTCCCTATACCTACCAGCCTTTCCTTTCACCCTGACAGGAATATACTTTCTCTGGATTCTCGTTATTTCATTTCTGAAGGCTTCCCATTTCCAGCCGTCTCTTTACCTGCGAACATCTGCCCCCAATCAGCTTTTGAAAATTCTTCCCTAATACCATCAAAATTGGCCTTTCTCCAATTTAGAACTTCAACTTTTAGATCTGGTCTATCCTTTTCCATCATTATTTTAAATCTAATAGAATTATGGTTGCTGGCCCCTTAGTGCTCCCCCACTGACACATCAGTCACCTGCCCTGCCTTATTTTCCAAGAGTAGGTCAAGTTTTGCACCTTCTCTAGTCGGTACATCCACATACTGAATCAGAAAATTGTCTTGTAGACACTTGACAAATTTCTCTCCATCTAAACCCTTAATGCTATGGCAGTCCCCTTGCATTGAAATAAATGCAGTTTAATGTTTTTGGCCTACCTTGTCCCTGCCTGCCCTGATTGTTTGACTCACTTCTGTTCTCAACTGTACCAGTCTCAGATTGATCTCTTACCTCACTATCTCCCTGCCTCCCTGCCCCCCCCCCCCCCCCCACCCCACCTTACTAGTTTAAATCCTCCCGAGCAGCTCTAGCAAATTTCCCTGCCAGTATATTAGTCCCCTTCCAATATGGGTGCAATCCATCCTTCTTGTACAGGTCACTTCTAACCCAAAAGAGATTCCAATGGTGCAAATATGTGAATCCTTCTCCCATAAACCAGATCCTCAGCCATTCATTAATCTGCTCTATCCTCCTATTCCTGCCCTCACTAGCTCGTAGCACCGGGATTAATCCAGATATTACTACACTTGAGGACCTCCTTTTTAAATTTCTGCCTAACTCTCTGTATTCTCCTTTCAGAATCTCAATCTTTTCCCTTCCTATGCTGTTGATTCCAATGTGAACAATGACCTCTTGCTGGACCCACTTCCCGTGAGAACATTCTGCACCCTCTCTGAGATAGCCTTGATCCTGGCACCAGGGAAGCAACACACCATTCTGCTTTTTTGCTGCTGGCCACAGAAACGTCTGTCTGTACCTCGGTCTAGAGAATCCCTTAACACTATTGATCTCTTGGAACCCGACGTACCCCTTGTTGCATTAGAGCCAGTCTCAATACCAGAAGCTTGGCTGTTCATGCTCCGTTCCCCTGAGAATCCATCAACCCCTACATTTTCCAAAATAGCATACCTTCTTAGATAACACAAACTTACAACCATTACCATCCAAAAGGACAAGGACTGCAGATACATAGGAACACCACCACCTGCAAGATCCCCCTCCAAGCCATTCACCATCCTGACTTAGAAATATATCCTTCAATGTCACAAGGTCAAATCCAGGATTTGCTTTCCTAATGGATGACAAAGACAATTCAAGAAGACAGCTGTCACCACCTTCCCAAGGGCATCTAGGAATGGGCATAAAATGCTTACCTAGCCAGCTCTGAGATGCTCTCATCCCAAAAATGAATAGAGAAAAAATATTTTGCAACTTGGACTTCAGGGGTTGAGTTATGAGGAGAGATAATTTAAATTAGGCTCAGTTGTCTGGAATTCAAAAGGGTAAGGATAAGGATCTGATTGAAGTTTCAAAATATTAATAGAAAAAAGACAGATAGATAAACTATTTCCACTAATTGGAACTGGGAGAATTCAGGTCAGACTGTTCAGAAAAGATGTAAGTATACACTTCTACACACTCAGGGCAGTGGATTTTGGAATCTCTTCCACAAATGGCAATGAATGCTAGATCAGCTGTTAATTTTAATTCTGAGATAGGTAAATGTTTGTTAAACAAAGGTATTAAGGGATATGGGCCAAAGACACTCATAAGGATTTAAGCCACAGATCAGCCATTATCTCATTGAATGGAAGAACTCCTCTTCCTATGTTCAGTGAATAACTCACCTCCTGATTCTTAAAAGTCTGTCCATATCCACAAGGCACAACTCAGGAGTAAGATGGAATGTTCTCTCAATTGCCTGAATGAGCACACCTGCATAACAGACAGGTACCTTGACACTGTTCAAGACAAAGCATCCCATTTGGTTGTCACCCCATCTAATGTGCTCAGCATTCTCTCCCTTCATGGCTCACACGGTGGCTGCAACATCTACCATCTACAAGCTGTACTGTGATAACTCACCAAATCACCTTACACAGCATCTTCCAAATCTAAAAGAGCAAGGGCAGCAGCAGATACATGGGAACGCCACCACCTTACATTTCCCCTCTGAGCCACCCACCATCTTGACTTGGAAATTTAACACCATTTCTTCATTATTGCTGGGTCAATGTCATTGAACTCCCTTCTGAACAGCATTGTCGATGTACCTGCACCTTATGGACTGCAGTGGTTCAAGAATGTAGCTTACTGCAACCTTCTGAAGAGCAATTAGGCCTGTGCAACAAATACTATCAGTGACACCCACATCCTGTGACTGAATGAGAAAAGAACTCTAGGAGTTACTGCTGTCAGGAGTAGTGGTTAAAATGTTACCCTTTGGCGTAACTTGCCTTCAGATTGTGTGGTTAATGCAAAGATCTATCAAATCACTGAAAAACCAAAAGACAGATCCACCACTGATCACTAACTTGGCACTGATAATAACAAAGACACAGCTGTTCAGACAAACTTGCAAAATGCTCCTCACTAAACTTGGCAATGTATGCCAAAATTGGGTGAACTGTCCCACAGACCGCTAGAACAACAATCTGACATTATCATACTCGCAACATCAAGACCTTCAGCCAACACACCAAACTCTTCCTTTACCATTCATAGGAATTTCCTCTCTCTTTGGCCTCCAGGAGTGGCCTCCTGGCATGGCGTGTTTGCAACATGGTGTGGAGCCGGGGCCCAGTGAGGACTGGAAGCTAAGTGCCAGCGTGGTCTGCTGTACTGAACTCTTTTCTGTAATACTGGAAATTTTATTTCTGCGACAAATCTTGAAACAAAAGAAGCTGCTTGTGGGTATTTTTGTATCTAAAAATCGGTATCTAAACTTTTCACTATATTCATTGAGTATATGTGACAATAAAGGCTATTCTATTATATTTAGCTAGCAGAGGTGATGGAACAGTGTATCATTGTAAGGGATTTACTCGGCAAACTCACAACAGTGATGCTGTACCTCATCATTTCTCATGTCTTTAGGTCAAATATGGACAATAAAAACTACTAATTACCTCATTGATCCTCCACTTTCAACAAGTCATATAGGAGACGTTGAGTGGATCCATGAGGTACTGTGGTCAATTTCACTGAAATCTGTGACATCATGGCTTAGCCCTCACTCTACCACATTTATCCAGCCAGAGACCAACCCTGGTTCATGAGGAATGTAAAAGAGAATGCCAGGAAAATGGTTAGGTATACCTGAAAGATGAGGTACCTCATTCTTGTCTGGCTACATGAGATAAACAGTGTTCAGCAATCACACAACTAGTGATAAGCTCCAAAATCATGCTCCATCTAGTTGTGAATAGTGGTGGACAAACAAATAAGGGGAAGAGGACACTTCGTGAACATCTACATCCTCAATGATTGGGTGTCCAGCACACAAGAGCCAAAGACAAGGCTGAAGAATCTTTTAGTTTTTAGCCAGAAGTGTCAAGAGTATGTTCAATCTCAGCTCTTCTCAAGATCCTCACCATCGGAGACCAGTCTTCAATTAATTTGACTCGCTTCATCAGAAACAGTTATGCATGCAATATATAACAATATGTATGCACAACAACTTCAGGGCTGTATTAATGGACTTGTGCTCCAGAACTAGCCATGTCTTTTGACATGCTGTTCCAGTACATTACTATCTCGCCATCAAAACATTAGTATGTTGTACATAGGGCATTGGAACAAGCATAGATAATTTAGTTATTTTGGTCTGGTCCAAAATACAATAAAATCATTGATGATCTGCTCGTAGTCGCAATTCCACTTTTGCATCTACCCCTAATATCTTTGACGATCAAAAATCTATTTATCTAACTCTGCCATGAACAAATTCAATGTCCCAGTATCCTGAGTGATTGTTTTCCTCATTCAAGCAAGTATAGAATATTCCACCACACTCCTGACTTATGCCTTGTAGATGCTGGACAGGCATTGGGAAGGAGAAAGTAAGGACTGCAGATTCTTGGGCTCAGAGTCAAGAGTGTAGTGCTGGAAAAGCACAGCAGGTCAGGTAGCATCTGAGGAGCAGGAGAATCGATGTTTCGGGCATAAGCCCTTCATCAGGCATTGCGAAGTATGAAACTTCAAGCTGAATGTTATCCAAGTCTTTCTAAATGACCTGTTTGGTACCTATGGCATCGCTAACTGTACTGAACATTGTGCAAGCAACAGTGAACATCTACACTAGAGTCAGAGACTCATAGAGATGTCAATGCCGACCAGTTATCCTAACCTAATCTCGTTCCATTTGCCAGCATTTGTCCCATATCCTTCTAAACCCTTCCTATTCACATACGCATCCAGATGTCTTTGAAACGGTGTAATTGTACAAGCCTCCACTTCCTCAGGCAGTTCATTCCATACATGCACCACCCTCTGTGTGAAAAAGTTGCCCCTTAGGTCCCTTTTACATTTTTGCCATCTCGCCCTAAACCTATGCCTCCAGTTCTGGACTCACCCACCTCAGGGAAAAGACTTTGACTTTTTACCCTATCTGTGCCCCTCATGATTTTATAAATCTCTATAAGGTCACCCCTCAGCTTCCAATGCTCCAGGGAAAATAGCCCCAGCCTATTCAGCCTCTCCCTATAGATCAAATCCTCCAACCTGATCAAGGGCTTTTGCCTGAAACGTCTCCTCGGATGCTGCCTGACTTGCTGTGCTTTTCCAGCACCACACTCTCGACTCTAATCTCCAGCAACTGCAGTCCTCACTTTCACCTATAGCTCAAATCCTACAACCCTGGCAACATCCTTGTAAATCTTTTCTGAACCCTTTCAAGTTTCTTCTGTTTTACTCGGGCTCCCTGATGTCACAGTCCATCAAATACCACATCCATGTCTAGGACAATCACTCAGCTTACAATTTTGTCTATGTTTGGAGCAAAGCTGCAATAAGGCCCAGAATAACTGGATGTTGATGAGCAGATTGGTGCTGTATATGTGCTGCCCAATGACACTAACAGTAATGCCTTCCATCACTTTGCTGATGAGTGAGAAGTGAGGGGTGGTAATTGAACTGATTAGATTTGTTCTGCTTCTTGTACTTATTCCATATGTTAGGTAGACGCTAGTTTTGTAGCTATACTGGAACAAAATTTCCAAAGAACATGGCTAGTGAAGGAGCATGCATTTAGCCTTACATCCAGGATAATAAAATCTTCTGATGATGAGTTACCAGAATCAAGACATTAACTCTGCTTTCTTCCCACAGATGTTGTCAGACCTGATGAGTTTTCCCAGCAATTTCAGCTTTTTCCTCGATCTGGAGTGAGTTGAATTGTCTGAAGACTGGCATCTGTCATGCTGGGGTCCTCACCTTAAAATGACTGATTTAGCACAAATGTTTGCAAACACTTCAGCCTTGTCTTCTGCTCTAACGTACTGAACATCCCATTATTGAGGATGGGAAAGTTTGTGAAATATCCTGTTCCAGTTGTTAAATTGTCTGTCACCATGGTAGGACTGTAGAGCTTGATCTGATTCACTTTTTGTGGGATTGTTTTGCCAGGTTGGCATCTTTTTTTTTTAAGAGATGTCTGGTGCTCCTTCTGTTACAAAAAAATAAATCCAAACTGACAATGACTGTTCCAGTGGTTCAGTCTCCAACTTCAGTTCAGTAATGAAAGGTATAATGGACAGTATGATCAAGTGGCACTTACTCATCAATAACCAGCTCACCAATGCTCAGGACCATTCACTCCAGCTCTCTACAAGTATGGACAATGGAGCTGTTTCTCGAGGTGAGGTGACAGTCACTGCTATGACATAAGGTGTGACATCAAAGAGATCAGGTGTGACATCAAGGAGAATAGGGCTAGATGGGTAGAAGTGAGGAAGCTTTCTGGCAGCTTATCCAGCATAAAGGAAAATGGCTGTAGTTCCTTAGGGCCCATTATCCCCTCCCAAGACATCAACACAAGTCCTCAGCAAAATATTAATGGAGCATGTTCCCAAAGGAGAAACAAGTCATAACAACTGTCACATTTTTGAGTTTTACACTGGATTCTTCTGCATCAGTGATCACTCATGGAAATTGTGTTCCCAATGATCTGGAGTGCGTATTAACAACACATTTGGTTAGCAGCTTTAATATAGATAAATGAAAATACATAAATATTTATATAAATAGCAACTAGACCCAGAAATCAGTGCTGCAAATTCCCACATTAGATAGCAGGTGGGGAGAAAAGCAGTTAACGTTTCCTATTTAAACATATCAACAAGTACCAGAGAAGACCATTCAACCCCCTCGACTTGCACCGCCATTTAGTAAGACACTAGCTGATCTGAAATTCTCTTCTCTTCATAAAGGAGAAACCGGCTCTCTGCCGGTTCAAAAGCTCTGTGCCAAAAAAATAATTTTGCTTAAAAATAAAAGTATATTGTACACGCTGAGTTCTGAGGAGGATCGTTGAACTTAAAACGTTTACTCCGATTTCTCCACACAAATGCAGCGAGACCTCTAAACCTTTCCGGTAATTTATGTTTTTGCGACATCTGATTGGAAACAATAAAAACATGATTTGCTTTCTCTCTGTAAATGAAAACTTTAAATGGAAAGTTTAATTCTCAACGTTGCAGCTTTAAAAAGACACAAACCAAACAGTTGCTCCTCTGCAGTCCGGTTCCCAGGGTACATTGTACCGCATTGACGGCTGCCGTAAAATATCATGACCGTAAATTAGCCTGGGCCGCTGGACGCCAGAAGTCCCACCCAACCTGCAGATCATTGGCTAATTCAGAAGATTGACTACACAATTGACCATTGTTTGATGGGATTCCTGGAGGGGGTGAGGCTTGCCGTGTTGGTCTTGTGGTTGTGGGGATGGGGGAGGGGAGGAGAGGCTTTAATTTCACAAACAAGGACATGAGTGTCAGATTTCTCTTACTTCATGGTATCACTGGGTTAGCTTATTGTACGTGACGATCAACCAACTGTTTTCAACGGTAAGTTCTTTATTTCCAATGTACCCTCTTGTTTGGAGTTGCCCCTTTTAATTTGCAGCGGTTTCCAGAGATTCCAACAGTTTACTCTCATTAATTATCCTGCCCAACTCTGGGCAGTTGAAATGTTACTGTGGTTCCGGTACTTAAAAAAACGTCGGCGTTTTTTAGTTATTAATTATTTCAGGAGTTGCTAACATTCTTTATATCTCTATGACTATGTCTGTAGCACTGTTAAAAATTAGATGTTCACTTAGGTGACTTCTCAATTTGTCAAATCTTCTAATAGTCACTTGCTGTCATATTTGAACATTTTTGCGATGTCAACCAACTGCTTAATCAAAACATGTTAACTTTACTGTTCGAACATTAATATTCCTGCAGTATGGTACAGCACTATATTGTGTATAGTTCTATCATGTCACAAACCAAAATCAATTATAATTTGAATGCATATCCAGAATGCACTTATAATATTAATGCTCTTTGTGCTACTTCCTCTTTTATGGCTTTGCTCCCATCTATCCTCGACCTCTCTTTCGCCTTTGGCATGGCTGACCACTAATTTGTCTCAAATCATCTTTGTTATCCAGTCTTATGGGCTCTTGGTTGTGCGCATCTATCAAAGCCAATACTTTTGGCACCTTCCAATGTTTGCAAGTCCGGCATCTTATTTGTTCCCAACTTGAACTTCTGTTTCATATCCTTTCCATCACAAGGACCCAGTCTGTCATATTGTCTTCTATTGGTTGCACCTTCACACTTTCACTGACTCATCTATGACAGATGCCCTCAATATCTAAACGTAACTACTCAAACTGTCTTGCCACCCTTTGTACAAAAATAGGAAGGACAATTAAATTAGGAAGAAACAGCTCTGCTACTAAGGATGAGTAATAAAAATAACCCTTATCCACATCTCACTGACAATTAAAATAAATGAAGCAGCCAGCAGACACTGTCAATAGCTGAAAGGTGATTTTAAAAAAAAAGGAGTCATGAGAAATGGTTGGGAGAGAAGTGAAGCATGGCTAGAGCGGCAGCAACTAAGAAGAAAAGTATTGTTTTTTTTCTCCTCTTTTCAAAATTGACTCTTTCTTGCATGTGCACACATGTGGTCAAAACTTTGGCAATCCAAAAGTTTATAAGAACTCTTGATCTAACTTATTAGTCTTCTGAAATCAAGTTTATGGAGTAGCAGGAAGAACCTTTGTCCCTATGATTTCCACAGAAAAGTGTATTTCTTCAGTCTTGTACACTGACAAAAGAGGAGTTCCCAATTTGAAGTTAATCCCTTTCCATTATTTCATAATGCAATATTTTATGCTTAAATTATTCCGTAGGTACAGTTCTTCATCATATAAGAAATTGACACCATCTCCAATTGCTGCTGCCCCTCTTAAGTCACCCAACAACCTGACTTGGAACTAGCGTAGGAGGAGGTCATGGACCATTATATCTGCACTGGTGCTCAATTTCCCCTTGAATACCTTGATTGAATCTACCTACACCATGAGACAATAAGATGAGGGAGCAGAAGTAAGCCATTTGGTCCATCAACTCTGTTGCATTGTTCAATGAAATCATGACTGATACGACAATTCACTATCCTGCTTTTTCCCTTGACCCTTTATTCCCTTACTATTTAAAAATCTGTGAATCTCAGCCTCGAATATTCTTAACAATCTCACCTCTGCAGTAAAGAGTTCCACAGATTCACTACCAACTGAAGGAAGAAGTTCCTTCTCTTTTAATAAGCAGGTTTTGAATTTATGGGGAAAACCCCTTCAGATTTCAAATAAATACTGTAAGGATTCTCTGATTCTCTAACTACTCAGTTGGGACTACTCCACAGTGCAAATGAAAGGATGCTGCAGGGAATGGAGAGTTCAAGTTATAAAAATGGACGATATACGGTTGGGACTTTTTTCACTGGAACGTAGGAGGTTGAGCAGGTGACCTTATAGAGATTTATAAAATCATGAGGTGCATAGATAAGGTTAATAACAAAGGTCTTTTCCCTAAGGGGAAATGTTCAAAACTAGGGGGCATATTTTTAAGGTGAGAGGAGAAAGGAGCAACTTTGTTACACAGAGTTGTTGGTGTGTGGAATAAACTGCCAGGTGAAGTGGTGGATGCAAGTGCAGTTACAACCTTTAAAAGGTGTTTGGATAAATTCATTTATAGGAAAGCTTTGGAGGGGTTCAGGCCAAATGCTGGCAGGTGGGATTGTTTAGTTTGGAAACCTTGGTCAGCATGGATGTGTTGGATCGAAGGGTCTGTTTCCACGCTGTATGACTTTCTGAAAATGGTTCCCCTCATGGCTCCATTCCTTCTCTTGCAAATGACCCAAACTCTGTGCCCACTGCTTCTCCATTTTTAAACCAATCATCATTCCTCCTTCATTTGAATACTTTCTGACTGTTCTTATTGCTAAATACATATGTAAAACTCTGTTGAGTAGCGTCTAGCAGAGGCTGAAATTACTTTGCAAAGTGCTTTGAAATAAAACGAAGAACTGATGATGGTGGAAATTTGAAAGAAAAACAAATTGCTGGAGAAACTCAGCAGATTTAGCAGCATCTGTGGATAAAAAGTAGAGTTCATGTTTCGAGTCCAGTGACGACTTCAGTCACTTGTTCTGAGTTTCTCCAGCACTTTGAGTTTTTGCTTGTGTGCAATGTACATTGTATCTGATTTTTTTTAAAAAACACTGTACAGTCTCAAAAGAAACAATAAATGTATTGTTAACTATTCGTACGAGCTAGGCTGCATTACACAAATAAAATCCTACATTATGGCAATTGGTGATCAATTTGAATGCGGTCTGTGGTACTGCAAATTGAATGCAAAATATTTTGTTCTAGTTTAATAGATCACATGGAGGAATAAACATAACAGGATCACATGATTGTGAGTTTTGAGAAGATTTGTAGCTCGGGTTGAGGCTCAGGTTGTAAGTTGGCTAGCTGAGCTGGAAGGCTTGTTTTCAGACGTTTCATCACCATGTTAGGTAACATCATCAATGAGCCTCCAGTGAAGCACTGCTGTTATGTCATGCTTTCTATTTATGGTCTTGATCTCTTAAGGTGGATAATATCATTTCCTGGGTCTTTTTCTTGGTTGGTAAATGGGGTCCAAATCAATGTGTTTATTGGAATTCAGGTTTGAATGCCAGGCTTCTAGAATTCCCATACATGTCTATGTTCAGCCTGTGCGAGGATGGGATGTGTTGTCCCAGTTGAAGTGATGTCCTTTTCTGTCCGTATATAAGGATACGAGTGATAGTTGGTCATGTCTTTTGGCAGTCATTTCAGAGATGTCTTTGATGTAACATTGACAGCACTACTAGAGGAAACAAGGACACAAACACCAGACAACACCAACCTCATCAGCAAGGACAACATCCTCAAGCTAGTAGACCAGTGCCTTACTACAAACTTCACCTTCAATGACAAGACCTACAAACAAATCAACGGAACACCCATGGGATCACCCGTATCAGGGTTCTTAGTAGAAGCATTCATGCAGAGACTCGAACGAACAGCCTTCCCCACTCTCCAACCCAAACTTTGGGTCTGCTACATGGAAGACACCTTTGTCCTCACAAAACGGAACAAATTAGAGGAAACCTACATAATCATCAACAATATCCTTATGGCATAAAATTCACACAAGAGGAGAGTAACAACAGACTCCCCTTCCTAGGCGTCACAATGGAACGAACAGTTAGCGGAGAACTTCAGACCAGCATCTACAGGAAAACAACACACAGACCAGATACTTAATTAAAGAAGCAATCATCCAACACCCAGAAACTGACCTGCATCAGGACATTATTTAAACGGGCCACAACACACTGCAGCACACAGGAACTACAAGCAATAGAAGAAAAATACCTATACAATGTATTCAAGAAGAACTTCTACTCAAACACAGTCTGCTGATTCCAAAACAACAAACAGACACAACACACCCAGAAATTCTAGCCACATTACCATGCATCAAAGACATTTGTGAAATGGCTACCAGACCACTCCGACCCTTTGGCATAATGGTAGCCCACAAACCTACCAACACGCTCAATCAGCAGCGGCTGATGAACCTAAAGGACCCTATACCAACAACGAGCAAAATGAATGCCATTTACCAAATATCATGCAAAGACTGTAACAAACAAACACTACATTGGACAGACAGGCAGAAAACTAGCCACTCGGCAAATGAACATAAACTAGCCACCACAGACATGACCCCCTTAAAGATGAAGAAGGATACCACTTCGACTGGGACAACACATCGATCCTCAGACAGGCTGAACAAAGACATGCATGAGAATTCCTAGATGCCTGGCATTCAAACCGGAACTCCATCAATAAACACATTTGATTTGGACTCCATGTACCAACCTCTGATAAAAAGAACCAGAAATGCTATCACCCACCTCAAGAGACCAAGACACACAAATAGAAAACAGGACCTAACACCAGCGCTTTACCAGAGGCTCACTGATGATGTTACCTAGCATGGGGACGAAATGTCTGAAAGCAACCTTCAGCTCAACAAGAAAACTTATAACCAGGATCGCATGACTCCTGTTACAACCAAAGATTTGTGTTTTACCATAAATAACAAACCCAACCTGGGTCAGTGGATTTGGTAGCTATGTGTAAAAGTCCACAGTTGGGAGAATCATTGGTTGGAGTTCTTTTTGATGAACAGGTGCTTTTCTTTATATATATTATATTTAACCACCTTTAAATAAATAACCAGGCTGTTTACAGTCTGTGTTTCAGTGCTGCACTGTGTTCTTTGTGTGGGACCAGTCAGCAGTGAGGCTGATGTGGTTCTTAAATGACACAAAGGTAGATGGGAGTGGGAGTTGAAGATGCAAAAGTGCCTCAATGAGATTTACAGAGGCTAAGTGAGTCAGCAAGAATACAATGTGGAGAAGTGTCAGGTTACCCACTTTGATAGGGGAAACAGTAATGCAGGGTATTTCTTAAATGGTGTGGAGGTACTGATGTTAGACTGCGGTGGACAAAGTTTAAAAATCACACAACACCAGGTTTATTTGGAAATACTAGCTTTCGGCATGCTGGTAGCTCGTCTGATGAAGGAGCAGTGGTGTGAAAGTTTGTATTTCCAAGTAAACCTATTAGACTATAACCTGGTGTGATTTTTAACTTAAATGGAGCGCGGCTGGGTGGTGTTGAACTTGCAAGACCTTTGATTGTTCATGAGTCACAAAGTTAACTTGCAAGTATAGTGAGGAATTAAGAAAGCAAATGGAATGTTATCCTTTTGTTGCAAAAAGATTTGGATGTGAAGTAAAAATGTCTACTGCAATCACGTTTTACATCTCCAGAATAGTGCAGCTTATTATTGATTCAAATGAGAAATCTTAAATAAAAGCCAACATTTAATTGAAAAGAACAGAATCATAATTTTTGATAGAATCCAGTTGTTGCATGTAGAATTCATAGAATCCTTACAGTGTAGAAGCAGGCTGTTCAGCCCATAGAGTCCACACTAACCCTCCAAAGAGCAATCCACCCTGACCCCACCCCCTACCCTAGACCCTTGCATTTCCTGGCCAATTCACCTAACCTGCATATCTTTGGATTGTAGAAGGAAATCAGAGCACCCAGAGGAAACCCAGACAGGCATGGGGCGAATGTGCAAACTCCAGAGTTTTTCCTGAGGGTGGAATTGAACTAGGTCCTTGGTGCTATGGTACAGCAGTGTTAACTACTGAGCCACTGTGCTGTCCATGAGTTGGGAATTCTCAGTTATTATTCCTGGTTATCACTATTCTTTACCTCATGATCCTGAGTGCTTCTTTTTATACATGGTCATGGGGGTTCTGAAGTATGTGTAGTAGCATTGCTAAGCAGGGAAAATAAAGTGAAAGATAAAAATTTTCTGATTGGCTATAGTCGGCATGGATTTGAGAATGGAGAATCATGTTAGAACTTGGAGATTTTTGAGAATGGTACTAACAATGTTGATTAAAAGGGAGTTAATAGAAGTGGTATACTTGGATTATCAGCAGGATTTTGATGAACTCCCCCCACAGGATGCTTATCAAAATTTTTAAAATACTTGGGATAGAAGGTTATGTGCTAGTGTGGATCAATGATTGCCTCGCAGACAGAAAACAGAAAGTCAGAATAATTGGATCACTCTTACATTGGCACACTGTGACATTAAATTTGAGTACAGCTGTAGTGAAGTCTTGTTTCACTTGTATTGGAGCTTGTTTAGACCACACCTGAATTACTGTGTGCAGGGGTTGGGGGGTTGGGGGGGTGGGGGGGGCAATTAGACCAAGTGAATTGATCCCTGATCATTGCTGAGCCTGTCTCAAACTCATTTGAAAAAAGTGTATTCTGGTGAACATGTAAAATAGACCAGCTGTATAGAAATGCATGGCCAACATTTCCTGTTTTACATCATTGTTGAAAATAGCCAGGGTGAGTTTTTTTTAAATACTGTTTTTGAGCTTTATTACTGGACAAGGATTTTTTATATATAGCAAGTGACTGGTATTGTTAATGGTTTAGTATGTACATAATTTATGTTTTGAGAAAGATTTTACTTCAGTCATGTTTGTGTGTATCTACATCAGAAGGATGTCCAATTATCTTCCGTTGGTACAGTGACTCATTCTCCAGTAGTCGCCTGATGTTCGTACACATGATGAACACTGAAATAAATTAGCTTTTGCTACAGGGGTGAAAGTGGTGGGAAGACAATAGAATAGAAATTTATTATTTTTTTTACTTTTATTTGTTGCCCTACCATGTCACCTACATTAATGCAGAAGTCATACATAATTTTTTAAAAGTAAAATTAAGACAAAGCTCGTCGCAGTTCAGTTAATGGCTCCAGGACTGAGGGAAAGCTGGTTTAGGAACAATGGACTACTCTGAAGATGCAGCCAGGGCAAGACTGTGACGCAGAGCCGCTGGATATTAGGCCGGAAGGCTCTTCCAAAGACAACCACCATGTCTGGTTCA
Organism: Chiloscyllium plagiosum; assembly: GCF_037043375.1. NCBI lineage: Eukaryota > Metazoa > Chordata > Chondrichthyes > Orectolobiformes > Hemiscylliidae > Chiloscyllium > Chiloscyllium plagiosum. The sequence goes on from NW_028270139.1 coordinate 111,827,439, forward strand.
GACCACGACACCTGAATGACGCTGCCTGCCAAGCCACTGGTGCCAAAGACTAAGGAGACCACCATGCTGGGACATGACTGTCACACCATGAGACCATCACACTGTCAGACCACTGCATAGGGCTAAGGCAACCTTTTTCCTTCCTTCAAACACCTGTCTAGCTGCAGACCTGGAGCCTTGGCCTAACCTGCAAGTGCAGGCTTGGGGAGCCAGAGCAGGACTTTTCCTCACTCACTGGAAACCCTGGGCTAGGCTCATCCTGGAGTTCTGGAGGCTTAAAAGAAAAGAAAATGAAGAAAAATGAAAATAAAGAGCAAAAATGAAAAGAAGAAAAAAGAGAAAGAAAGCCAATGGGAGCCCCACTGCTCCACTGCCATTTTGAGAAAAAAGGAAAAGGATGAAATAATTTTGTGTGATATAGTATTGAAATGGAAAGGTAATAACTGTTGACTCTGAAAATCCCTCTTCATCTTATTAGCAAAGATAGATTTGGTCATGGGCTTGAAAGCTGCTGTCTGAGGAACTTTGTGCATCTTGTAGATGATACCTGCTGCTGCTGAGTATTGGTGGTGGAGGGAGTGGAGACTTGTGGTTTTGGTGTCAGCCACGTAGGGTGCTTTGGTCTGGATTGTATCAAGATTGTATCAAGTGTTGATCTTTTTATTTCAAAGGGAAAAGAGTATAAAATTATAGAGGATTTGCTGAAACTCATCTGTTCACGATATTCCAGCTGTGATTTATTTTCATCCCCTTTTTCCAAAGGATGATGTAATGACATTGAAGGCAGTCTAGCAACGATTCAGTAAGTTGGATCCTAGTGTAGAGGGACTGTCATGTGAGAAGCTAAATAGATTGGGCTTGTACTCATTGGAGCGTAGAAGAATGAGAGGTGATCTTACAGGAACATGTGAGACTCTGAGGAGACTTGTCCAGATTGATGCTGAGGGGGTTGCCTCTCCTTGTGGGAGAATCTAGGACCAGAGGGTATAATGTCAGAAAATGGTGTTGCCCATTTAAGATCGAGATGAGGATGAATTTCTCTGAGGGTATTGAATCTTTGGAGAACCATTTCTGACGAAGATTTCAAGGTTATGGTGTTAAGTATATTTAAGGCTGAGATAGCAGATTTTTAACCAGTGAGGGAATCAAGAGTTATGGGGGAAAGGCAAGAAAGTGGGGTTGAGAAATATCAGGTCAGTCAAAACCTCATTGAATGCAGGCAGAGCAGGTGGATGGGCTAAATAGCCTACTTTGTTTCTAGGTCTTATGATCTTATTTTTTTTCTGCTCAGCTATTTATTTGTTTTCTTCACATTTTTTTTTTAAAAGTTCATGTCTGATATTCTGCCAAACGAAAGTGTTCTGTAATTTGCTCAGCCCTCTCTTCAGTAAAAAAAAATTGAAATGTGGCTCCTCCTGTGAAAATGTCGAACATCTAAAGTAGCAGATGAGCTGAGTGAGGAAAGAGTAGGATGACATTACAAAGATGGAAATAGACAGTTTTAGAAAATGGTGCGGAGTTGTCCTCTAAGACTTTTCAATAAGGTTGTCTTGCGTCTGCATCTGCCACGTTTTTGCTTACTTGCTTAACCTGTCTATATCCCTCTGCAGACTCTGTGTCATCTTCGGCACCTGCCTTCCTACCTATATATGTGCCCATGGCAAGAGTATGGGCTCAACCTACATAACCTCTCCTCATAAACAGTCTCTGTATTCCTGAGGTCAGTCTGGTGAACTTCTCTGGACTGCCTCCAACTCTGTTTTCCAGCTGTGGTCTAATTAGTGCTTTGTATAATTTTAGCAAAACCTGCCTACCATTGCACTCCATTCTCTTTAAAATAAAGGCTAACATTCCATTTGCCTTCCCTATAATCTGCTGAACTTTGCCAGCTTTTTGTGAGTCATGTATGAGGACTCTCAAGTCTGACTGTTCTGTCATTTTTATTTTTTGTTTGCAGTCTTTCTCCATTTGAGTAAAATTTAGTCCTCTTTTCTGCCTGCCATAGTGCATAACTGCAAATTTTCACATTTTACATTCCATCTGCCGTGTGTTTGCCCAACTGCTTAACATGAATTTATCCCAGGGCAGATCCTTTGGGTTGTCATCAGCACTTGCCTTACCACTTTTTGTGTCATCTGCAGACTTGGCTATAGTACGTTTTACTTTCTCATCCAAGTCATTAAAATATTCTGTAAATAATCGTGGCCTCAGCACTGATCCCTGTGGCATTCCACAAATTTGAGGTTGGCACCCAGAAACAATTCTTCTAATCCAAACCTCTCTGTCTTGTTAGTTAACCAATCATCTACCCATGCTAGATCCCAACAGTACATGTTCTATATTTTTATAAAATACAGGCATCCATTGAATTGTGCTGAACAGAAGAGCTAACTAATAAAACTTCTTTTAAACATTTTTTTTTGCTTTAGAAACAGATTTAGAGTGAGAGATTAGATCTGATTACTGATGATGGGGAAGGAATCAGAGCTGACTAAAGAAATGGATTTAACTGGTGCTCGCCTTGTGTTCACCTCGGGTGTGCACTTAAGCTGTCTTTGGGGATGGTATTCATGCAGAAATGGAGAAAAGGCAGGTTGTCTTTTATGGTGTCAATTTTCCATTATGGTGGTCCAGTGTAGTGCCTTGGATATTTATTATATTCAAGGTGTTTTACAAATACAAATAATTGTGATCAGTGCAAATTGATATCCGTGGGTGTGTGAGAATCTGTTGTGGAAATTGAATAACTCTCTTGCAAACTGAGCTGCCTGACATTCCTCAGTAAATGTCTCTCTTTCAATCATGTTAAGGTAGGAATTTTCATATTGGAGAAATCTTTGGTTCCAGAAATGTGCTTGAAGCACAAAGGTCTAAGTGGCATAAGAGAAATAGCAAAAACATTTGCCTGTGTAATCTGAGTTCTTCCCATGAATAACACTGGCTAGCAATCCTTGATGTTCATTTCGAATGGGTGTAATTAATATTTGATATCTTGGAGAAATTATATAGTTTCAGTCCTTGCTTCACTTGTGACCTCAAATGCTTTGTTTTTGAAGGTGCTTAATGGACAGTGCAATGTCATTCAGCAGAAATATGTGAAGCTGGAAGCATGAGCCATTTGTTTGTATATATGCCTATCCTTTCATGACAGTCACTTGCAAGGCACACTGGCTTTGATTCTATACTGCAGCCCATCTTAGCAGGGTAACAGAATAGATGATTGGAATTTCTTCTATAGATTAGAATCACAGAATTGTTACGATGCAGAAGGAGACCATTTGGCTCATGAAGCCACCACCAGATCTTCAATTGACTTAAATTGTAATATTTGTGATCATCAACTGCATGCCTTTCCAAAATCACGTTCTGAATTTTGTGTAACTATTTATGTCCTTTACAAAACAAAGAAAGCTTTATATGAATATTGCTAGAGTTTATTCAATGGATTAAGCTGTAGAACAATTTGCAAAAATAGTTTGAATATTTTTCTCAATTCATGACTTAATTATTATTCTGCCTAAGTATGCTGGTATAAGGGATCAAAGTTGTCTACAACTGGGATGAAAACTACATTATGCATCTCCACATACAACATCTTAGAGCACCTAGAACTCTTTGCTTCTTTTCTGACTGGTTCAGGCATGTATTCTACTCCTAGTCTTTCCGGTCAATGTTTATATCTGAGATTCTCCATTCCTGGCAACATCCTGGTAGATCTTTTATGACCCTCTCCAGTTTAATATTTTCCTTCCTATAACAGGGTGACCAGAATTGGACACTGTACTCTAGACAAGGCCTCACCTACATCCTGTACAACCTCAACGTGACATCTCAACTCTATACTGAAAGATCTGAGCAATGAAGGCCAGCTTGTTAAGCGCCTTTTTAACCACCTCTCCAACTCTGCAAATTTCAAAGAATTATGTACCTGAACCCCTGGGTCTGTCTGTTTTACAACATTACTCAGGGCCCTACCGTTAATTGTATAAGTCCTGTCTTTGTTTGTATTGCCACAATGCAATACATCACATTTATCCAAATTAAGCTCCATCTGCCACTTCTCAGCCCATTTGACCCAGTTAAACAAGATCTCCTTATAATCTTGGATAACCTTCTTCACTGTCCACTATACCACCAATTTTGGTGTCATCTGCAAATTTACTAACCATACGTCCTATAGTCTCATCTTGACCCAGACAGCTCAAGGTTGAGGAAGGTGTATGTGTCATACCGATTTTACCTTTTCCTTGATTAACATATTTAATTGCTATATTCATGATGCAGTTGATGTGTCTGTGTATAATAGTATTATTAGTTGAATATCATATTTAATTAGCTTTTCACATTTACAGGCACCTTTGCTAATCTCACCAAAGGCATTCAATATTTTCGACAGTTTATTACCAGAATACTTTAACCATGTCTGGAATGCGGTTTTTGTACTCCAAAGTAAGTAATGAATTATTGCTGGTTTTAAAAATAAAAATTTGAAAAGTGAGTAATTGATTGTGGTTGCTGTTTGGTTTATTAACAATAGAATGCAGTGCAAGTAAAATGCTGCACTTTCAATTGTAACACAAATGGTCCATTCTTTTCTTCATTTATATAAATGATTTGGATGTGAGCATAAAAGGTATACTTAGTAAGTTTGTAAATGACACCAAAATTGGAGGTGTAGTGGGCAGCGAAGAGGGTTACCTCAGATTACAACGGGATCTTGATCAAATGGGGAATGGGCTGGGAAGTGGCAGATGGAGTTAAATTTAGATAAATGTCAGGTGCTGCATTTTGGGAAAGCAAATCTTAGCAGGACTTATACACTTAATGGTAAGGTCCTAGGGAGTGTTGCTGAACAAAGAGACCTTGGACTGCAGGTTCATAGTTCCTTGAAAGTGAATCGCACGTAGATAGGATAGTGAAGAAGGTGCTTGGTATGCTTTCCTTTATTGGTCAGAGTATTAAGTACAGGAATTGGGAGGTCATTGGTTAGGCCACTGTTGGAATATTGCGTGCAATTCTGGTCTCCTTCCTTTCGGAAAATGTCGTGAAACTTGAAAGGATTCAGAAAAAATTTACAAGGATGTTGCCAGGGTTGGTGGATTTGAGCTATAGGGAGAGGTTGAATAGGCTGGGGATGTTGTCCCTGGAGCGTCAGAGGCTGAGGGGTGACCTTATAGAGGTTTACAAAATCATGAGGGGCACGGAAAGGATAAATGGACAAAGTCTTTTCCCTGGGTTGGGGGAGTCCAGAACTAAAGGGCATAGGTTTAGGGTGAGAGAGAAAACATATAAAAGAGACCTAAGGGACAACTTTTTCACGCAGAGGGTGGGGTACGTGTATGGAATGAGCTGCCAGAAGAAGTTGTGGAGGCTGGTACAATTGCGCCATTTAAGAAGCATTTGGATGGGTATATGAATAGGAAGGGTTTGGAGGGATATGGGTCAGGTGCTGGCAGGTGGGACTAGATTGGGTTGGGATTTCTGGTTGGATTGAAGGGTCTATTTCCATGCTGTACATCTCTATGACTCTATTGAAGGAATCTGTAAATCTAGCATCTATAATGAACAGTGAATCTATTTGGGGACCTGGATCTGGGATAAGCTACATGGGGTTTAGTGAAATCTCATTAGGCACAGAATGAAACAGATTAGTAATGATTAGATTATTTAGTGTGGAAACAGGCCCTTCGGCCCAACAAGTCCACACCGACCCGCTGAAGTGCAACCCACCCAGACCCATTCCCCTACATTTACCCCTGCCCCTAACACTATGGGCAATTTAGCATGGTCAATTCACCTAACCTGCACATTTTTGGACTGTGGGAGGAAACCGGAGCAAACCCACGCAGACATTGGGAGAATGTGCAAACTCCACACAGTCAGTCGCCTGAGGTGGGAATTGAACCCGGGTCTCTGGCACTGTGAGGCAGCAGTGCTAACTGCTGTGCCACCGTGCCGCCCATTCTATTCGCCCGTGCTATTCAGTTTGCTCATCTTATCCATCAGGTTTATCATTTGGATTTTTTTTTAATCTACTTGTCAAACAAAACAAACTGGGAGCTGATTTAATTTTTAAATTGTGAAAATTCATTGGAATATGAAATGGAAATCTGTAATTTAGCAGGCTAATGATTAAAAAGAGCTTTTTTTTTATATTTCCCCCATCATCCAGAATTCCTACAGAATACTTTCTGGCTCCATTTGGTGATGCGGCAGTAATCCACTTGTGGGGTTGCTACAAAATACCAAAGAGACAAGACAAAACACCTGATGACAACCTTATGCTTCATAGCTACAGACGAGATCAGCTACAGCGTCGGGCAGGTAGAGGAGAAAACTCACAAGTTGATGCAATGTACCAGGTCGTGCCAGGAAATTTACCTGCTGCTCGAGAGAAACAATCCAAAGAAGTAAAGCCATTGATATGTACTATTTTACTGGGCTTGCTGCTGGTAATTGCAGCAGTAGTTGCATGGTGCTATTACACTGCATCATTGAAGAAATTAAACAGCTTCAAAATAGATCAATTGGAGCTCTATAAGGATGGTTTTTTCATCAAGAATACTGCTAACATGGTTTTATTTGAAATGGGTTTCAAATCTGCTCCTATTGACCTTGAATCATGTTTTCAAGATGAAGCTGGAAATGAGGTAAACTGCACAAAATCTGGCGAAGAAAAGGTGGACTTCTTTGTCAAAGCCTTTAAACCCAAAGATACCATAACTTGTTACAACATTGAATGGAAGACAGTCATATTGGACTCTGTTGTTGAACATTGCATGCATTGGGCAGATGGACATTGGTATGGAGGAGCAGAAACTAGCACACAGCATTGGCCTATCAAAATTTCAGGTGTAATGGATCCTAAGCCATATGTAACAGGTGATGTGTACTCAATACGTGATGGATTTGGTGGAATTCTAGAAAGGTATTGGATCTCCTCTAAATCTGTAGCTGTTCGAGTTAATGACTCAGTCCCTCTACACATTGGTTGGAACAGCTCAGACAAAGAAGCATTTTGCCTGCATGCTCGCTACAAAGATTCTCCATTTCAACCGACCACAGGACAACAACCATTTGTAGAACTAAGTTATCAAGTCTGTATTGGTTCTGATTTAAAAATTATCCACAGATACATGGCCAAAAAACATTTCAGAAAGCCTGAGATTACACCTTCAGAATTTATGTTCAGGTACCCTAAATGGTCCACGTGGGCTCTGTTTAAAACTGAAGTGAACCAGGATAAAGTTTTGCGTTATGCAGAAAAAATCAAGAAGTATCAATTCAACTTCAGTCATATTGAAATAGATGATCAATACTCCAGTAGCTATGGAGAATTTAACTTTGACCCAGTGAAGTTTCCAAATGCTTCAGAACTCCTTCAAAAGCTCAGGGATGATGGATTCCAGGTGACATTATGGGTGCATCCCTTTGTTAATTATAATTCTCCCAGTTTTATCAAGGGTGTAGAAAATTCTTATTTTGTGATGGATCCCAGTGGGAGATTTCCTGCCTTTGTGGAGTGGTGGAATGGGATTGCAGCAGTTTTAGACTTCACCAATCCTGAAACCACAGATTGGTTTCAGAAAAAATTGGAGTACTTAAGGTCAAAGTACGGGATTGTGTCTTTCAAATTTGATGCAGGTGAGACCAGTTACCTACCTGCAAAGTTTAGCACTCACAAGCCTCTGTCTGATCCAAGCTTGTTTAGTAAATTGTATGCAAAAATTGCAGCTTCATACTGTATGTTAGCTGAAGTGAGAGTAGGCTACCACACACAGAATCTCCCCTGTTTTGTTCGTATGATTGACCGTGATTCTGTTTGGGGTTATGAGCTTGGCTTAAAATCCCTGATTCCAACTGTCCTCACCATGGGTATTTTAGGATATCCCTTCATATTGCCTGATATGATTGGGGGAAACGTTTATCCAAACAAAACTGATGGCCTTGATGAGATTCCAGACCGTGAGCTTTATATTCGCTGGCTCGAACTGTCAGCTTTTCTTCCAGCTATGCAATTTTCCATTCCTCCTTGGCTTTATGATGAGGAGGTTTTGAAAATTGCACATAAATTCACTCAGCTCCGAGAAAGTTTAGTTATGCCCCTTATGCTTCGGCTCGCAGAGGAAACCACTAAGACAGGTAATCCAATTATAAGGCCCCTTTGGTGGATTGCTCCAAATGACAAAGTGGCACAAAAGGTAGACACACAGTTTCTCATTGGGGATTATCTTATGGTAGCCCCCATTCTAGAAAAAGGTAAAGAGGCAAGAGATATCTATCTTCCTGATGGTAAATGGCAAAGTTTTAATGGAGACCTTTTTGATAAGACACCAAATTTGCTAACTGACTTTGCAGTTGACCTTGATGAAGTGGCCTATTTCATCCGAATGATCTGATTTGCCTTTTGTTAATTTGGAGTATTTTGGATAACTAGTTAAAACAGGATTTTGTTTTTTTTACAAACTATTATAGTATCTGTGTTCAGCTATATTTAATTCCAGGATTATCCACAAATATATGTTAATATTATACTTGGGGCACCTTTAAAATTTGAGTAAATGGAGATTTTTTTTTAAAAGTTCTCTTTCCCTAGATGAAACGGTCATCACTTTTTGAAGACTAATCACTCCAAAATGAAAAAGAAAGTAAGTGAACAGTAAAGCTAAATGAAATCAGAAGTATTTTTTCCAAAATTTCTTTTAAAGGAAAGGCTTATTTCTGTTAAAATCACATGAGTGAGCTAGCAACGAATTGGAAATAAATCCAGGTCTAATGTTTTAGTAAATCAGATAATCCTAAATTATTTTAGTAAGAAACAGATCAAAAAAACACATTGTACTTTATATACATAACTAATTTGGAGGAGATGGTGGGATGCTGAACTCGTAATTCAGCAGGCCCAGGTGATGCTTTAGAACCTGGGTGCAATGATGATGATGATTACCGTGATGATTAATAATGAAAGGATCTAAAATGAAAAATAGTTTCATAATGATCTTTATTGAGTCTATTGCTGTGAAAACTCATTTAGTTCACTAATATCCTTTTGTTTTTAGGGCAGCAAATCTGCTGTCCTTACCTAGTTTGACCAATATGCAACTCCATAGCAATGTAGTTGACTCTTGTCTGCCGTCTGAAATGGCCGAGTAGTGATTCAGTTAAACAGCATTTGAGGATGCGTAATAAATGCCAGTGATGCCTGCATTCCACAAAAGGTTTTAAAAAAAAAAAAATTGAGAGCAATTGAATCAAAACTGGCCAAATTAGGAGGCATACAGGAGAGACTACAGGAAGTAGGTTTGGGAAAATTTATTACAAATCCAGGTCATTGAAATTAACTTTGTCATAGAATTGGGAGAGAGGAGAATTGTAAAACTTTCTGGTGTGGAAGAAATCTGGGCATTATGGAGCTTTTTGAAAGTGAATTTCAAATGGAAAAAAGTAAAATTGACAATAGATTATAGTTGTGAGAAATGTAAGAAACTGGAAAACTATAAATTTTTCTATTCCAGTGATGGCAGAATCAAACCCATACAACATTTTGAGAATTTGAAAGTAATTTTTGTTATTAATAGACTCTCTAGATTAGGGGCAGAAATCAAAAGCAAACTTATTAGAAAATTGAATGTATTAACACAGTGACTTTGAACCTGAATGCATTATTTAATTTATTAAAGGATGTAAGGAGAAAACAAGGAAATGGGAAAGGAATAGATGGTAATAGTGGAGGAAACCCTATCGTCACAGGTGCAGAGGGTTGAATTACGTCTCTGGGATTGATATTTTCAGTTATTATATTTGCAATGACTATGGAATGAGTTAGCACAATGTCCTAAGTTTTGTAGTACAGGTAGTCCTACAATAACACGGTAGTTGAATTCCTGTGCAACACCGTGGGCGGCACGGTGGCACAGTGGTTAGCACTGCTGCCTCACAGCGCCAGAGACCCGGGTTCAATTCCCGACTCAGGCGACTGACTGTGTGGAGTTTGCACATTCTCCCTGTGTCTGCGTGGGTTTCCTCCGGGTGCTCCGGTTTCCTCCCACAGTCCAAAGATGTGCAGGTCAGGTGAATTGGCCATGCTACATTGCGCGTAGTGTTAGGTAAAAGGGGTAAATGTAGGGGAATGGGTGGGTTGCGCTTCGGCGGGTCGGTGTGGACTTGTTGGGCCGAAGGGCCTGTTTCCACACTGTAAGTAATCTAATCTAAAAAACCGTGTTCTAGAAAATCACGCAATATATGTAATAGGGCCAATGGGGAAAAACAGGGTTGGGGCGAGCGACCAAAGATATCTGTAAAATTTAAAACAAAAATAGTAGTTAGCCTAACACAAACGATAGCATGGTCTAAGTAAATTGTTAAAATATAACCTAAATTTAACAATTTAACACTGAAATCACTGACTACAGCATTGTAGTTCTTCGTGAAGCTCTTCAGAAAGCACATGAGCCGACTGACCACATGATGCTGACCCGCAAGTCCAGTTCTCCACAAGAGTCTCCCCCAGTTTGAATAAAATTCCTTCTAAATATAGACTACAATTCCCAGTTTCAAGGTTTGCAGAGCTGACTGCATTCCTGTTTTAGCTGAACACACAACTTGCATTTTGCAGACGGAGGATCCTGAGGCTGGGTTTTGCCGTTCAACTAGTGCCAGGAATGGAATCGCATAATGGTGAATGGGAGTTTGCTTTCAAAAAAAGGACTGCAATTCACAAATCACATTACAATCAAATCACGTTTAGTAAACTTGCTTTATAGGAGAACTGTCGATATGTGATACTTGAGAATTTAGTTTTATAAACCATTCAAGCCATATAGAATGAACATGCCAGCAAAACCTTTCGCAACATATCTGTTAAACCACAACAAAATCCAATATGCCAGTTTATTTGGAAACAACTCGATGAATCAGTAGAATGATGATTAAAAGCTAGCTCAGTGAGAAGAATCAAAATTTGAGCCACATAGTCAACTGAAGGAGATTTGAAGCACGAAGAATGTAATTTTGATAATATTGTAAGGACAAGGAAACATTAGACCATGTAAGTATAGATTTGTTGAAAACATGAATGAGACAGAACAGTTGTAAATCATCTGCAGGTTCTTGTTCATGTTGCACATTGTTTTGCCTTTGAAGTATATCACTGTTCTTTCACTGTTGCTGAGTCAAAAATGTGGAGGTTTCACTATACCAGCATCGTGGGTGTATACTTATACTACTAATACTTAGAGAATTCAATGGTCTAAAAGGACTTACTACTATTATTTTCAGGGCAATTAGCGATGTCCAATTGATGCTGGCATTTGGGATACTTTGTAAACTAAAAACAGTCCAAAGATGTGCAAGTCAGGTGAATTGGCCATGCTAAATTGCCCATAGTGTTCAGTGTATTAGTTAGAGGGAAATGGGTGTGGGTAGGTTGCTCTTCGGAGGGACAGTGTGGGCTTGTTGGGCCAAAGGGCCTGCTTCCACAATGTAGGGAATCTAATCTAATCCAATCCATTAAGCCTAGAGATAATCTTGCCAACACAAGCATGTCGGCTGAATGGATTACTGTCGTTGTTACATTTTAAAACAAAATGTCTGAAGTTAAATTTAATCAAAACATGCATTTTGAGTCACACTGTGTTTATGGTCTTCTCTCACTACATCTGTTTTCTGCTTTCATTAATGTGAAGCAAATCAGAATGGAAACCAGCATTGTCCATGCAACTTATTTGCCATCAATGTGTCCATTATTTTTTACCCATAGTCCATACAGAGCAAAGGGAATACAAGAAGGATCACGTCCATTATTTGCTGCTGTGAAATAACAAATCTTCTCATGTAATGATGGCCCTTTTTCGTCCCTTCCTTGTAACAGAAGTAACCTAAGTCAAGATAAAATATTTTCAAAAAATTCAAGTCAACCTCTACATTCTTGCTGAAGAAAATTATCTCTGCCACATTTGGAATTAAGTCAAAGTCTGATTAAATGCTGTCAGCAACCAAAATTTGCATAAATAATAGATCAGCAAAGAAAACAAAAATTCATTGCAAAGGTATCTGTCTGATCATCTCTGTCACAGAAAATAAGGGCAGCTATGTGTCTGTATTTATCCCATCAGTGTTTATGAATTACTCTCTATTAAACTTGCTCAGTGCAAATGTGTACAAGTATCAGTGTACATATCTCTTCAAGGATGTCTGTGGTAGCATCTAATTTAAAAATTCAGGATATCAGAAATCTGGAATATATTTCTCCTCATCCAAAGCAGTTTTTTTTTAACTCTACCAGCTTAATTTTTAAAAAAAACTTCTGTTTTTGTCGGTTCCTAATTATTTATTTAGAATATTTTATTGAATACTGATTGTAGTTTTGTCACCAGTGCTACAATTTTTTTTAAAAATTATACTTCTATTAGTTTTTTTCAGAAGTGGGTGAGAAATTTGTTAAAATCGCAATTGAGCACAACACCCATTGCACAAACTAAAGTATTCTGGGTATTTTGCCATTTAGAACTGCAATAGCTTCCAAAGGATGTGGAAGGGACGAGTTCTGGGTATAATTCAACGTATTGAATTTTTGCTGCATCTCTCCAATTAAATCCACTGTACAGTTGCAAAAAAAGCTGCTAGCCACACATGCAGTATAAATTAACTGCAATTGATCATTGTTAATTCTGCAAATCTTGTTTCTCATTCACATCCTGTCCCTCTGTCAGATCATTGAAAAACAGTTAGTTTCACATGTTGATAACACAACAGCAATGGAGAAATTGAGAGGGGGGGGAGGGTTAAATTTTCAGGGTGTTTAACCAATATGCAGCACTGGATGAACAGAAATGTACTTCAATTAAATATTAGGAAGATCAATGTTGGTTTTTTTTGTCTCCACTCCAAACTCTATTCTCTAGCTACCAATTCCATTTCTCTCCATGGCAACACTGAGATTAAGCCGGTTTGTTCGCAACCTTGGTGTCACACTTGATCCTGAGAAGAGTTCGCAATATCACTCATGCCATCACTACAATCGCACATTTCTACTTCTAACATCACTCAATTACGTCCCTGTCTCAGTCATCAGCTCCAATACCAATGTTTGTACCTTTGTTTCTTTTAGACTTGCCTCTTACAATGTGCGAGGAGAAAGTAAGGACTGCAGATGCTGGAGATCAGAGCTGAAAATGTGTTGCTGGAAAAGCACAGCAGGTCAGGCAGCATCCAAGGAGCAGGAGAATCGATGTTTCGGGCATGAGCCCTTCTTCAGGAATCTTATTCCTGAAGAAGGGCTCATGCCCGAAACGTCAATTCTACCTGTTCCTTGGATGCTGCCTCACCTGCTGTGCTTTTCCAGCAACACATTTTCAGCTCTTGTAATGTGCTTCTGGCTGGTCCCCTACGTTCTACCATATGAATACGAGATTATCCAAAACTCAGCTGCTGTTGTCTGAACTTACAAGAAGTCTTATTCCCCTTTGACTCCCTGACAAGCAATATCTTTTAAAAATTCTTATCCTTCTTTTCAAAATCCTTCATGGGTTATGCCCCTCGACCTTTTCAACCCCACAACCCTCCAAGGTATTTGAACAAGGTATTCTAATCTCCTATGCGTTGCCAGTTTTTATCACTTTATTCTCCATGCACCTCTCTGCCTTGCTTGTCTCCTTTTAAGTCACTTGTTTAAACCTTGTCAAAGAGAAACGTTTTAAGTTGTCTGCCCAAATTTTCCTTACGTGACTTGGTAGCATGCTTTGTTTTAAAAAGCTGCTGTGAAGCATCTTGAAATGTTTATTCGAAGCACTATATTAATGTCATTTTGATGTTTAAAACATTCAACTTAACCAGTAGTCCAAATTAAACAAATCAGCAAAACAAAATAATTATTATAGAAAGCAGAAATAATTTAAAATAAAAAGGCTGTAGTACATCGGAATAATGATTGTAATGCACATTAGCAAAACTTGAACGTTCGGAAGACGTGCAGTACAAATTTGACATTTGCAATATGCTGAATGATTATGGTTTGCTCCTGCCAACCATGCATTCATAAATTGTCACTTCTGTTTTGTATAGAGAAAAGTTACAACAGGCTGTGTAACCTGATGATTTCCTTTGAAATATCCTTTTGAAACAGAATCTAATCCTGTTTCTTTGGTGGAGTTAGATATCTTTACCTCCATCTGCTTATTGCATTCAATGATGTGGTCCTTATTCTTTTTTGTCTGCATTCATAGTCACATTTTCCCCAATAACAAAGGTTTCCAGATTCAAAATTATGTCTGTCAGCAAATGTAACAGACATTTCTTGCACAAGGTGTACTGTTTCAGAGTTTGTGTGTCAGAGGTCCTTGGCTACTGGACATAGTGCTGTCTCCTCTGATGGGAAGAATTTAAATTGCTGAAAGCTCTTGCAAATAAATTCTACTTTCAGCTTTGTGGATGAAATATTTGTAGGTGAACAATGGAAATGAAATGTCGTGTGAGCATCATACATGGCAACTACTTTTCTATACTAAGGTAGTTTCATAATTTTATTTACACCATCATCTGTTGGATGGAACATTAAACTTATCCAGTAGTTTGAATTAGATAATACTAACAAAACAGTGACTTATTACAGAAAGAAGCAACAATTTAAAATAAAAACTATTCTTGACAGTAAAAATATCAACTGTCAAACTGTTAGCTGTTAAAGTGACTTTTCTGCCTTTTTCTACGCTTTCAGAAAATTGTGCAGTGCATTCAATCTCCACTTAGGCCTGTCTGACTTTTTGTAGAGTTTTAAATTAATAAATGGTGCCTACCGAGATTTGGAAGCAGTTTTCTTTTGATTTAAATTTTTAGTACATTATTTCAATTCAAATTAAGCAACTTGAGTTATAAGTACAGCACAGCATACATTATAGAGTTTAGAAGAAGGGGTTTATGAACCTAAAGTTCTTTATGGATGACAATCTTATTGAAATCTTCCAACTTACAGGATGAATTTTTTTTATTAATACACCTAATTTTCTACTTCTGAAATTGTGAAAATCTGTTACTTTAAATCAAATTAACTGTTAGAATAAATAGATGAAAAATTGTTATTCTTTAGAAGACTTGCATGACTCTTTTAATTGACGTTTACAGAAACTTTTTAAAGCACCAAAGCAACCTAATCCTAGGAGTTAAGTATACTTGCATGAACATGATACCAGAAATATGCTTTACATTCTGGTGATGTGCTTTCCTGAATGCAATACAATGTGGGTTCCAGGGTTAAAAATACTGTCAAAGCTTAAGCTATCCCTTATGAAAAACATGATTCCTGCTCCGTACAAAATGACAGGAATTCTGTGGGACAGTTTAAAAATAACAAATTTGGAGAAGAAATATGCACGTATTTTCTCAGTTTATTAGCTTCATGCTTTATGGAACAGTTGGATTATCTATTTTTTAAAAAAATGTTCCGCTGTAGTTTTTGTTTGAATGATCGAGAGATTTTGCACCTATAAGATTTGAAATATTCCAGGTTTGAGCTGCGTACCTTCAACCAGAACAATCTTTTGAAATGCTGCAGAGTGCTTCAGTAGTATATGGTTGGAGGTGAAAAAGAAAAACCACATCATACGTCTGATCAAGTGGCTGGAGCTAGAATGTTTGCTAGTATTGACTAGGAAAAGGATGTGTCTCTGCTGTAATGCCCTGCAACTTTCTGTCAGTTGATCAGACACTTGAATATTGTTCGTGCCTTTGGAACTACATTCCAGCATATATCCATACCTCCAGAAATGCAGGAAAAATAGGATGCAGCAGTTTTAATTTAAAGCTAATTCCTAAATTGTGCCTCATGAATTTGTTCACTCTACTTTGCCCTTGACACATGCACAATGGAGTAAGGTGAAGATATCGTCCAGTTTATGTTTTAGATGCAGTCTTCCAGTTTTAGCTTGCTGTAGATTCATTCAAGAACCAAGATATTTCTTAATCTTCAAATGACTCTTTCTCACACTTCCACTAAAACGTTAAGCTCTTTTAAACCAGCACTGATATGTATTAATAGCAAAAGTATTGGATAAATTTTAAAATGAATTAAGAAATGTTACATTTTGGGCTTTATATAAACCAGTGATGTAATATTAAATATCTGCAGTTGTGTTTAATGTTTTTAAAACATGTAATATATCTTATTGAGTTGGGTTTGTTTCCAATTCCACCAAGTAAGTTTTAGTTCCCTGAATGGCATTAAAATCTCAGAAGAGATATTGTATAAAGTTGGTGCGCTTTTTGTTTATATCTTTCATGGAAGCATTTTTTTTTTAAATTTTGAAAGGCTTGCATCGACATGGAATCCCAAATAAGCGTAATTTTGAAATCTAATATTTCATGTAATCATTTGGATCTGCGTCTCTGAATAAGCACTAACAAAGGATTAAAGAATGAGAAATGATAGCAGAAATGTACTGTTTCCTAAAGTCATGAGTTAGCAGCTGCAATGATGCTGTAATAAGCAGATTTAATTGCACAATAGTGACCAATTAAATATAATTTGCGTAATTTTTCCTTGTAAGAATTGGATTTCCTTCTTGACCACTGCTGAAAAGACAATAGAAGCACTTGAATACTAGCACTTAAATGCCTTAAAAACAATAATTAAACTATTTTTAAGCAACATAAGATACAGTGAAAAGCACAATTCTGAATGTATTCTAACTGTATATACAATTTCAATCCCTAAGAAAACTGATTTTCTATGACTAGGAAGGTTCACTGTATTTAGTTATGCATAGTAGAACTTAGCCAAAATCTAGGAACAAGGGCACAGAAATTAAGTCCTGTTTACGTCCAATTATTGATGTAAACAGGAACCCCAAAGCCCAGTCCTTTGCCCTAAGAACATCTAAAAAATGTTGAACTGCAAAATTTGATCAGCCTCCTAAAGGGGTTGAGTCCATTATTCATATAAAAGTTTTCTGTCATCTCACTGAAGTTGGTCTGTGATGACTGAGATTGCAGTCAAGCTTTATTTATAAAGAAGATGTTTTGCTTGGCACAAGTTAATTGATTGCTGCTTTTGAAAGTGAAGTTTTATAGTCCATGTGTTACTGTAGCTAGAAAATGTTGGTGTAAAGTGTGGTTTTGTGTTAAATGTTTATGGATTGTTCATTGCTGTGTATAAGACAATAATGTAAAGTTGATTCTGTTTAAATAAATGATTGGTTTTCCAAACTATGTATTTTGTATCTGTATTAGCATATAAAATGATTTTTTTGATTCGCCCAACTTGCAGTGTGACTGATGATTGGATAGTGTGGACAAAACAATCTGAGTTAGTCCACTTCATGACATGCTTAAAGTTCCATTTCCATATCAAAGAACTAAACATTTAACAGTCAATATTTGAAATGAAATTCTAACTGAAATTTAACTAAGTTGAAATTTGATCCTGGGGTTAACTGCTGGACTATCTGACAATTTGAGGTTCAATGGATAAGCAAATTCAGTCATAGATGCCAATTTTAAATTATAACCATGTATAAGCTGGACAGTACCACAGCACATTTTTATTTTCCATGATGTCATGAGAGGTACAGTCATTCCTTTCAGTTAAATTGGTGTCCAGAATGGCTTATGCTGGAGGAGTGCATGTTTACTCTCATCCCTGAACTCCACAGGTTGTAACATAAAATGAAAATACCTTCCCCAGATACGAAGGTAACTAATCAATATCTTACTGGCTATGTGAGGTACTAAACTAGCAGCTATGAATCAGATTTTTTTGTGAAATCTATCATTGTATTTATTGTTGGAGCAAAAATTGTTGAAAGAAGATACAATAATTGTTACAGTCAGTAAAAAAGTATAAATGCATATCCAACTAAATATGCCTAAGAGATGCACGCATTTCAAGAAAATGGTAAAAAGGATTTCTTTGCAGAGGTTAGTTTTTTGAAAAAAAACCGATGGGTTATTCTTGAAGGCAAAAGGATAGAGTGCAAGGTATTATGGAGTCTGTCTTCTGATGTTCTGGCATAAACAATGTAAATCAAAATTATGCACGTTGTCTCTCAAGCTTTGTACACATAGTTCAATTAACAAATACAGTCGAGATGTTTTGCAATGGTGATTGAAAGAACAAGAAATAAATCTAACCTGAACTCAAAACAGGTTTTCTATTCAGAAATGGAATCGATCAGCTCGACAGCTTGTTCATAGCAAAATTTCCTCCAACTCTACTTCTTCCTAACATGCATTCCTCCAGCTAACTCAGCTGGTTCTTAGCAGGTTTTCATTTAACTGAACCAGATAAAGTGAGAAGTGTCCAAGCCAATCACATTTAAAAACAACCCGAACATAGCCTACAGCAATGTAAGCAGTTAACACCAGTCATGTGATTACAGATAATCTTAACTGGGGGAGGAAAAAGACTTCCAGAACTTTAAAGTACTTCTTTGCGAAATACATTAATGCTCAGATAAGTTTCCTATTCCCCTTCTGAGCTGTAGTTATATTACAGATCAATCTTTCAGAAGATCCAAGTTGATGTGGAAACACGCATTTTTTAAAATTTTCATGTTATACCTTGAATCTATGGATAGTGATGGTGTAGTGCTAAAATCTTTTCCATCATGTAGCTGACCAGAAATCTACCACTTACTACCTGCCATTCCCATATGTCAAAAGGGTTTGTAAATTGAAATTTAATGTTACACACAAACCTTCCTTGTCTGTCAGGTCTTAAAATGAAACTTGAACCCAGAGTTTCTGCTGTAGAGGCAGGATTGCTACGTACTACACTACAAGAGCTTCATCCAAGCAACATTAAACATAAAGTGATTTCATTAACACCTCCATTCATGGGAAAAAATAAAATGTTTTACATATACTTTGTTAAATGTGGACAAAATTAAATTACT
Source organism: Chiloscyllium plagiosum (assembly GCF_037043375.1). Lineage (NCBI taxonomy): Eukaryota > Metazoa > Chordata > Chondrichthyes > Orectolobiformes > Hemiscylliidae > Chiloscyllium > Chiloscyllium plagiosum. Next base: position 111,846,323 of record NW_028270139.1, read on the forward strand.
AAAGATGAAAAATATACACATGATCATTGTTATTTGCTGTTTGCACATAATCTATACAAATGTCTCTGCTGCCTTCTTTGCTACTTAGACAATTAGATTAAGGTTATGTTCTTGAAAAAGCATTAGCAATTACATTGCTTTTTCCTTGCACTTTAAAAGATAAAATAGCAAGAGGAAGTGATGGCCTAGTGGTATTATTACTCCAGAGACTCTGGTAATGTTCTGGGGACCCAGGTTTGAATGCCACCATAGCAAATGGTGGAATTTGAATTCAATTTTTTTTTTAAAATATGGAATTAAGAGTCTCAGGATGACCATGAAACTGTTGTTGATAGTCAGGGAAAAAAAATATTGAGTTCACTAATGTCCTTGGGAAGGAAACTGCCATCCTTACCTGGTCTGGCCTATATGTGACCTCGACCCAAAGTAATGTGTTTGACTGGCCTCTGGGAAATTGGGGGTGGGTTTTGCTCGTGGTTCCTATATCCTGTGAATAATGTAAAAAAAACTCCAGTGAAAAAGTCTGGTATTTTGGTTTTACATTTTTTTGACGAAGGCTAAGAGGTTACGATCATGTTTCCGTGGCAGAGAATTCCACAGGACCACAATTCTGTGGGTGAAGAAATTTTCCCTCATCTCAGTCCTAAATAGCTTATCCCTTATCCTTAATCTGACATCCCTGGGTCACTGAGAACATCCTTCCTGTGTTTATAATGTGTAGTCCTGTTAGAATTTTATCGGTTTCTATGAAACCCCATCTCATTCTTCTAAGCCCTAGCGAATGTAGTCCTAAGTGATCCAGTCCCTCTTCATGTGCTAGCCCTGTCATCCCAGGAATCAGTCTGGTAAATTTTCCTTGCACTCACTCCAGAATATCCTTCCTCAGATAAAGAGTCTAAAATTGTACACAATACCCCAGGCCCTATGCAATTGCAGGAAGACATCCCTGCTCCTGTACTCAAAACCTTTCATTTTGAAAGCCAATATACTCTTTGCCACCTTCTCTATTGCTGCAACTGCATGTTTACTTTCAGTGACTGCAGTACAAGCACACCTAGGTCTTGTTACACATCCCCCTTCAACAATCTATTGCCATTCAAATTAGAAACACAGAATGCTGGAGAAACTCAGCAGGTCTGGCAGCATCTGTGGATAAGGAGCCCAAGATGGTTCACAGTATTCCAGCTGTGGGTTTGGCTATTGCTTTGAATAGTTTTAGCAATTTTTCCACTTCATTCCCTTTGAAATAAAGGTCAACGTTTCAATTACCTTCCCTCTAACCTGCTGAACTTGCCGCCTGTCTGCCAAGCCTGGCTATTGTGTAGATCTTGTTGCTTCAGTACCTGAGGAGTCATGAATGGTGTAGAACATTGTGCTGTTTTCAGCAAACATTCCCACTTCTGATCTAATGAAGGAAGGAAAGTTATTGGTGAAGCAGCTGAAAATGGTTGAGCTAAGGACACTATCCTGCAATCTCCACTACCTTCCTACGTACCAGGTATGACTCCCACCACCAAGAGTTTTCCCGATTCCCACTATGTCTACTTTACCAGGGTTCCTTGATGCCACAATCAGAAAGAAGTCTGCATTTCAAAATCAGTCACTTTCACCTCACCTCTGGAATTCAGCTCTTTTGTTCATGTTTGAATCAAAGTTGTAATGAGATCAGGAGCTAAGTGGCCCTGGCAGAATTCAAACTGAGCATCAGTGAGCAGGTTATTGCTAAATAAGTGCTGCCTGATAGCACTATTAATGACACATTTCATCAATTTACTGATATTAAAGACTAGACACAGAATATACTGATGGGTGATAATTGGCCAGGTTGGAGTTGTCCTAGTTTTTGTGCATAGGAAATATCTGGGTAATTTTCCACATTTTTGAGTAGATGCTAGTGTTATAGCTGTACTGGAACAGCTTGGCGAGAGTGTAGCATGTTTTGAGCTCTCGTTTTCAGTTCTATTGCCAAAATGTTGTTAGAGTCCATAGTTTTGCAGCATCCGATGCCTACAAGTGAGTGAATTGAATTGACGGGAAACTGACATTTGTGTTGCTGGGGACTGCTTGGAGAAATCTGAAATGGATCCACTCAGCATTGCAAGATTTCAGTGAGGACACTGTACAGAGATTCATCCCCAAGAAAAGAAAGATTATCTGGGGAGGGATTAGACTGACATGGCTGACAAAGGAAGTCAGGAAATGTATTAAAGAAAAAGAGAGATCCTATAAAGTGGCCAAGAGCACTGGGAAATCAGAAGATTAGGAAGGCTACAAAAACAAACAGAGGATAACAAAGAGAGAAATAAGGAAGGAGAGGATCAAATATAAAGTTGGCTAGCCAGTAATATTAGAATTGATGTAAAAGTTTCTTTCAATACATAAGAAACAAAGACAGGCAAAAGTAGACATTGGGCCACTTCAAACTGATGCTGGAAGCCTAGTGTTGGGAGATAAGGAAATAGCAGGAGAACTTAACAAGTACTTTAAGTCAGTCTTCACAGTGGAAGACATGAGTAATATCCCAACAATTAAAGGGAGTCAGTTGAGTATGGTTGCCATTACGAAAGATAAAGTGCTAGAAAAGCTAAAAGATCTTAAAATTGATAAATCTCCTGGCCCCGATGGGCTACATCCTAGAGTTCTGAGGGAGGTGGCTGTGGAAATAGCAGAGGCGTTGGTTGAGATCTTTCAAAAGTCACTGGAGTCAGGGAAAGTCCCGGATGATTGGAAGACCGCTGTTGTAACCCCCTTGTTCAAGAAAGGATCAAGACAAAAGATGGAAAATTATAGGCCAATTAGCCTAACCTCGGTTGTTGATAAAATTCTAGAATCCATCATTAAGGATGAGGTTTCTGAATTCTTGGAAGAGCAGACTCTGATTAGAACAAGTTAACATGGATTTAGTAGGGGGAGGTCGTGCCTGACAAACCTGTTGGAGTTCTTTGAAGAGGTGACAAGTAGTTAGACCAGGGAAACCCAGTGGATGTGGTCTATCTGGACTTCCAAAAGGCCTTTGATAAGGTGCCACACGGGAGGCTGCTGAGCAAGGTGAGGGCCCATGGTGTTCGAGGTGAGCTACTGGTATGGATTGAGGATTGGCTGTCTAACAGAAGGCAGAGAGTTGGGACAAAAGGTTCTTTTTCGGAATGGCAGCCGGTGACAAGCGGTGTCCCACAGGGTTCAGTATTGGGGTCGCAGCTGTTCACGTTATATACTAATGATCTGAATGAAGGGACTGAGGGCATTCTAGCGAAGTTTGCCGATGATACAAAGTTAAGTGGACAGGCAGTAGTACTGAGGAAGTGGGGAGGCTGCAGAAGGATCTAGACAGTTTGGAAGAGTGGTCCAGGAAATGGCTGATGGAATTCAATGTGAGCAAATGCGAGGTCTTGCACTTTGGAAAAAAGAATACAAACATGGACTACTACTTTCTAAATGGTGAGAAAATTCGTAAAGCCAAAGTACAAAGGGATCTGGGAGTGCTAGTTGAGGATTCTCTAAAGGTAAACATGCAGGTTGAGTCCGTGATTAAGAAAGCAAATGCAATGTTGTCATTTATCTCAAGAGGGTTGGAATATAAAAGCACCATTGTGTTACTGAGACTTTATAAAGCTCTGGTTAGGCCCCATTTGGAGTACTGTGTCCAGTTTTGGTCCCCACACCTCAGGAAGGACATACTGGCACTGGAGCATGCCCAGTGGAGATTCACACGGATGATCCCTGGAATGGCAGGTTTAACATACGAGGAACGGCTGAGGATCCTGGGATTGTATTCATTGGAGTTTAGAAGATTAAGGGGAGATCTAATAGAAACTTACAAGATAATACATGGCTTGGAAAGGGTGGACGCTAGGAAATTGTTTCTGTTAGGCGAGGAGACTAGGACCCATGGACACAGCCTTAGAATTAGAGGGGGTAAATTCAGAACAGAAATGCGGAGACATTTCTTCAGCCAGAGAGTGGTGGGCCTGTGGAATTCATTGCTGCAGAGTGCAGTGGAGGCCGGGACGCTAAATGTTTTCAAGGCAGAGATTGATAAATTCTTGATGTCACAAGGAATTAAGGGCTACGGGGAGAATGCGGGTAAGTGGAGTTGAAATGCCCATCAGCCATGATTGAATGGCAGAGTGGACTCGATGGGTCGAATAGCCTTACTTCCACTCCTATGTCTTATGGTCTTAAGATAAAGATTATTGCACATGCTTCAGCCTTATCTTTTGCAGTGATGTGCCAGATTCTCCCATTATTGAAGATGGAAATATTTGTGGAGCTGCCATCTCCAAAGAGTTGTTTAATTATCCACCACCATTCATAACCGAATGTGGCAGGACTTAAAGAAAATAAGAATCAGGAGCAGGAGTAGGCAATTCAGCCCCTAGAGCCTGTTCTGCCATTTAAATACAATCTCATTTTGATCTCAAATCCACTCTCCTGCCCACTCTCCATAACCCTTCAACTCATTACTAGTTAAAAATCTGTCTATCTTCTTGAATTTATTCAAAATCCTGGAATCCAACCTACTCTAGAGCAGTGAATTCCACAGATTCATGACCCTTTGGCAGGAGAAATTTCTCCTCCTCTGTTTTAATTCTGCTACCCCTTATCCTAAAATTATGCCCTCTCCTTCTAGATTGTCTTCCAGGAGGAAATATCCTTTCTACATCTACTTTGTCAATTCTTTTGCATCTTATACACCTCAATTAGATCTCCTTTTTTTACAGACTACAAAACTTAGATCTGAACCATTGGTTGTGTTACTAAACTCTGCCTAACACTTGCAGTTTGTACTGTTTGACAAGTAATCCTATTTTGTAGTTTCAGGAGGTTGGCACCTTATTTTTAGTTGTTTCTGGTACTACTCCTGGCATGCCCTTCTGCACTCTTCATTGAACTAAGATTGATCCTCTAGCTTGACGGGAATGGGATGGAATGCCGAGAGATGCCAACAAACTGGGTTCCATTCCCACACCACCTGAGTTTACAATGAAGGACTCTCTCTCTCCTGGCCCCAGGCGTGGTGACCCTCAAGTTAAACCACCACGAGTAGTCTCTCTCTCTCTCTAATGAGAGAATGGTCTTGAAGGACTATAGCGATTTTACGTCTTTTACAGGGATGATATTCTCTGAATAGAATGCAGTATGAGTTTTTTTTGTATGCTAAATTGCTCATAAAACATGTTATTTTTGTAATTTCGGGTAATTTGTAATTAGTTGCCTCTTAATAGTAATCTTAAGTGCATGTTTATTTTAGTTTTTATCACAATAAACGAAGCGAAACTTGAAATCTTGTTTTGTGAATCCTCTAGTTGGTCACTGGGAATTCAATATTTTTAAAACAATCCTTCTCCGGTTGTAACAGGATATAGTTGAGGTATTATTTAAAATAAGAGTGCCAGGTTAGAGGATGCAGTCACTTTGTTTAATCGGAACTGTTTCAATTATTAGAAATCGCATCAGTTCATCTATTACTGAATTCTATTTTTTTCCCCTCACAACTAACTCAACCAAGCGCTAGAGGGCCCATATCAAACGCAGTTGTTTAACAATTCAGTCTGTACTTAAGTAACAGCATTCGGTCCAATTTATCTGCTTTGGGAAAACAAATCGTTACAAAATTATCAACTAGCGTTGAAGCAGGAACTAATAACAAGGTGGTGAGTAATATTTTGTGAAGGGAAAGTCACGGGGATCTCAAAACTTGTTTTAATTGTTTACGATATTTATTATCTTCCCAGGGTAATTCGAAGCGAAAAAAAAGTGCAATTACAGCAATTGTAACTTAATGCTTATCCCCACCCTTCCTTCAGATAGTACCGTTAGAAAGACGTGTGAAACCAGAAGAGGGGAAGCCACAATGAAGAGTGTCATTATGGTGTTGTACCTTTTCTACTTGTTTCAGATAGAGAGGTTTGAAGGTAAGGTTAATTTCCCTGTTTATATTTGATTAAATGCAGGATGCAGCATTTAACTAGATTTTTAAAAACCCTCTGATGCAGAACCAGGACGGAAAACATTACTGGCTCTAATGGAATACCAGTGGTGAAAGATGTATTGTGGTGTCATTGGCCAACTTGGGGAACAAAACATAAAATTGTGTTTGACCCAGTGTATTAACTGTTGGCTACAGAACTGCTTAAACTAGCATCAGGATAAATGTTGCTTGTTTTGTGCATAGAATCCTGCCAATGTGGAAGCAGGCCATTCAGCCCATCAACTCCACACTGACCCTCCGAACAACATCCCACCTCTCCACCCCTGCATTTCCCATGGCTAATCCACCTAGCCAGCACTTCCCTGGGCACTATCGGCATTTTAGCATGGCCAATCCACCTAACCTCCACATCTTCGCACTGTGAGAGGAAACTGGAGAACTTGGAGGAAACCCACACAGGCACAGGGAGAATGCGCAAATCCATAAAGGTCCCTGGTGCTGTGAGGCAGCAATGCTTATCATTGAGCCACCATGCTGCTCTGTCCAAATTTATTTAATTAAACAAATTCTGTTTTTCTATTTCTGTAACCCTTTAAAAAAAGTTTTACCAGTTAGTACATATATATTGTTTCTCCCTAGTCTTCCTTTCAAATATATGATTTCACATTTCTCTGCATTAAATTTCAGTTGCCATGTCAGTAGTCTGTGCCTTCCTAAAGTTACTTTTCCTCATTGTTTCTCATGTTCCTAGTTTTGGTATCATCATACTCTCTATACCCAAGTTCCTGTCATTAATATATTTCAAAAGTAGCAGATGTCCTTGAAGCTAATCCCTGATTACTTCCCTTCAGTCGAGAAAAAGTTTTCATCTTATGTATGACTCCATGTACAGTCTGTTCTGCTATAACACATGTGTCTTTAATGCAATTGAAGAATTTAGACCATTATTTGTAGAACATGAACTTTCCTTACCTGTATTGGCTATAATGTGATTCTGGCCCCATTAGTTTAAATGGCATAACTATTGCACAATTTTCTTATAACGTGAGATTGCACAAGAATGGGACTATTGCATTATATCAGAACCAAATGTATTCTGTCTCTGACTCAATTTCATATCCATGTTGCATCTGCTGCTTTTGAATGTCATTGACTTTCATTTTGATAACAAATATATTACATAACACTTTATCAAATACTTTTTGAACATCATGTACACAGCATCTGCTGCACTACCTTCATCCATCCTCTTTGTTATCTTCGAAGACACAAGTTGGGTGAGGCCCATTAGTTCCTTGAAGAGTCTGAGGACTGTGACAGTGCAGAGTCCCTGTTGTAGCTTGCCTGAATGAACATTGTGTGTCCATTTGTACTACAAAAAATTATACCAAGTGTGGAAAAAGCTAACAATTGAGAAGATTGTGATAGATGGAATTGGTGAAACAGAAAATTGGGAAGAATGTGACTGTTAAATTTGATGGAGTATTAGGATTATATATATATGAATAGTTGAGCTAAATGGAACTGGGTAGCAATAATGAAAATTAGAGTAGGTAATATTATAAAGGTTTGGTTGTGTAAATATTTATTTAAGAGGAAGAGAAAGGTCTTTGTAGTTGTTGAGGAAGAAAATGGTTGAAGATGTAGAACGCATACTGTTCTACAGTACTGGGGACAAGAGAATTAGAACTCAGTAACAGTGCCATCTTCTTCCAGGTAATGTTGGGCAGAAAATTATGGCTGGGTGTCAAACTACTTGCTCTACTTCCCCCACCCCCAAAAAAAATAGTTAGTGGCCAACTGGTTAGCTGGTTAGAAGCCCACCCCACAGCTATTATTCACGACAGATGGGCAAAATAAACTCCAAGTGGGACATTCCCTCTCTCTCTGGAATGGAATCCCATCCCTGAGAGCTGTTGACAACCAAATCTGGCACCCAGAGCAGCAGCAGCAAGAGCTAGAGCTCCCTACTGGGTGCTGTTGAAATTGCTTGTAGCCCCATGCAGGAGGACCAATTAATCCTGGATCCAGGTAGGTCTGAGCTTTGGGCTCAGGGTCAAGAGGTGGTTGGAGTGAGGGTTTAAAAGAATCTGTGGGTCTGAAGGAAGCATGTTTCCTACCTTCTTAAGAGAGTGCCCCAATGGACAAATTCCCTCCAATTGTAGGACTGCCCCCTACACCTTTATACACTTTATAAAGAATTATGAATCTCATTTCTATCTGACTGCCCAGGCCAACCATGTTATGATGTGGGCATTATAATGTTGGGGTCAATTGATCTTTTAAAAATCTCATTTGATCATTAATAATTTATTTACATAGATGGTTAACCTCCTATTTTTTAGCATCTATACTCTGTTATGAGGGGCAGCTTAGGAGTATGTGGCAAGATGGTAAGCTAATCAATTCACTGTACTACATGTCTTGTCCCACCCAGGGCTGGGGCATGTAATATCCAGAGTGACGAATTTCAAAGTGCCTTCCTCACACTGCACTTGGAACTCTGTTGGTCTGTTGTCAATGTCCTTCAGTTCTGCTGAGTACGGAGAATGATCAAAACGTAAAATGGGCTCTCAGATAGGCAACAGGAGAAATCTTTGGATTTATTTAAGAACAAAGTAAATGGTGCTTTGGGAGAACGTAGAGATTTTCTAGTTGGATGAACTCACTGAATGGGCTTTTCTTACTCAGTATTTCATGATCTGGAGCTCAATGTTTAGCAGAATGCATCAAGATCTCTATTTCCCCTCCAGTATGAGAAAACAATTTGCTGGGCATGCAGAATTCTTCCCAAACATTCTGCTTACATCTGTTGCAATATTTTGCTGTCCATCAACAGCACAGTATTGCTGCTTTGTGATGATGTTTTAAACAATTGTGCTGAAGCCTTTCTTTCCAGGTTGGGTAGTTTTGGTGCCCCAGGTTCAACCTTTCCTTGCCCAAATTTTGTCTCAATATACTTATAATTCATAAAAACATCCAGAAGTCAAATAATTTCTTCAGAATTCAAACAAACATTGAAACTATGATTCTACTCTAATCCCTCAAATCCAAAAATCAAGAAAACAATTATATTTATATTCCTCATCAAAAACTTTGAGTTTACATTCTTGTCCTTGGGTTTTATCAATGTTCATAAGTTAAAATTAATTAGTTAAGCAAAATAATACTTTAGTTAAATTTTTACAAACCTGTGGACTTATAAATTTGTTCTTCTGAGGATAAGTATTTTAATGACAACAGAACAAGCAATTTTAGACCAAAGATAATTTATCTATTTAAGCACTGAAAAAAGCACAAAATTTGAAACACCATTCTTCATCAAGTCCATTCCTTCAGATTTAGATACTTCGTAATATTACAAAAAGAAAGTGAATAAATATGTATGCATATTTTTACTACATGTATATTTAATGCTTTAAACATTTCTCCTTGATATATAATGTTATTTATGTTTTACATCTTACTTTGCTATTAAATATTCTAGGCTTCAACATCAAAAATATGCATCTGGACAAATGTATCCGTGCAAACAATGAGAAGAATAGAATATCTCTCACTGAATGCAACCCAGATTCTGAGCAGCAGCAATGGAGATGGGATTCTCACCTAAACTCCATAGTCAGTCTTAAAACTGAGCAGTGTCTGACTGTTCACAAAGCTAACAAATTTGGAACAGTGAAACTGGAACCATGTGCCAGTGGTCAACTTCAGGCGTGGATATGTAGCAAACGGGGTCATTTAACTCTTGAAGGTTTCAGCTTGCATCTCAGCATAAAGCATGGGACGAACAAAGTTCACATCTCACATGAAAAAGGCAAATTAAGCAAGTGGCGAACTTTAAAAGATCAAATCATCTGTAAAGAGGCTAATAACCATATTTGGCAACATGAAGGTACTTCAAAAATTTTGGTTTTGCATCTGTTTTTGGTGTTAACTAAGGTTTAGGTATTAGCAGTAATATAGAAAACCATCCCTTCACTTCTATGGCATGTGCAAATTAAATATTTGATTTTCAGCAAACTGAGGAACTGTAACTTAACTACCAGACATTATGGTATAATTTCTCCACAGATGCTTCCAGACCTGCTGAATATTTCTAGTATTTTATACTTTTAATTTCAGATTTCCAGCATCTGCCTTATTTTGCTTCAGAATTATGACATTTTGGTTTTCTAGATTAAAATCAATTCCTTACATATAATACTCATACTCAATTACACATTAAAAGAATTTTAACCAAGTATAAAAACAGTTTCTTTTACGCTTTGTGGAGCAATTGTGTTACCAATTTTAACATCATTTGGAAAATTTCTGGGAAATATTTATTAATAACAAAATATTTATAAATTGAAGGTTCCTTGACAAAAGAGACTACAGATCAGCTAAGACACATGTTAGTGTCACTGAGTCATACCGCACAGAAACAGACCCTTTGACTCAACTCATCTATGCAAATCAGGTTTCCTAAACTAATCTAGTCCCGTTTGCGTGCATTAGGCCCACAGCTCTCTAAACCTTTCCAATTCATGTACCTGTCTAAAAGTCTTTTCATTGTTGTAATTGTTCTCACCTCTACCACTTCCTCTGGTAGCTCATTCCATATAAGCACCCCTCTCTGGGTGAAAAGTTGCCCCTCAGGTCACTTATAAATCTTTTGCCTCTCAACTTAAACCTATGCTGTCTGGTTTGGACTGGATTCAGTTCCACAAATTGATATTGTTCAGTAAATTCAACATCAAATCAGACACAGAACAAGAACAAAACAGAGGGAAAGAAAGACTGAATTATAAGAGATGAGGAAAAGACAGAAAGGTGAAGCTTTACTTTTCATGTTTTAAATTTTTTAATGGTTTATTCTAGTAACTGAAACTTAAAGGGATGAAATTAATGGTTGACTGGCAGTGCCATAAAGTTTTATAGCAATAAATAAGTGTATTATTAACATTTTAACATTGCTAAAAGAATGTTTAGATTTGAAATGACAACATATAACTTTCTGTGTTGAGTTTATTTTGTGCCCAGTAAGCTATTAGTGGAACTTCAGTCAGGCAACCAGCAAAATGTCATTTTCACAAAGTTGGTGGCAGAACTGTGCAACCCAGACAGAATGTTTTTTGGAAATTTGAGTTTTACTATCCATTTGCCTATCGCCTGAAGTTGTTGTATTAATTAAGCATATGTATATATCAATGGTTTGGACATGAATGCAAAGGGCATGATTAAGATATTTTGAGGCAATTTTGAGAAAGCTATAGATTATAAAAAGGCATCAACTGGGTGTTTATATCAGCCAAGTTGTGGAGTTCAGTCCAGGAAAATGAGAATGTTAAGGGATGTGTGGTAATATAACCAGATGAGCAATCCTGATGCAAATCAATATTTTGGTGTATGGTTTCGAATCCTACCATGGTACACGGTGAAATTCGAATTCTATAATATCTGAGAAACCTCATGATGGCCATGCAATTACTGTCAATTATAAAAATGTCCTTTAGGGAAGAAAGTGTGCCACCCTTACCGAGTATGGTCTACATGTGACTTCAGACCACAGCAATTGACTCTTAACTCCCAGGTGGGCAATAAAATACTGGCTTAACCAATAATGCCCACATCTTGTGTGAATACAAAAGTTGCATTTTGGTAAGGTTAAGAAGGCAAAGGAATTCACAAGTAAATGGTAGAATATTGACGAGTTTAAATGAATGTTCACAGATCCCTAAAGCGAGCTGGACAGGTAGAAAAGATTGTTATGATGATTTACAGGATACTTCCTTTTATAAGCTGAAGCATAGAATTTAAGAGCTGGGGGTTGTTCTGGCATTGTGTATACAGTAACACAAGTTAGGCTGGTGCTGGAGTACTGCTTGCAGTTGTGCAGGAAAAATGTGATTGCTTCAAAGAGGGTACAGAGATTTATTCCTGATGAAGGGCTTTTGCCCGAAACGTCGATCTGACTGCTCCTCGGATGTTGCCTGAACTGCTGTGCGTTTCCAGCACCACTAATCCAGAATCTGGTTTCCAGCATCTGCAGTCATTGTTTTTACCTACAGAGAACATTGACAAAGATGTTGCATGGACTGAAAATGTTAGTTAGATTGAAAGATTGGTCAGCCTGGTGTTTTCAAGAGAGGATTAGATGCTTATTTGAATAGAAACAATGTGCATGGTATGGGAAAAAGGCAGGACAAAGCTTTAATGTTTATTTAGAGAGTTTGTGCAGACATGATGGCTTGATTGGCCACCTTTTGCACGATAATAATTCTGTAATACTGGGAAAAGGAGTTTGAGAGGGGCTCTAATTAAAATGTCTAGAATTATGAGGGGTTTAGAAAGAGTGGAGGGAGGGCTAGTAGTCCAATGGGTTGCAGGTCTGACTCTCAGTTAAAAGCTTTGAGTTTGAATCACATTCAGGACCTGATTCTCTTGGTTGAGGGATCCATAATCATAGATTTAGGATGAGAGAATTAGGGAAGATTTTGAGGGGAAATTCTTTTCAGGCAGAGTGAAGGGGATCTAACATTTACTGTTTAAAGGGTATCAGATGCAGAAATCCTGACAACATTTGATAGGTCAGACCTGTACTTGAAGTGCCAAAAGCTAAAAGGCTATTGGGCAAGACCAAAAAGGTGGGATTAGGCTGGATATCTATTTGTCACCTAGTGCAGATATGGTGGGCTGAATGGCCTCCTTTCATGTAAATTTCTCATTTTTTGATACTGAAAGAAAAGGGGAAGTACTGTTTGGCTGACCATTATTTTAGGAGAAAGATTTGATTGGTTTTTGATGAATAGCAGATTCCTAGTTTAGTCAGAGGTAAGTTTCTCATGGCATCATTGACAAAATCTTGCCTTTTCTGTGCATGTTGAGATAATTTCACAGTTTTGATTTGTTACTGGTGCAGTACAACCTTGATGAAAAGCAAGTGTGCTGTGATTATCTCATACTTGATTTTTGCTTGGTGGTGACTAAAGCCTCTGTTGCTTTATTAGACTCACTCTTTGTGCTTTCTCCATAGCAACAGCAAAATAGAACATTCTGTTGAAGCATTCCGCCAGTGAATATTCTCTGCTGATTAAAAGTGAAATTCCATTAACCCAATGAGGGCTGCATTAGCTCTTTCTGAATGAAAGGGCATTTTATCATTGACTCTTTACAAGTAACTTGTACTTGAAAACAGTGAACCACAGATTAAATTGTCGATGCCAGAATGAAAAGGAATGAAAGCTTCAGCAGTGTTATGCCAAAGAAAGTTAATGTTTAAAATGCATGACACATAGTTTAAGCTCTTACAAGTTAAAGGAATATAACGAGCTTTTTTTTCCTCTGGTTATAATATTATAGAATTTTGAATATCATATTAATATTAGGCCAGGTTAGGTACTCTACTTTAATACTATTATTCCATCAAATTTTCACTGTTTTGAATATTGATCGGCATTGTCAAACTCATTAAATTAGTTTTGTTCTGAAATGTAGCTGTACTTTTTCCCAGTCCTGTGTACCTCCCGAGACAGTTCAGTTTTATTTCACAATCTGTTTCCAGGAGACTCCAGCCTACAATCAACCATTTGCAACAAATAACTGTTTACGGATTACCACTGAAAAATACATTTCATGCCAAGAACTTGGATGGTGTGAAATTGGACAACTTACTAAAACTGTTGGCAAAAGTATACAATGAGTTCAAACTTCCGGGACACCTCGGGAGGAATAGAGAAAAAAAACACAATGTTTGAACTAAAGGGGAAAATGCTGAGTATCTTTCTCTAACATCTGTTGTATTTATTTCAGAAGCATCTTTGGACTGGAAGATGGTGAGGTCCAAGTAGTCAAAGAAAGTGACACTTAGGATATTTTCATGTTTTATTTGTATTTGCTGACAATATCTCTGGCTAGGGCAGCATTTATTGCCTAATCCTAATTGCACAGAGGACAGTTAAGAGTCAACCATATTGCTGTAGGTCTGAAGTCACATGCAGGCCAGACCAAGTAAAGATGACAGATTTCTTTCTCTAAAGGCATTGTGAACCAAATGGTTAATGTGGTCACCACTTGACTAGCTCTTTAATTCAGATTGTTTAATATTGATTCAAATTCACCACCTGCCATGGTAAAATTAGAATCCATGTCCTCAAAACCTTAGCCTGGGATTCTAGATTACCACTTCAGTGGCATCACTACAATGCCAATGCCTCCACAATAATGTGTCAATGTTAACAAAAAGTAAAATGAAGTCACCATAGTCCTAGAGGGCAAAGACTCATGAGAGAGGTAACTGGTGGTGAGTTTAATCTGAGGGTGACCACATCTTGGCTGAGGGGTGAGGGTCCTCATGGTGATCTCAGCGAGTACAGGACTTAAACTTGAACTGTTAGCATCACTCTGCAAACCAGCTGAACAGCCAATTGCGAATACTGACCATGAGAAAAGACCATGTATACTTCTTCTTCCTTGGTTAATTATGGATTTATTGCCAATGCATCGACTATCCCTTCCCAATTTCCTTGAGAGACCAAAAAAGGGACCAATTCAGAAATGTTGATTTGAAGATTCCTCTGTGACTTTATAGGTAGGTGGACAAGCTACAGCAGATTCCTACATTCATCGCATGTAAACTTGTTGCAATTTACTTAAATATCAGCTAAATCTGAGGTTGGAATCTCAGCAAAGGGGCCAGGGGCGTTAGGGAGTTTGGTTTGGTTAACTTTTATGCTAATCGAGGTAAATGATATCAGTGTCAAAAATGATTATATTTTCTGATGAAGGGCCATTGGTCTGACTGTCTTTCTCTCCACAGATGCTTCCTGACCTGCTCCAGCATTTTCTGGTTTTACTTTAAATTTCCAACATCAATAGTGTTTTGCTATTGTAGCACTTGTACACAGTTTGACCCAGTGTCACCATAAGCCAATTTGGAGTTTAGTCTGCATTGGCTAAAGAGCAAATCTTCTACTTGACCCTATCATTATGCCTTGATTCAACCTGTGTATTTTTTCCAGGTCTGGGTACATTAGGCAGATTCTTGTTAGGGTCTGAGTGACATAGGCAATAGTGACATGTGGAGAAAGTGAGGTCTGCAGACGCTGGAGATCAAAGCTGAAACTTTATTGCTGGAACAGCACAGCAGGTCAGGCAGCATCTAGGGAACAGAAGATTCGACGTTTCGGGCACATGCCCTTCTTCAGGAATGAGCAGAGAGTGTTCAGCAGGAGAAGATAAAAGGTAGGGAGGAGGGACTTGGAGGAGGGGCGTTGGAAATGTGATAGGTGGAAAGAGGTCAAGGTGAGGGTGATAGGTCGGAGCAGGGTGGAGGCGGAGAGGTCAAGAAGAAGACTGCAGGTCAGGAAGGCGGTGCCGGGCTGGAGGGATTCGGCTGAGACAAGGTGGGGGGAGGGGGGATGAAGAAACTGGTGAAGTCCAAGTTCATCCCCTGTGGTTGGAGGGTTCCCAGTCGGAAGATAAGACGCTCCTCCTCCGACCGTCGCGTTGTTGTGGTTTGGCGGTGGATGAGTCCAATGACCTGCATATCCTCGGTGGAGTGGGAGGGGGAGTTGAAATGCTGTGCTACAGGGTGATTGGGTTGGTTCGTCCGGGTGGCCCAGAGGTGCTCTCTGAATCACTCCGCAAGTAGGCGGCCTGTCTCCCCAATATAGAGGAGGCCACACCGACTGCAGCAGATGCAGTAGATAATGTGGGTGGAGGTGCAGGTGAATCTGTGGCGGATATGGAAGTTTCCTTTGGGGCCTTGGAGAGAAGTGAGGGGGGAGGTGTGGGCGCAAGTGTTGCACCTCCTGCGGTTGCAAGGGAAGGTGCCGGGAGTGGAGGTTGGGTTGGTGGGGGGTATGGATCTGACAAGGGAGTCGCGGAGGGAGTGGTCTCTACGGAAAGCTGATAGAGGAGGGGAGGGAAATATATCCTTGGTGGTGGGCTCCGTTTGGAGGTGGCGGAAGTGACGGCGGATGATGCGCTGTACATGGAGATTGGTGGGGTGGTAGGTGAGGACCAGTGGGGTTCTGTCCTGGTGGCGGTTGGAGGGGCGGGGCTCAAGGGCGGAGGAGCGGGAAGTGGAGGAGATGCGGTGGAGGGCATCGTCGATCACATCGGGGGGGAAATTGCGGTCCTTGAAGAAGGAGGCCGTCTGTGTTGTGCGTATTTTGAACTGGTCCTCCTGGGAGCAGATGCGGCGGAGACGAAGGAATTGGGAGAATGGGATGGCGTTTTTACAGGGGGCGGGGTGGGAGGAGGTGTAGTCCAGGTAGCTGTGGGAGTCGGTCGGTTTGTAGTAGATGTCCGTGTTGATTCGGTCGTCTGAGATAGAAACAGAAAGGTCTAGGAAGGGGAGGGAGGAGTCCGAGACTGTCCAGGTGAATTTGAGGTCGGGGTGGAAGGTGTTAGTGTAGTGGATGAACTGTTCAACCTCCTCGTGGGAGCACGAGGTAGCGCCGATACAGTCATCAATGTAGCGGAGGAAAAGATGGGGGGTGGGGCCAGTGTAGTTGCGGAAGATGGATTGTTCCACATACCCTACGAAGAGGCAGGCATAGCTGGGGCCCATGCGGGTGCCCATGGCTACTCCTTTTGTTTGGAGAAAGTGGGAGGATTGGAAAGAAAAGTTGTTCAGGGTGAGGACCAGTTCAGTCAGTCGAAGGAGGGTGTCGGTGGAAGGGTACTGGGTGGTACGGCGGGAAAGGAAGAAGCGGAGTGCTTTGAGTCCTTCGTGATGGGGGATGGAGGTGTACAGGGACTGGATGTCCATGGTGAAGATGAGGCGTTGGGGACCGGGGAAGCGGAAATCCTGGAGGAGGTGGAGGGCGTGGGTGGTGTCACGGACGTAGGTGGGGAGTTCTTGGACTAATGGGGACAGGACCGTGTCGAGGTAGGAGGAGATGAGTTCGGTGGGGCAGGAGCAGGCTGAGACGATGGGTCGTCCGGGGCAGTCAGGTTTGTGGATTTTGGGCAGGAGGTAGAAGCGGGCGGTGCGGGGTTGTGGTACTATGAGGTTGGAGGCGGTGGATGGGAGGTCCCCTGAGGTGATGAGGTTATGGACGGTCTGGGAGATGATGGTTTGGTGGTGGGGGGTGGGGTCATGGTCAAGGGGGCAGTCGGAGGAGGTATCTGCGAGCTGGCGTTTGGCCTCAGCGGTGTAGAGGTCGGTGCGCCAAACTACTACTGCGCCTCCCTTGTCAGCTGGTTTGATGGTGAGGTTGGGGTTGGAACGGAGGGAGTGGAGGGCTGTGCGTTCCGAGGGTGAGAGGTTGGAGTGGGTGGGAGGGGTGTGGGAGTTCAGGTAGCGGTTAATATCGCGGCGGCAGTTTGCAATAAAGAGGTCGAGGGCAGGTAGGAGGCCAGCACGGGGTGTCCAGGTGGACGGGGTGTGTTGGAGGTTGGAGAAGGGGTCGTCAGAGGGTGGGTGAGGGTCTTGATTGAAAAAGAAGGCACGGAGGCATGTGGCAGAGTTGAATGAGAAGTCTGGGCGGGGCCCATTCTGACATTGGGAACAACTCACTTTATTCTTTATGCTTTGTTCAAGGGGCGTGGCAAGTTTCTTGCAGTTTGCCAATTAAGAGACATTATTCCTTGCTAACGGCACAACTCGCTCTGTTTGATATTTATTTTACCAAAGCTAAATGTTGAAAAAAACCCAACATGGAAACCTAGTAGGTTCAGCTTCTCACTTGTTACCAATGATCTCCAAGTTGCCTATGGCTAAACTGCAGCCTAGGGCATGATACATAGACACCAGCCATGCACACCCTTTGTCCATGGACATTAACACTCAGTATCTGCTATCCCTTCAACTCCACAAGCATCCTGCCTCTCCGATACACTGGCAGTCCACTCAGGAAGTGCAGACTTGCAGAGCAGGGAGTACTATCAACTGGCATTGAAATGCTGCTACATTTCAGGGGTGGGGAATTATGGCTGTCCACAGTTGAGAGAACCTTGGTTACAAGGGGCTGCTGTGTATAACCACACCTGGCATGTTCACCTTGTATGCCACGGCCTGGGTGGGAAAAATAGGCAGGTGCGGGTGCATGGAGAGGGGTTGGGTAGGGACTTTGTGAGGTGCAAAGCATATCGTGTTTACAGTATGGACTACCAGAAGGGGATGTTTGGAGCTTTTTGCCATGTTAAGGTGGAGGCTGGAAGATATCGACTGAGAAATGCTCACTGTCACTTTCCATTAGGCTGGGAATCAAAAGTGTGCACAGGGGAAGAAAGTGACTGCACCCTTGCTTGGAGGGGGTGGGATAAATAATTTGACCTTGAGGCTGCAGCACCCACCCATGATAGAGTTTTAAAGGGAAAGAACATTGTTCAGAGACCCATTAACTGTACATGACAGAGACCTGGGGCATCCCTATTGCTTGGCCATCCCAATGCATTGCCCCCCACTTCTCTGTGTGTTGGACCTCACTGTCTCTGAGACTGCTGGATACCTCATTGACAGCAACACTTTTGTGCACAAAGGATATGAAACAATGGGGCCAAAAGTGTCAGGATGCCATATATATGCACTGTTCATCTTGCTTTTCTATGATGCAGCAGTCTCTCAGCACAGACCTCCATCCATGGCACCTCATCTGTGGCTATGAGTGATGCCTGATGGTGCAATAATATGATTTGGTCCGACACTGAGAGACTAATAACCAAATGTATCATTAAAGCACAAAGAAATTATACAAAAATTTACAAGCCATTGCCATTCATGCCAGTGAGTGAGGTCAATAAGTTTTCAAAGAACAAGAATCATAGAATCCCAACAATGTGGAAACAGGTCCTTCAGCCCAACAAGTCCACACCGACCCTCCAAAGAGTAACCCACCCAGACCCATTCCCCTACCCTATTACTCTACATTTACCCCTGACTAATGCACTCAACCTACACATCCCTAAACACTTTGGGCAATTTAGCATGGCCGTTTCACCTAACCTGCACATCTTTGGATTGTGGGAGGAAACCCACACAGATAGGGGAGAATGCACAAACTCCACACAGAGACAGTTGCCCAAAGCTGGAATTGAACCTGGGTCCCTGGCGCTTGGAGCTCTCATTCCTGACGAAGGGCTTTGGCCCGAAACATTGATTCTCCTGCTCCTCGGATGCTGCCCGACCTGCTGTGCTTTTCCAGCACAGCAGTCTCGACTCTAAACTCCAACATCTGCAGTCCTCACTTTTGCCGCTGTGAGGCAGTAGTGCTAGCCACCGAGCCACCTTGCCTCTTCTTCCTCTTATGCAGTCAGACACTACTGTAGCTTCTGGGAAATGAGAGTTATTGAATCCCATATACTGTTCCTCCCTGCGTATGTGGATCATGTCCCTGATTGCTGACACTTCAAGGTCATCTGCCTGGGGCTGAGCAGGTCTCTCCCTGGTCTCCAGCAGTCTTCCGAGTGCCAGCCGCCCAGAGAGTTTCTTCCTCAACCAGCTGCAGTGCTGTTCCAATGAGGTGCTTACGAGATTGTGCTTCCACACTTTCTAAGCCTAACATTCCCACTGAGGTGTCAGCATCTGAGTGGGCTATGGTGCTGGAGGCAGTATTACTGAGTCTTTATTTGAGACCCTTAGTACTTTCTTAGGACTTCCATCCTCAATGATCCAGGACATGTCTTCTGGGGGAACCAGGTATTTCTCCACAGAGGTCATGGAGGTGCTGGTGTACCTGTAAGAAAAATGAGTGAGAAGGCATCACAGCCAGTGGTTATAAATGATGTGCAATGGATGGAACTGACATAAGGGTTAGTGTGAGAGCTGCAATGGGATGAAGAGAAGTATTTACTCATTGGCAGGAGATGAATCTCTTGGCTTCCTCACAGGTCTTCCCCTGTAAGGACAAGGATTCTGTCCCCATAGAAGGTGAGGAGCCAAATGTCACTACCCAATTAACCCTTACAGCCTTACTCTACCCTGTTATGGGCTGTCTTTTCCTGAATGAGAGAAATGGAGGGATTACATGAGATTACAGTTGGTCAGAGCTGATAATGCCGGAGCAACTGGTGGAATGGTGGTGAGTTATTCTGAAGGATGAGGAGACCATGCAGATGGGGTGGTGGGTTAGTGATTTTGGAAATTGGTCAGGAGTGAGAGAAGGTGCTGTGGGCAATAGAGTGGCAGAGCATGTGACTTAGTGGGAAGTGGGTGCAGTAACAGAGATAGAAAAAGTGTGAGGTAGCTGAAAGAAGAATGTGGTTTTACCCTGGCACAGTGGAGAAGGCCATCAACCTTCTTTTAAAAGTGCTGGCCATTGTTCTGCACCTGGAGACCACATGTGGCCAGTGTCTGTGTTTATGCCTGGTGTAGAGCATTGGAGGAGTCTCTTGGAGCAAGTAGTGAGCTAAAGTACCCAGGTATCCAGTATGAAAGAAAGCTCCATATTAATGAAGTGAGAAATGCATTTAATATGGTCATTAACAAGCATTAATCCCCCTGAATGGGCAACTGTCTGCTGCCGAGTGAAAATCTCACTTTGACACCAGAACATAGTTAAAAGATACAGTGGGTTGTTCCCAACATCAAGATAGGCATGGCTAGCCTTTTGTGCAATTTTGTCATAATTCTCGCCACAAACCTCATTGTTTAGCATCCCCTGCACTTTGCTTTTACATAATTTCTGCATTCTGTTTTATAGCCAGCTTTTATAGCTGTTTGACCCTGGACTTACATGTTCTGTTACAATTATTACATTACCTTCATCTATTCTTTTGTTACTTCTTCAAATATTTAATTATTGAATTTAATATAACCAAACCTTTCCCTTTCAAATTTTGTCCTGCCTTTTTGGTATCAGCTCAGTTTCTACATGCACTACAGAAATTCACCAAGGCTCCTTGAACAGACATTTCCCAAACCACAACCACTACTATTTAGAAGGACAAGGGCAGCAGATACACGGGAATACCACCACCTATAAGTTCCCCTCCAAGCTATTCAACATTCATGCCATGGAAATATATCACTGTTCCTTCAATGTCGCTAGATCAAAGTTCTGAAACTCCCTCCTTAACAGTATCATGCATATATCTACACTAAATGGGCTGGAGCAGTTCAAGAAGGCAGCTCACTATCACTTTCTCAGGGACAATGAGGAATGGGCAATAAATGATGGCATAGCCAGTGATGCCCATCTTCCATGAATGAATAGTTTTTAACAATTACAATTTGAGTAGGAATAACATTCACTAATTGGTTTATAATTCACTGGACTTGCTAGAAACATATCAATGCATGAACATAAGAGTTAGGAGCAAGAATGGGTCATTTGGCAGCACAAGCTTGCTCTGCCATCCTATATAATCATTCCCTGATCTGATTGTGGCCTCAACCCACAATCCACTATACCTTTTTGATCCCTTTCAACTAAGAACCTTAAAAATATTCATTGATCTGTCCTCTACTGCTCTTTGGGAAATAGCATTCCACAGACTCATGAACCTCTGAGAAAAACATTTCTCCTCATTTCCATCTTAAGTGAGAAACCCTTTATTTTCAAACTGAGTTCCCCAGATCGTGTCTCTCCCACAAGGTGGGGGGCATCCTTTCAGCATCTATCCTGTTGAATTCCCTCAGGGTCTTATTTGTTTTGATAAGTTTCTTGTTCAATTCCCCTATTTATACAAATGAATCATGGTAGTTGTCCATCAATCTTCTGGTACTATTCCCTTTTTAAATAACTTTTTGTGTTTCTTGTTATTCCTTCTGGTAATATATTCCTCTATTAGTGGGTTTGGAGTTGGAGAAGCATGTTAATTCCAGGTGATGACCTTCCCAAAAGTCCTGTCTTGAATACAATTTTCTGGCCGAATTAAGGGCCACACCCCAGATTTATCCAGGAGACTCATACCAAGCTAGTAAGCCATCCATCTAACTTAATTTTTGCTTCCTGTGCTTTGCTCTTTCATAGATCATTGTTGATGGAATTTGATATTTACTATCTTCATTTCAGGTCATCACATTGAGGTTTCAGAAACTCAGACAGAAAATATTGAAAAATCAACGTACATTCCTATGATTAATAATGTCTCCAATGCTTCCTACCCGACTTTTGAAAATATCACGCATCTGAAGGAAAATGATAAAACTGTGAGGTTCAAATTGAGTGATGGTAAGACAGAATGATTTTCTTTCAGAGAATATGGACTTTCAAGAAATGTAATTAATATTTAGATTGACTGGAAT
Organism: Chiloscyllium plagiosum; assembly: GCF_037043375.1. Taxonomy (NCBI): domain Eukaryota; kingdom Metazoa; phylum Chordata; class Chondrichthyes; order Orectolobiformes; family Hemiscylliidae; genus Chiloscyllium; species Chiloscyllium plagiosum. Next base: position 111,868,435 of record NW_028270139.1, read on the forward strand.
CAGTCAAAAATCTGTTGGGACCCAGATTACAGAATTAATAGGCTTTAACTAAAATAAAAGCAATGTCCTGTGAATGCTGGAAAAGTTCCAAAAGGAGACATTTTGAACTCAAAATTTTAACTGTTTCTTTCTCCACAATTGCTGTCGGAGCTGCTGGTTATAATTTCTGTTTTTATTTCAGATCTCCAGCATTTGCATTGATTCCTTGTTACAGGTTCAAGCTTTGTACCAATGTTATAGCTGCTCCTCTATTAAGGTTAAATTTGTGCGATGGCAAGCCTATTGGCGTTGAACTACAGAACTCCATGCAGTTCGAAACTAGTGTCCCTTCTCTGTTTATTTTGTTTCCTGATTTTGGACCACAGAACATTGTGAATAAATTGTCAGCATGCAAGATACACTTGTACCAAAGCCATCAGAATATTGTTTAACACTTGCTTCCTATTGACTAAGATGTGTGTACCTCCATCATTAGGACTTCAGCATTTGGTCTCTGGTCTCTCATCTTCCTACATGTACATTAGTGTTAAACAGGTAATATGGAGCATGAATAAAACACTTTTCCCTTCAAATTAGTTCAATTTGGCACCTATTGATTGTAAACTCTCCACAGAGATTTTTTTCTCTCTGCGCTTGCTAATCATTTGATGTTATTTTCAGTAACTCAGTAAATAGAGTGCTCCTAAAATTGTGTAGATATTACTAATACAATGTATCTCTGTCATTTCAGATACGACTTGGAAGGTTACAATGCTTATTCTGGGTGCTATAATGTTGATGCTGGGACTAATTATACTGCCACTGAATGTCCTTTATCATAAGTAAGTGTAAAAATATTAATTGTGAATGTTGTTACTGAAAAAGCATCCTTTACAATTTTGCATAAATTGTTAGTTTGAATTAGGGACAAATAGCAAATATGTGCGAATTTGTTTTCCAGTTAAATGTGTCTGAATTAACAATAGTCCTGCATCTCAGAAGAAGGTGATGCCATCTAACCCTAATTATTGTTGTTGAACCTCAGTATCAAGAAACATAACGGGAAATTTAAGCTTATCCTCAGACATAGATATACCTTGAAACAAAAACGTTGGCTATAAAGTTGAGAGCCTAAATTTATAAATAATGCATCTACGCACAATAAAAAAAGTGAAAATTGTTGACAATGAAGGCAATTAAGACAACTCTTAATTATGTATTATGGATTGTTACCTACTAAATGAAATAAAAACAGAAAATGATGAAAATCCTCCTCAGGCCTGATCTATGCAGGGAGAGTTAATCAATGGGGAGAGAAACAGAGTTAATATTTCTGAACAATAGCCATTTATGAAAGTCATAAAGTCATAGAATCTTACAGCATGGAAACAGACCCTTCAGTCCAACTTGTTCATGCCAACCAAGTTTCCCAAACTAAACTAGTGCCATTTACCTGCGTTTGGCCCATATCCCTCTAAACCTTTCCTATTCTTGTACTTATCTTTTAAATGTTGTAATTATACCTGCAACCACCACTTCTTCTGGCAGCTCATTCTACGCATGCACCACCCTCTGTGTGAAACAGTTGGCCCATTGCTCCCTTTTAGATGTTTCTCCTCTCACCTTAAAAAAAAGCCCTCTAGTTTTGAACTCCCCAACCTAGGAAAAGACCTTCACTTAATCACCTTGTCTGTGCCTGTCATGATTTTATAAACCTCTATAAGGTCACCCCTCAACATCCTATATTCCAAAGTAAAATTTCCCAGACTGTCCCAGAATTTCCAGTCACTCCCTCTGGCTTAAACCCTCCAGTCTTGGTAACAATCTTGTAAATCTTTTCTGCATCCTTTCCAATTTAATAATATCTTTCCTGTAGGGCAACCAGAACTGTACACGGTACTGTAAAAGTGGCCTTACCAACATCCTGTGCAACTGAAACATGACATCCCAACTCCGATACTCAGTGGTCTGAGCAATGAAGGCAAATGCCTTCTTTACCACCCTATCTATTTGTGATGGTTCTGCTAAAAGGCAATGATCTGAAGCATTGATGTTTGCTTTCTGTGCAGCTGCTGCCAGAGCTGCTTAGTGAATGCTTGCAGCATTTTTGTTTTTCTTTAGGATTTTCAGCATCGACAATATTTTGTTATTTATAACCTTCCAAATGAAATAATATTAGCATTGTTGTGATTGTGTTCTCACGTTCTAAACCAGAGAGATGGAGAAATTCTCACATAGGCACCCACCTCGACATCACAGATAGTACTTTACAACTCATTACATAATGCAGATGTCTATTTTTAGCTGATGAAGAAATGCTAAGAAGGTGTTACTTACTAGGTCTGAATGTTTCATGCATATCATGATTGCATGGCAACACAATTTCTGCTGATGCTCCATATCTCCAGGTAATACAACCACCGTTAAGTGGAGAACAGTATATCCATGGTCTAGTTACTGTGGGCAATTTTACAAGGCAAATCGTCTTGATCTATATCAGTGGTGGGCGCAGTTTGAAACATGAGGGTTACAACTTTTTTCAGCTCACCCAACAAAAGGTCCTGTCTTTGGAATGGAACATTGCAAATTAGTATGAATATTTACACTCAAAGGCAAGATTAAACTGTGAACTTCTATTCCTCAAGAAATTGCAGTGAAACAGATTTAAAAGTATAATTTATTCAGTGTCCTGGCCAATTATTATCCCTCAAACAACATTACTAAAGCAGCTTCGGTCACTTCTCTTACTGCTATTTCTGGGATTTTGCTATTGGCATAATTATGTGCTGTGTTTTTCTGTACATTGACTACATTTTTAAAAAAATTGCTTTTCAAAACTTATTTTTGCTTTCATGTGAGTTTTTAGTACTGAACAACACAGACAAGAAAAAGACCTTGAGCATTTTAACTTCAGTTTTGAAGATATGGTAGGTGTGGCTTTTGCATGAGGGAGGTAATGGCATAACACTGTACTTGAACTTTAGCACCTTTTGACTTTGTATTTCTTTGTATTTCACCCCAAGAGTGGACAAATTATACTGCATTGTGCATTTGACTTTCTGTTCATATGTGCACTAAAACTGACAGAAGAATTGTACATATAGGAACTTCTGATTTAGATATTGACCATTTCAGTAAGGAGTGTATGTCAAGATACAGGTTGTGCTCCACATGAATTTTCTGTTTAACCTTGGATAAAAAATTTACGAGAATGCACAGTCAAATTTACCCAGGGAGCACAGATTTATAAATTTACTGGAAATTTCCACCTTCTAGCACTAACACTTGTAGAGCCTTCCAAATCTGAAAGCTTATTCTAACGCTACAGGATAGATTTCAGCACGTAATGCATTTAGCATAAAGGACCAATTCATTTCTGTTCTAATCACCCTAACTGACGCTTGGAAACCTTCCAATGGCACAAAATAAAGCTCTGAACTTCACAAGCAGAATAGAATAAATGGAGGGTGCAAAGAAGTGGCTCAATCACAGACTGCCAAGCTCTGTGGGAGAACATGTGACTCTGTGTAGGGACTTTTCCACATCCTGTTTTTACTCATCCAGAATATATATTCTCCTTGCATACTTTATATTGACCCAAAGAAAAGCGTTCTGTCCTACTGTGATGGGAACAAACAAAATCAAGAGTGGTTGATGTTAATAAATAACATAATTAATACACTAACTCAAAATGAAATTGAAAGAGTTTTAAGAATCTGAAAATAAAGGGTTGCCCTGGATCATATCATCCTTTCACCTCTAATTCCTATGTAGTTGAAAAAAATCATTTCAGATTTACTTTAATAGAATTATTAAAGTAATTTTGCTTTTGAAAACTCATGTTTGGTTAATTTGTGAGTTTATCATACTGAGCAACACAGACAAGAAATGTTCTAAGGTCATTTTTAATCCTATCTGCCCACCAGATAGAGTACTAGAATGGCTGTATCCCCTCATCCACCATTCAGTGGGCTCTCCGCCTTCATTGGTTGCACTTTTAAACTAAGGTTAGAATGTAATTTGAAACAGTGACCGAAATACATAATTTCCAAGGTTAAGTACTTAGCTAGACACATGTACTATGAACTGGTTGACTGTGTATACTGAAGAGTTTAAGTGTTTCAGCTGTTTGAACTGAAACAAGGTTTAGGTTATCAGAAATGAAAAGATGAAAGGAATTGTAAAACTGTCAGCTGTCCAAGGAGAAGAACTGGTAAGATTGTTAAGCAAGAGTTTTGGAATTCTGCGGCAACTAACTCATCTCCTGACTCCTTGAAGTGTGTGCACAAGTCAGAAGTATAATGGAAAACTCTCCACTTGTGCAGATTTTTGCACCTCCTGCAACACTCAAGAAGCTTAACACCAACCAGGACAAAGTCTGTCCCTACAGCACAAGGACTGCACTGTTTCAAGAAGGCACCTCACCACCACCTTCTCCATGGCAATTAGGAATTGGCAATAAATGCTGGTCCTGCCAGCCATGTACCAATACCATGAACAAATGAAGGTAATACCATAAGGTCTTACCTATTGTTAATGCAATTAACCAGTTTTAAGGTAATAAAACCGGTTAACTTTCTATTATGTAGTAGAATAGTTCTTGGGTGGAATCTTCCCAACCCTTGAGTGACATGTGCAACGAAGAGTCAGTTGAGAAATATTGTGAGATTGGAAAAATGAGATTCTCAATGTCAAGGAAAAAAAAGTCAAGGATATAATGCAAAATGAGAAATTTGCATGTATTTACATCTAATACTTACCTGTTCTCACCTCATTTGTTTGAATGTTGCTGTATTGCAAGGCATCAGACAGGAACTAGATGGAAAAAAATTCCAACATGAAAGTCGGACTGGATACTGGTTCCAGCTCACCATTTGCTCCTCTGGATCTAGTTCAGAAATCCCCTACATCACAGGGCATACTCCATGGGCAGCAGCAACCTACATCCTTTATCCATGGAGATTTGCATTGGATACTTACCTGCCTCACCACATCCTCATGGCAAGTCTGAGAGGAGTAAGCCTCAGTCAACTCAAGGTGACTTGTCAGACAGGGGGTACTGGCACAATAAGCCAAGGACATCATTTGGATCTCAGTCTAGAGGCTTGGACATAGTCAGTTGGGCTCTGGGGCTTGTATCACTACAGTTCAAGCCATGGTCAATTCTGCAGGTCCAGTACAACCAGTTTGGGGGTTAGCAATAAGTAAATTGGGGAGCTGAACAGATATCAGCCATGAGTGTGGGCACTCATCCTGTTGTTCAGCTTAGTATCCTTTCCCTGAAATTCAAGGTGAGTTATCATGAGTCAGTGCTATGATAGGGTAACCGAGGAATTTTTTGTTAGGTGAAAATATTGATGGATAAGGAGTAAATAAAATTAACTATGACCTCATTGAACGTTGGTACAAGCACAAAGGATTGAATGTCTTACTCTTGTTTCTCTGTTCCCATGACACCACTTTAAAAAGAACAAAGTTAGTGCAGCACAAAATGATTAAGGAACCAAGTGCTCTGTGAACAGAGTGCAAGAGTCAGGAATTCAGTGAAAGTGGGGATTCAGTGCAGAGAGGTAAAGAGGTGATGTGTTTTATTCTTTTTGTTTTGCCTCCAGTTGTTTATGCCTGTCTTTTATATCAAAGTTAGGAGATTGCAAGTTGATTTTTCCTTTACTTTACCAAAGTAGTATCTTGTTAACTTTTAAAATAAATAAGATGAAAGAGATGTTGCAGGGCAGGACATAGTATGCGGTAACTGCAACATGTGGGATTTTGTTGAGACCATCACCAACACAAATAATCATAGTTAAAAATCACACAACACCAGGTCACAATCACCTGATGAAGGAGCGTCGCTCCGAAAGCTAGTGTGTTTCCAGTTAAACCTGTTGGACTATAACCTGGTGTTGTGTGATTTTTAACTTTGTACACCCCAGTCCAACACCGGCATCTCCAAATCATGACAAATAATCATACCTGAGTTAAGTGTCTGCCGCTCTTGCAACTTCAGCTCAGAGTTGTTAAGCTTTGGTCTGAGCTGTGGATAGTGAAGGGCTGCTAGGAACAGATGAATTACCTGAAAACTTTATTCAAGGAGGCAGTCACACCCCCGAGGGTAATTGGAACTTTTGAGTTGTTTAATAGTCTGGCACAGGAGGGTGCAACTGTCAGGCAGGTATTGGGATCCGGGCTGTGATGATGGTGGAGGCTTCACCCTTGAATTTGAACAACAGATATGAGGTACTTGTTACCTGTGTGGATACGAACAATGATTGTAGGAGAAGCAGAAAAACTGACCATAGCACCATGGTGCAGGAAGGCATTTAAGTGTGAGGAGCAAAAAGGAATGTGGTCACAAAAGAAGGCAGTGTATTCAGCAGGGTAGATGCTGTCCTCTGCAACTGTGATCAGGAGTTACAAAGGTAGTGTTGCCTTCCTAATGCCAAGATTAAGGAGACCTCCTTGTATTTGGAGACAAATTTGGAATTATGGGGAGGCAATGGCATTGTGGTATTATTGCCAGACTATTAATCCAAAAACTCAGCTCATGTTCTGGGAACCTGGGTTCAAAACTCACGACAGCAGGTGGTGCAATTTGAATTCAAGAATCTGGGATTGAGAACATCCTGAAGACCATGAATCCATTGTCAATTGTCAGGAAAAGTGCATCTGGTTCATTAATGTGCTTCAGAGAAGGAAACCTGCCATCATAACCTGGTCTGACCTACATATGACTACAGACCCACAGCAATGTGATTCACTCTTAACTACCCTCTGGATAATTAGAGGCGGGCAATAAATGCTGGCCTAGCCAGTGATGCCCTCATCCCATGAATGATTAAAACAATTTGTTCACATAGAAATTAACAAAATAGGTAGATCTAGAAATAATGCTGTACTGAGAGAGTTGGAGGAGTTAGGATTGTAACCTGAGCCATACACCTGTTGACATGTGGTCAAGCATATACAATTATATGCTTGGCTTTGGGAAAGGTGTTTCAATTCAAGGGCACTGATACCAATACTGTGGAAAGAAGGAATTGATTAATTGGGTTTGGGGTCCACTTAAACTGGCTGGTATTAGTGCTTGGTGAATTGTTAAAATAGCTGAAAATGTGTTGCTGGAAAAGCACAGCAGGTCAGGCAGCATCCAAGGAGCAGGAGAATCAATGTTTCAGGCATGAGCCCTTCTTCAGGAAGAAGGGCCCTGAAGAAGGGCTCATGCCCGAAACGTCGATTCTCCTGCTCCTTGGATGCTGCCTGACCTGCTGCGCTTTTCCAGCAACACATTTTCAGCTCTGATCTCCAGCATCTGCAGTCCTCACTTTCTCCTAGAAAATTGTTAAAATGGGACAATGTATCGGAAATCATTAAAGTGAAAAAGAATTTGGAATATGATAGTAAACAAGCCAGGAATAGAAAAACAGATTGTAAGACCTTTCATGAATACACAAAATGGGGGACAGTAAATGGTGAACCCTTAGACACAAAGACAGGAGAAATTATTATACAGAATGAAGAAATTGTAGGTGTTAAAAATTTTGTGTTTATCTTCATGTAGAAGACTCAAGTTAAATACCAAACATGAAAGATAATCATGAAGCTCATAAGAATGAGAGAAAGATATTGGAGAAACTTGGGCTAGTGGCTGACAAGTCCTCAGGATCTAATGTGCTCCACCCTGGGGTTTCAAAAGAGTCAACTGCACAGATAGTAGATGCAGTGGTATGGTTTACTAAAATTCCTTAACTTCCAGAATAGTCCCAGCTGAGAGGACTTTAGCAAGTTGAACCTTGCTATTCAAACAAAAATAAGAAGCAGGGAGTAGGGTCAGTTAGACTGCTATCAATCAGGTAAAAATTCTGTTTTGGAATCAGTGTTTAAGGAGGATATAATTGCATTGGAAGTGGTAAAGTGTAGATGGACCAGACTGGTTCCCAGGATGAGAGGATTGTCCTATGATGAAAGACTAAATAAATTGAGTTTATATTCTCTGGCATTTCGATGAATGAGAGGTGATCTTGTTGACATATATAAGATTCTGAAGAGACTCTAAAGGGAAGACACTGAGATTTCATTCCGTAGCTACAAAATCTAGAGGAGCATAATCTCAGGATAAGAAGGAAATAATTTAGGACTGAATTGAGAAGAAATGTTGTCACTCAGGGTTCTGAGTTCTCTAGCCCAAAGGGTTGAGAATGCTCCGTTGTTGAGTAGATTTAAGGTTGAGTAAGGCTATCTCAAGACAGGTATTCAGTCTCAGGGAATCAAAGAAGATGTGGAATGGGAGGGAAAGTGAAGTTGAAGCTGAAGGTCAGCCCTGATCATAGTCAATAGTAGAACAAGCTTAATAGGCCTATGGTTTCCTGCACTGATATTCCTAACTTCTTCAGAAGTGTCAGTCAATAATTTTGATGAAGGAAAATACCATGTACAATAACCTTTATTTTATCATCTGGCGGCTATTTTTATTTATTTTTCACTGTCACGAAACTGCATTTTATTTATTATAAATATTATGATTAAGTCATAGAGTTGTATAGCACAGAAACAGACCTTTTGGTCCAACTCATCCATGCTGATCAGATATCTTCAATTAATCTAGTCCCATTTGTCAGCGTCTGGCCCATATCCCTGTAAACTCTTCCCATTCATATACCCATCCAGTTGCTTTTTAAATGTTGTTATTGTACCAGCCTCCACCACTTCCACTACCACCTGCTGAGTGAAAAAGTTACCCCTTAGGTCTCTTTTAAATCTTTCCCCTCTCACCTTAAACCTATGCCCTCTAGTTCTGGACTCCCCACCCCAGGGAAAAGATCTTGTCTATTCACTCTATTCATGTCCCTCATGATTTTATAAACTTCTATAAGTGGTTGACAAATTTTAAATATTAGAAACAGAATAATCTACTTTCATTCTTAATTACTTTAATTGTAGATTTTAAGTGATGACATTTTACCTTATTAACGCTAGAAACTGTTCCCTATTTCCTCTCAATAGTCAAAAGAAGAAGTCACATGCTGGAATTGTTGCTGATTCAGCTGATGAGAAAACCTCCTTAACAACAGGATTGAAACTCCAGCATGACGCTTCTCGCTCCCCATCTTTAAGACATGGAGAAATACTGATTGAATGGAAAGATGGCAAGATAACACCTCTTTTTGATGACAATTAAAATACTAACTGTTAGAGTATTAGGGAAGTCCAGCCTCATTCTAAAGTATCTATATTGTGTGCAAATAGATTGAGTACTACAGAAGGAGATCATTATTTCATTTGAGAGTAGGTGGGTGTGAAAGAAATCTCTTCTGGAAGTCAGTCCATCATTCCTGGAGATTTGACTGTTTCAGTTCTTTGAAAAGTAACCCTGTGGGTGGTCTCAGACCTAAGTTGTTGCATTTCACAAAAGAGCTTCCATTGGGTGATTAGGAGTATATTGTGGAACAGCCTTTTCAAATCTGTAGTATCGAAACATAGAATCATAGCAGGAAGAAGGCCATTCAGCCCTTCGAGCCTACACCCCCTTCAGTTCATTCATGGCTGATTCTCCATCTCAATGCCATATTCCTGTTTTCTCCCCATTCCCCTGATGCCTTTAAAATCTAAAAATGTATCTAGCTGTTTTTTGAATATATTTATTGACTTAGCCTCCTTAGTCTTCTGTGATAGTGAAATCCATAGGTTCCCAACGCTTTGAGTGAAGAATGTTTTCCTCATCTCAGTCTTAAGTGGTCTATCCTGTATCCTGAGACTGTGTTCGCTGTCTCAGACTCCCCAACTAGGGAATGCATCCTTCCTGCATCTAATCTGTACAGTCCTGTTAGGGTTTATACATTTCAATCAGATCCTCTCTCATCCTTCTAAACTCTAGAAAATACAGGCCTTTCTTAGGTCAGGTGTTAAAACTGCATGCAATACACCACGTATGGTCTCACTGAAGCTCTGTATAGCTACAGTCAGTCATATCTGTTATGAACTCAAATCCTCTTGCCAATATAACATTTGCCTTTCTGCACCTGCCTGTACATTTTTATTGACTGGTTGTATGAGGACACCTAGATCCCTTTCTACATTCACACTTTCTAATATATCACTATTTAAATAACACTCTTCCCATCAACATATAAATTCGCATTTAGCCACATTGTACTGCATCTGCCATGTGTTTGCCCATACATTCAAATGTCTAAATCACATTGAAGCGTCCTCCCCATTTTCATAATACATTAACAGTTTCCCCATTACTGACATTTGCCTAATTTGTCTGTAATTCTTTTTTTTTCCTTCAATCCCTTTTTAAACAATAGGGTTGCATTTGCCAACCTTCAATCTGAAGGAACTGCTGTGGTGTCTGCAAATACAAATCTGCAAATGCAAATTCACCCCATAGACTTAGAGTCATGGAGATGTACAGCACAGAAACAGACCCTTCAATCCAACTCGTCCATGCTGACCAGATATCCTAAATTAATGTAGACGTATTTGCCAGCACTTGGCCCATAAACCCTTCCTATTTATATACCCATCCAGGTGCCTTTTAAATGTTGTAATTGTACCAGACTCCACCACTTCCTCTGGCATGTCATTCCATACATGCACCACTGCATGAAAAAGTTGCCCCTTAGATCTCTTTTATGTCTTTCCCTTCTCACCCTAAACCCGTGCCCTCTAGTTCTGGACTCATCCACCCCAGAGAAAAGACCTTGTCTATTTACCCTATCCATGCCACTCATGATTTTATAAATCTCAGGTCACCCCTCAGCCTCTGATGGTCCAGGGAAAAGAGCCCCAGCCTATTCTGCCTCTCCCTACAGCTCAAACCCTCTAACCCTGGCAACATCCTTGTAAATCTTTTCTGAACCCTTTCAAGTTTCACAACATTCTTCCTATAGGAGGGAGACCAGAACTGCACACAATTTTCAAAAAGTGCCCTAACCAATGTCCTGTACAGCCACAACATGACCTCTCAACTCCTACACTCAGTGCTCACACCAATAAGGGAAAGCATACCAGGCACCTTCTTCAGCATGTATTGGAGAAAAGAATATCTGTGTGTGGGAGAGAGAGTGAGACAATGTGTGTGTGTGAGTGAAAGAGTGTGAGAGAGAGTGAGACAATATGTGTGTGAGAGAGAGCGAGAGAGAAAGAGTGTGAGATAGAGTGTGTGTGAGAGTGAGAGAGTGTGTGTGTGTGGGTGTGTGTGATGGAGTATGTGCCTGTGAGCGGGTGTGCTCGGGTGTGTGTATGTGTGTGTGTGTGTCAGTGTTTGTATGAGAGTGTGTTGTTTGTATGAGAGTGTGTATGCGTGTGTGTATGTGTGCTTGTGTGAGTTTGTGTGTGAGAGTTTATAGTGTGGTAGGTTAGTGTGACATGAACCCAAGATCCCAGTTGTCCTCATGGATGATGAACTTGGCTATCAGCCTCTGCTCGGTGACTCTGTGTTGATAAACACACACACACACTCTGTCATTCTCTCTCCCTCACACATACACACAAACTCTCTCTTTCTCTTCCTCACACACTCTCTCTCTCATCCCCCCCACCCCACCAAATACACACACACACACTCTCTCACTCTCTCACCCCACATACACACTCTCTTCACTCTCCCACACACACACACGTAAGTCTATGGGGTGAATTTGCATTTGCAGATTTGTATTTGCAGATACATCCTATTTTGTTCAAAAAACACACAATCTGTAGGCAGTAAATAAATTTGATGTTTTATAAATTTCTACTTTAGACCAGTCTGACTCCAGGTTCAGATGCAGACCTTTAATGCATTGTCTGAACTGAGATGTAACATTTTTTTATATACTGATAAAAGCTTAAGTTATCTCAGGACAGTGACTTGAAAGACTTACATATTAATTAATCAAAATCTACATCCTCATTCTAAGTGATTAAAAACTTAATTGCCATCTAGGTTTGTCTAATACATTGCATTAGTTATATGACACTTTGATCTTTTATTTATAAATTCTATGTCCTTTGTATCCTGCCTCACTAGCTACCTGACAGGGAGCAGTGCTCTGAAAGCTTGTATTTTCAAATAGGCCTGTTAGATTGCAACCTGGTGTGTGATTTTCAACTTTGTCCACCCCAGTCCAACACCAGCACCTCCACATATGCTAAATGGAAGGCATTGGAATTTTAACAATTCCACTCCAGAGTGCAGCATATGCAAGTATTTTAGACTAAGGGGTAATTGTAATCTTGGAGGAATGGGAAATATGAGAGTTGATTTTTGGGTAGCTTGAAGGAGCCTCACATTAATCATTTCATAGAATCAGAGATGCTTACAGGAGGGGACAAATCTACTTAACCCATTATGTCTAAATGGCTGTTTGAAAGAGTCATCAGTCGAAGTCAACGTCCCCACTTTTTGTCCATAACCCTGTTAATTTCAGAACCTCAAGTATATAAATTGAATTAATGGAACCAGGTCCCATCATGTTTTCAGATTTAACATTAGAGATCCTGGAAATCTTTTATAAACTTTTTATTTTGAGCAACCTGCAACAATCCTATTTAGTTAGTTAGTCAGGGCTACTCAGCATAGAGTACCAGTGGGTGGAGTGCACATGCTTTGTCCACTGATGCCTCAAAATTGCATCAGGGTAATATTGATGACATGGGTTTACACTTTGTCTGGTCTTAGAAAGCTCCCATCAGCTTCCAGTCTGCACCAAAATTACAGAGGTCTAGATGTTGTTAGGAATGAAGCAGTAATTGTAGCATTGCTTTTTGTTCTTAATAATGTCCTATTCCTGTCTGGTGTTGGGCAGTGGTGAAAATTGACCTCTTTTTTAGTGAAACTATGAAGTTTAAGTCATACTTTAAAATAAAGTACAATCCCCTCCCCTTATCACCACAACAAATTGCTCAATGCATTTACAAAATGAGTATCTGAGCCACATGGGCCACGAACATTCAAAGTCCAGTTAGTTGATATGAGTCACTTTGCAACAATGTTTTGTACAATCCCTGGGTTAGAGAGGAGAAAGTTGTCAGACATTCTAGCTGCTGATTGTTATCTAGTAATCCTTGCTAGAAATGTGTTGTCAGATATCAGCTAAGGAAAAGACTGTGCTTGGTTGTAAAACTTTCTACAAATTGCTAGTGCTCACCTCAAAGACTCATGTGAAGAATGACCACTTGCTTGATACATCAGAAGACCCTTCTTCATTTAAGCCCAATGTACGATTAGTGTCTTTCAGAGGGTGGTGATACATTTGCCAAGAATAAAACCTAAACCAAAAAAACTTTATCAGGTTAATGTAATTGAGGTGGGCCATTAACCCATAACAACTCATTGAACCAGTCAAATAAACTGAGATCATTGCATCCAAGTTTGTGACCTTCATTATCCTTTTGAAAGTCTATTCCAAGTGCTGATCACTCAGTCTGAGAAGAGTTTCAAGGAATTAATGCTAAATAGTACCTTTCTCTATGGTTTTATTTAAAATGATTATTTCCCACTCTCCTTGCATCAGACCCAAATGAGAGAGAAAGGAATTTATTTCTGGTAGGACTCTGCCAACTTTATATATGGTCACTTTATACAACATAGGATAAAGTGTATGATTTACTCTGCTATTTTGTTTGCTCCTTCCTGTGTTGTGGAAAAGGGGGTTGATTCACTCAGTTGGCAGACAGCTGGTTTGCAATGCAGAGTGACACCAATAGTGTGAGTTCAATTCATTTACTGGGTAAGGTCACCATGAAGATCTTGCCTTTTGAACCACCCTTTGCCTTTAACTCCATACCTCAGTTTAACTCACTACCAGTCATCTCTCTCTAGTGGGAGTGTGGGACTGTGGAGTTATGGAGAGTGCTTTGCCAGTCCTGCTGAAATGAAGATTTTGCTCTGAGGCAAAATGTGGTTGTAAATCACCATGCCATTGCGTATAATTTGATCAACTTGTTAGGCATACTGTTTTGATTATTTTAAAATGGGAGTTAAAACATTGGAACATAAATCACCTTACAATTTGTAATATTTAAGGAAAAGACTAATTATTCTCTTATTATCCAGAATAAACAATTGACTTAATTAGAAATGCACAGCCAGAGTGCATGTTTTATGTTAAAGAAACTTCCAGCAGACTAATTTAGTCCTTGCCTTCTCTAACAACTTTAATTAATTTAACTATCCTCAATCACAGTATAAATACAGAAGGGCTATGAAAAACAACAAATCCTTTATGATGTGAACTGAGATACAAATGGTTGTGAGTTCAAGCCTCAGTGCAGATAACCAAGACATTTCAGAGGTGCACCTTTTCAGGGAAGACATTAAAACAAGATCCTGTCTGCCCTGTATGGGTTATACAGCACAGGATCTGATTGACAATAAAACTTCAGTTATGAAGTAGCTTTATGGAGACAAAGGAAGGACAAGTTTATACATCTAAAGAAAGATTTAGGCAAACTGGCAACCTTTATACGTCCCATATCAAAACTGGACAGAGAACACAATCTTCTCTTATAGATTGCAGTTTTTGAAATTTTTAGGTTTCGATCTTCTTGTGTGATTTTCAGCTCTCTTCCTGACCTATATTGTAATGTTCCTTCTGCTTCTTCTCCAATCAGACCCGACCTGTTCAAAGGATCTCCTCTTAAACTGATGCTTCTCCTGCAAACTCCCCGGAAGCTTCCAGTTAGAAAGACCCTAATATTTCACTTGTCAAGCACGCAGTTCTTGTCACAGGTGTGCTCATGTGAACAGCTCTCTCCTGTAAATGAGCACACACACCTTCCTCAGTGAACACATGCAACTTCTGAAATTCCATTCTATCAAACTTCTAACCATAAGCAGGTGTAAAGCTTAGCAATTTCTCATGATTACTTCACTTTGTCAATTGATATCGACACAAACATATATAATTCTTATAAACTCAGTACAAAATACATAATTATTACAATCCTCTCTTATGAACTAAAAAGCTGTGGAAAGAAAAACAGATATATCTCTGTACATGAAATCAGATTGTCTGGTTATTTTCCCATTATTTTGGAATCGTGCAGTGATCAAATTGGCTTCTACAACATGAATGCATTTCAATAATAATTAATCGGCTGGAAAAATCTCTGCGGTAAAAGGTGAAATCTAAATGCCGATTTTATTTTTTATTTCTGTTCAGAAATTTGCTACATATCCTGACAAGACCTGCAATATTGTGGAGGTGCACAAGCTGTTGATTAGCCTTATCAACCAAACTAGGTTACAGTGAATGGAAATAAGAGAAACTTGTAGGGTATGTACAAATAAATTCCCAATATATTCTCCAAACAGATCAGATTCCATTATTTTGGGAATATACTGGTTTGGAGATATATCTATAACATTTCATAGTCACACATGCCTTCCACACTACGGACAATTTAGCATGGCCAATTCACCTGACCTGCACATCTTTGGACTGTGGGAGGAAACCGGAGCACCCGGAGGAAACCCACGCAGACACGGGGAGAACGTGCAAACTCCACACAGTCAGTCGCCTGAGGCGGGAATTGAACCCGGATCTCTGGCGCTGCGAGGCAGCAGTGCTAACCACTGTGCCACCGTGCCGCCCACAAAATTGTTACAGAATAGAGGAAGATAATTCAACCTGTCATGTCTGTGTCAGGTCTTCAAATGAGTAATTCACTTAGGGCCAGACAAACCCATCCCAAGCCAACCTTCTCTTCATAACCCTGCAAATTTTCCTTCTCAGATAATAATCCACTTCTCTTGAATACCTTGATTGGCCCTGTCTCTACCACATTGTCAGGCAATGTATCTTAGATCTTAATCCCTTGTTACTTGAAAAAAATTCTCCTCATGGTTTCATTCATTCCTTTTTCCAATTACCTTAAATCTGTGCCTCTCAGATTTTTCCACCAGTAGACGTTTTCTTGACTACCTACTCTTTCCAAATGTTTATGATTTCAAACACCTCTGTCAAATTGCCTCTTAATTTTCTTTTCTGTAAAGAAAATAGTCTCAACTTTTCCAACTGATCAATATCCCTGGAATTATTTTTGTGAATCATTTCTGGACTCCCTCTTATACTTTCATATTTTTTCCGAAAGTGCAGGACACAGAGCTGGACATAACACTTTACATAGGTTTAATAATAACCTCCTTGTTCTGGTATTCCACATCCATATTAATAAAATCTAGAGGACTTTATGCTTTAATAATTGCACTCTAATACGTACTGGCATCTACAATGACTTATACACATTTACATCCAAGTCTCTCTGCTCTTGCATACCTTTAGAGTTATACCTTTTCTTTTATATTGTCTCCCATGTTACTTCACACTTCTGCATTGAACATCATTTGTCACCCATCTGCCCATTCCACCAACTTTCCTATGTTCCTTTGAAATTTTATATTATCCTTCTCAATGTTCACAAAGCTTTTAAATTTTATATCATCCACAAATTTTGAAACACCAGGCCAAGATCAGGAAGATCAAGGGTCCCAATTCTACCCCTGGGTATTAATTTAATACCTCAGCTTTGCCTTTCTCTCCCTGTATAAAATAATTTTGATTCCTAATCAGTCTCACTCTTGTTCCTTGTTTTCCTCCCTCTTAGTTGCTGGGTCAGTTCCTATGGATTTGTGGCCGTCATCTCCTGCCACAAGTCTTACTCACACAGCAGCTATCAAATCCTTCAATGTGGCTGCCAGTTGGGAAATGGAACAAAAATATTATGAAGCTTTGCTGTTGAATTCAGAAGGACCCTGATTCAATGGACTTGCCATTTTTTCCTCTGTATTACTGTACTCCTCCACACTCTCCCTGCCTTTCCTATATATCATATATATAATGTAATTTCCTATATATATATATAGTTAGCATTGTTAATACACTTCAAGACATCTGCCTCAACCAGAACCTGGTTCTTTGTTGCATATGTTGTGTAGACCAACATGTAGAAAATCACAAATTGCAGGTGGCTATTATATATATATATAATAGCCACCTGCAATTTGTGATTTTCTACATGTTGGTCTACACAACATATGCAACAAAGAACCAGGTTCTGGTTGAGGCAGATGTCTTGAAGTGTATTAACAATGCTAACTATTTATATGGCTAAAATATCATGCACACAGTTAGTCCACACACATATTCCAGCTCCTGTACTTACTGATGCTGCTATACATCACATACACATACACATAACTGAAGACCACTTTACTGATTCCATGATACAGGGAGATATACTTAACATGAAAAGCAAGTACCTTTATACCAGAACGTCACATGCCATAACTAGATCTTTTATAAAAGAAAACTCCTGGCTGGTCCATCATTATCCAAAAGATATAATTTGGAACAGTTGATAACAGATGATAATGCATTGTAAAAGATAGAAAGATGTCTAGAGAATTTATAGTGCATCAGGAGGTCATTTAGCCCATGACAATATCATTTTTTGCTGGAGCCAGTCAGCCCTATTCTCTTTTTATACATTCATAGCCTATCACTGTGACCATACAAATTTATTTTCTTTATGTGCCTACTGAACTTCCATTAAAATTATTGATTGTCTCTGCTTCCAGCACCCTCATGGACAGTGAGTCCTGGCTCATTACTACTTGCTGCATAGTCAGGGAAAGTGCAATCAGGAAATGCTATATTGCAATGGTTCTGAGCCAGAAATTTGCAGCTACTTCAAACACCTCAGGAATATAATAGCAACTACAATGACCTGGATTTGCTGATGTAGATTATTTCCCACAGAGGATAACTTGAAAGGAATAAATGTGATTCCAGATTAAAACTAAACTCTTGATTGCTTGTGAACAGTGTCCCAGAAAATGCACTAGTACTAGTTAAAATAGTTTGTATTTCATATTTCTAAAGAAAGTCTGAAACATGTATCTTATGTTGTTTGAGTAAGAACCTAAAAACCTACAGTAAAAGTCGTATTTGTTTCCCTTGGAAGAGGAGAAAGTTCAGTTTATTGACTGATTGATTTATTGTTGTCACATGTACCAAGAAACAGTGAAATGTGTTGTTTTGCAGGCTATATAAGCAGTTGCGTCATACAAAGTGCATCAGGGTAGTAGAACAGAGTGCAGAATACAGTTACACCACAGAGAAGATGCAGAGAGAGAGAGATCAGAATTAACATTTGAGTTGTCCATTCAAAAGTCTGATAACTTTGTATTTAAACTTCCATATCTTCTGCCCGATGGAAAAGAGTGGAAGACTGTATATCCGTGGGTTCAGAAGGGTCTTTTATTACGTTGGTTGCTTTTCCCATGCAACGGAAAGTATAGATGGAATCAATGGATGGAAGGCTGGTTTTCATGATGGACTGGGCTGTGTTCATGTCTCTGTAATTTCTTGCGGTCTTGGGGTGAGCAGTTTCATACTGCTCTGGTGTGTAGCTCTGGTGCCCAGCTCTGGTGCCCATCCCCTGCCAAACTAGTTTAAACCCTCCTGAAGTACTTTAGCAAATCTCCCGCCCAGGACATTGGTGCTCCTCCAGTTTAAATGCAACTTGTCCTTCATGTACAGGTCCCACCTTCCCCAGAAGATACCCCAATGATCTAGATATCATGTTTAACTGAACTCACTCCCTGTTCCTTGCCTCACGAGCACATGGCACCAGTTATAATCCTGAGATTACTACTCTGCTCGTCCTGCTTTTTAGCTTCCAATCTAACTCTCTGAAATCACTTTTTAGATCCTCATCCTTTTTCCTGGCTATGTCATTGTGCCAATATGCACCAAGACATCTGGCTGCTCACCCTCCCCCTTCAGAATCTTGCAGACTGTACAACAGTAATGTCATCAGCAAACTTGTAAATGGAGTTGGGACGGAATTTGGCCACAGTCATGACTGTATAAGGAGTGTAGTAGGGGATTGAGTATACAACCTTGCAGGGTACCTGTGTTGATGATTATGATGGAGGAGTTGTCACCTATTCTTACTGATTGCTGTCTATGGATCCGGAAATTGAGGATCCAGTTATAGAGGGGGCAGCTGAGACCTAGATTTTGGAGTTTAGAGGTGAGTATGTTTGGAATTATGGTGTTGAAAGTGGAACTGTAGCAATATGTAGGAGCCCAACGTAGGTACCCTTGTTATTCAAATGTTCCAGGGATTGGTGTACAGCTAGGGAGATGGCTTCTGCTGTGGACCCATTGTGCTGGTAGGCAAATTGCAAAGGATCAAGGCAATTTGGTAGGCTGGAGTTGATTAGGCCTAACTGCTATAAAACCTATGGTATAATGTTTGGTGAAATTTAATATCTGGTGAAAGGGGTCTCACACGCCAACTGGAGAGCCACCAGGAGTGCCAGGTTGTTTCTGTTAAGGAAGGCCCAATCAAATGCCCATTGAAACACTAATTGACCAGTCCAGGCTTTCCTTAGGATTGAGGATCCTGGAGGCAGAAATTCTGTTCCCCCCCACCCCTTTTTCTAACAGGTGCTGACCAATCAAAGACTGGCAGCTCTCCACTACCTGTCAGCGCCATTGGGAATGGTAGTTGCAGCTGGTAATGCACAAATCAAATGCCTAAAATCTCCAAAAGATGCAGTTCAAAGATGTGAAGACAGGATGAGGTTGGCAGCAAGGGGATCAACAGTTTGAAGAGGGGGAGGGGAGGGGAGTTGGAGGAGTGCAAAGATTTGAAGAGAGGTTAGGCCTGCTGTTCAGTAGGACCTCCCTACCTGATGACGGCTCCCTCGTTAAGGTGCGTTGAATGAAGACTGATAGATTTGTTTTTCAGGCTTCCCAGGTGGCAGCTAGGTGCTGGATGAATACAACTGGTGGTGGGATGGGGTTGTTATGTGGGCTGTTAGAGTCTGGTAGGGAAGGATGTCCATGAGCTATCCTGCCCTGGACTTAATTGGAGAAAGGCATGGGTCTGTAACTGTCCTGTTCTATATCCTCGTACTTAATTAAATGCATTTCGCCTCTAAATGCAATGCTGGGGTGGGTGGGGGGTGAAGTGGCATTAAATTCTGCTCATTATATCCATCCAAGCAGTGATAAGATATCCAGTTGTCATCAGAACAAAGCAATTTCTAGTCGGGGACTCCTCTAGGGAGGAGTCATTGTTTTGGGTTGTTGAGCAGCAGTTTGGGATTTAAAGGCTAAACAAGGGCACTCAATTTTAAAGACAATACCTGGTGAGAATTATATTATCAAGTAGGATTACATATCTTTGCATGTTAAATATATGCTGCAAAACTATTCATTCACACAAAGGGTTTATAAAACCTTCCCTGCTGATTTAATACAAATTTTGAAGAATGAATGCTTCTTTTATTATCGAAGCTTAAATAATTGTTAATATTGGTCCAAACTTGGCAGATCAACTTGCCCTAGTTGACACCTCAGGTGCCTGAATATAACCTTTAGAAAACTCTTTTGTTCAATAGAGAAGAACAGCTCCATTGTTTTATATTCTATTTTTTAAAATCTACTCTTATGCTGAGAGTGTTAGGATGGTAAGTTCTATCGGTTCTATGCAACTGGGGAGACAATTCCAAGGTCCAGAAAACCATACAAACACAGAATGTTGGAGAATCTCAGCAGGTCTGACAGCAGGTCTGAAGAAGTCGTACTGGATTTGAAATATTAATTATTTCTACCTCTACAGATGCTGCCAGACCTGCTGAGTTTTTCCAGCATTTTCTGTTTGTTTTAAATTTACAGCATTTGCACCATTCTGGTTTTCGCACAAAACCAAAACCTTTGGCTATTTTTACCAGGTCTTCCTGGCATCTGAATTTAGCAAATTTACCAAGTTTAGATAGGAGTTATCGTTTTCTGGCATGCAATAATTGATTACCAGCAGCACCAGCACTCTACAAAACTGAGTATAAAAATATGCTTTAGTGTTGGAACTTCGTCTTTCACAGTAGGGAACACATTGGTCAATCAGTGCCGTGAAATCTTTCATTAAAATTAGACTCAATATAACAGCTCAGTCATTGGCAAAACAGAGGAATGGTGAGAATGAGAGTCAGGGACTGAGAGAGGGAGAGGGAACAATGGGAGGAAAGAGAAGGTGGAAAAGGTGAGACAGATGGTATGGGATTGCAGCAGCGGCTACCAGCGATTGACCCCAGTCTGAGGGTGAAACACAAGTCCCAAGTTCCAGCCACGTGAAGGTGGTGGACAGAGGCCCCAGGCTTGAACCTAACAGCAGCGTCTGGTTGGATCAGACCAAGCTGTATCTGTCTCGGTATGTTTTATGGGAGACAGTCTCAAGGAGACTTGTTTCCTTAACCTAGAAAAGATAACAGCTCAGTTGACCGAACATCTGGTTTGGGATACAGAGTGATACCAACCATATGGGTTCAATTACTTTGCCAGAATGTAGTCACCCTTAGGTTAAACTCATCACCAATTGAGTTTCTTTAATGATAGGGAGGGATTATGGTGGATTTATCTATTTTTAATATACTGGCATTAGAGACAGTACAGAGAATGTTCACTTGTCTGGAATGTTCACTAGATATGGAAGGACTGAGGAGAGTTGAGTAGGTTGGGCCTATACTCATTGGAATATGAAGAATGAGAAGTGACTATTGAAACATTTAAGATTCTTTTGGGACTTGACAGGGTAGATGTGGAAACTTTACATTTTTAATCAATAGATCAGTCAATAACAGGGGACTATCAGTGCAGGAAATATAGTAGAGTCAGTAATCCTCAAGACATTTAAGAATTATTTAGATGAGCACTTGAAACAAGGCTACAGACCAAGTGCTGCAAAATGGGATTTGAACAGATAGATGTTTGATGAACATAATGGACATGATGGAGAGAAGGGCCTCTTTCCATACTGTAAAATGCTATGACTCTAACCCCATGTTGTATCTTTCCTGGAAGTGTGTATAAGAAATGTTATTCTGTATGTAAGGGAATGAATGGTTATGGGGAAAAGCAGGAAAGTAGAATTACGGATTATCAGGATTACACATGATCTTAGCCAAAAGGCCGAGAAATGATTTCATTTAATGGCGGAGCAGATTCAATGGGCTGAATGGATTAGTTCTGCTCCTATTGTCTTATGGTCTGATTGGTGTCCTAATGTTAGTACAGAAGAAAAAGCAATCACTTCATTAAAATTGTTACCAGAATAAACCTTTGAAATTAGAACATTTAAGAACATTAAATGTTGCAGTTAAAATGCTAACCTAAGGCAGAAAGCTATAGAAGGCACATGAGTTTATAAACATGGATATTTCCATACCTGAGAGTGCTCTTCCTACATGATTGCAGTTGTGTTCTAGTGGTAGGAGAATATAGGTAGCAATATGTTCTTCATTGTAACAATAAAAAGATTCAGTAATAAATTTATCAACTAATGAAATAGCTGAAACATTTTGAAGTTCAACATTACATCTAATTAGAGTTGTTTTTCATGCAGCTGGATGTAAAAGTTTAGAAATAAAATGGCCTCCCAAGGGGTTGTGGAAGCACTTAGCTTCAGAACATTCTGGAATTTGATTAGAACCTTAAAAATACTGACCCTTTTAATTCTGAGTAGATATGTTGCCCATGGCTCCACCACCTTTATTTATTTTTGAAATGGTTGATTGTAAAGCTCATTAATGAAAACATGTGACATGTCAGATTTGAAATGTTAACTGTTGCACTTGCTGTTTCCCTTTCCCTTTGATGCAGAAATTGAATTTTCAGCGTTATTTTAAAATAAGTTCTTAACTGATAGATTTTGCTAAATGAATGAATATTATGTTTTACCTGAAATAGTATATGTCAATAAATTGTGAAAAAAAACAGAATAAATCAGAAATCCTGATCCTCAAAAACTGCTCCTTTAGTAACAATATTCAACATTTCTGCAGTAAATGAACTCTCAGGTGAACGTGTATACTCATGTGTCCCAAACCTTCATAAAGTGTTGATTGCAAATAAAGGAATTAAGCAAAAATAAATAAGATGCTAATAGATCATACTATTCTACTTATTTTAAATCAGTAACATTGTGCCTCTGAATGTTTCTGCAATGCATTATTTTTAATTATTAAACATTTTTTTACATTTATGTGACTGTTGAATACTGTATGTGACTATTTCAAAGGACTGGGCATGCAGAATCAAAATCACAAGATATAAGTTTAGTATGCTCAGCTGAGGCCTCCTTGTGGCAGACCTCTTAACAAAATAAAGTAACAAGAGTAGAGAGCCTACAATGTTTAATATGCTTAACCCTTTAATTCTGAGTAGATGTGTTGCTCATGGCTTTATCACCTTTATTTATTTTTGAAATGGTTGATTGTAAAGTTCGTTAATGAAGACATGTGACATGTCAGACTTGAAATGTTAACTGTTGCACTTGCTGTTTCCCTTTCCCTTTGATGCAGAAATTGAATTTTCAGCATTATTTTAAAATACTGACAGATTTTGCTAAATGGATGAATATTAGTTTTTTTCTGAAATAGTATATGTCAATAAAGTTTATTTCTTCGTTAATATCTAGGTCCCATGCCCATCAAATTATATTTTTTAATTAGTTAGCATTTGTAGTATTTCCTAGAAATAAAATTAGAGTAACTTGTGAACAAATGGAAGGGCCCTTTTGCTGAACCATGAGATATTGTTGCCACACATGTACATGTTATAATAAATGCTGCATGTCAATAATAATTCAACATTATTTTCATTACTGAGATGAAAACGTTTACAATTGTATAAGAAATGACCAGATTTCTGAACCGTTCACTAATATTGAATAATCATAGTTGCTGTAAAAACAGGCAATAAAATTGAATTTAAATGCTGGAGCATTTTGTAATCTTCCTCCATTTAATATAGATTACTAATTACAGACTTATAGTACTTTTGACTAATGAGCATATGTGGCAAAAGGTTATCAGTTTGAGTCCTGGCCAAACAGTCCTGGCAAATGGAGACAGGATGTAATAATAGGTCAATATCCAGAAAGATATTCACATATGATGGAAGTAGAGTGCCTTCCATAACATCAGAACCCTAGAAAGCAGAGGCCAGAGTTCTAGCTTCTGAGACCTGGTTGATGAACAGCAAGGTACATTGCATCTAATGGTAGCTAAATGACTCCAATCCCTCCCATCAAAGCTCGAGCTTCTGAATGCTGGGTTGACATGCAATGAGGTACATGCCAGCATTGAAGTGCCGACTATTTATTACATCTCTCCAATTATCCAGGTGGAAATAGTTAAGTTCATACCCTCTCTGTATCAACTGATCCAATCAAGATCATGATCTGCTGGAGGTAAAGCAGAGAAAGAATTGGGTTGTTTTCTGCATTTTTGGGCATGGAACAAAAAAGTTGAAAGTGCAAATGAATCAATGGTATTTGTATACCACACATAATCATGAAGGATGCCCTACGCAGGACCAGGAGATCTCCAAGTTTACAGATTTTTATATCAAGTTTAAACCTTTGGAACTCAACGACAAGGTACAAGATCTACTTAATTAAAAACAAATAAATTGCCAAAACAATTACTCAGCATCAAAAATATGGCTTTTGATACTTATTATGGTCTTGCTACAGTCCAAATCCCCCTGTGTCATCAGTCATCATTCTGTAACCAAATTCACTGAAGCTATACCCACATGATTGCGTAAAAATATTGCATCGTTCCTCCAGGCGTAGCCAACTTATTGGAACAGCGGATTAGGTTTCAAAGCAGAAATGAGCAGCCAGTGATACCATAAATATGATCTTTTCCAGAAGTAAACTATGAACCCTTAGGTATTCATAAAAGAAAGGTTCTTCTGCATAAAAAATGGTGCCCTCTCCTCCCTACATTTTCTCTGAAGCTTGAGGCTTAAAGGTTTGGGATTTCTGGTTGGTGCTGAATAGTGTTCTTTTTTAGCCAAAATCCAACAATCTTTTGTAGATCATCAGGCCAAAGACGATTAAAGAGTTGGAGGGTGATTGTTGTTGCTGGGGATCATTGAGCTCAATTGGTTGGATGGTTGGTTTGTAATGCAGAGTAATGCCACAGTGTGGGTTCAACTCCTGTATTGGCTGAGGTCATAATGAAGGTCCTGCCTTCTCAACCTCACCCCTTGCACAAGGTGTCGTTACCCTTAGGTTAAACTTACTAATGAGAGACTGGGACTATGCTGGCTTTACCTTTCAGTTATAGTTTCATCTGAATTTTCTCTCTTTCATTTTTAAGGGTGAATTCATGGTAGCTCCAGCTGTGCCAGCATTTATTACCCATCCCTAGTTGTTTTTGAGCTGTAATTTGAACTATTGCAGTCAATTTAGTCATAGAGTGAGAGTCATGTAATACAGAAACAGACCCTTCAGTTCAACTTGTCCATGCCATCCAAGTTTCCCAAACTAAACTAGTCCCACTTTCCTGTGTTTGGCCCATATCCATCTAAATGTTTCTTATCCATGTACCTGTCTAGATGTCTTTTCAATCTTGTAATTGTACCCACATCTATCACTTCTTCTCACAGTTTATTCCACATACAAACCATCCTCTGTGTGAGAGAATTGCCCCTTGGGAGGCTTTTAAGTCTTTCTCCTCTCACCTTAAAATTATGCCCTCTAGTTTTGACTTCTCTATCCTCAGGGAAGAACTGTTGCTATTCACCTTATTTATGCCCTTCATGATTTTATAAACCTCTATATGCTCACCCCTCAAGTTCCTACATTTCAGTAAAAACAGTCCCAGCCTAATCCACCTCATTTCAGCCTATCCTTATAACTCAAATCCACCAGTCCCAGTAACATCCTTGTAAATCTTTGCTGCACTGTCTGCAATTTGGGTTTGGAAGGTGTCTTGGTGAATTTCTGCCAGTTTATCTCCTAGATATGGTGGTGATGGTGGAGGAAATGGATCTTTGTGGATATAGTGCCAATCAAGTGGGATGCTTTGTCATAGATAGTGACAAGCTTCTTAAGTGTTGTTAGAACTGCAATCATCTAGGCATGTAGGGAGCATTCCATCATACTCCTGAATTGTGCATTGGGACAAGGCTTTGATGAATCAGGGAGGTGAGTATTTGTTACATAATTCCTCACCTCTTAACTGCTCTTCTAGCCACAGTATTTATATGACCATTCCAGTTCAGTTTCTGATCATGTTGATAGTGGAGGATCATAGAATCTCTGTTATGCAGAAATAGGTCATTAGGCCCATCATAAACACACCAGCGTACTGAAGAGCATCCCACCTAGACACACACACACTCCACCATCCACCCTTTCCCTGTAACTCCACATTTACCTGGACTAACCCACTCAACCTGTACATCCCTGGACACTACAGGGTAATTTAACATGGCCAATCCACCCAACCTGCACATTTTTGGACCATGGGAAGAAAATGGAGCAGTCAGTGGAAACCCATGTAGTCCTGGGGAGTTTGTGCAAACTTCACAAAATCAGTCACCCAAGGCTGGAATCAAACCCGGGTTCCTAGCATCATGAGGAGCAGTGCTAACCACTGTGCTGCCTTATTTAGTGATGGTAATGATGTGGGTCAATAGTTAGATTCTCTCTTTCTGGAGATAGTCATTTCCTGGCATTTATGTGGCACGAATGTTACTTGCCATTTTTCACCACTGTTGAGACCATTATTTTATTTTTT
The DNA here is from genome assembly GCF_037043375.1 of Chiloscyllium plagiosum. Lineage (NCBI taxonomy): Eukaryota > Metazoa > Chordata > Chondrichthyes > Orectolobiformes > Hemiscylliidae > Chiloscyllium > Chiloscyllium plagiosum. The sequence continues at coordinate 111,895,010 of NW_028270139.1, forward strand.
ATCATTTTTGGTTTAGAGCTGTGAACTGTGAGCTGAGAAATTGACCATTCAGATGTGAGCAGCAACTTTTGTTTAAAACAGAGGAAAACAAACAAACTGATATTTATTTAGAAGGCCAGACATGGAAATTAATTGCAGGTGATTCTTGTTCAAAAAGTTGCAAAAAAGCTTTGACTCTTCGCAGGCATTACAGGAGGTCCCTGGGTTACAAACTGTTGTCTGTGCTTTGGACACTTTGACGGGTTTATGTATTAAAAACACTTTACTCAAGTACTCTTGTCAGTTTGCAGTTCAACTTGATTTTATTCACAAAACTTCCTATTAAAACACTATGTTCCCACAATATTTACTCTCTAGCTAGCTTGATCCATCTGAGAAAGAATGTCAGCCATAATAATCTACATGTTTGAGGTGGGTGCTTGAAATCTTTCTCTCCAATGTAAGGCTGGCTCTCTTTCACAAAGGTGAGTCTTGCAGCTCAAGGCTGATATTCTCCTGGGTCCTTCTGGGTTGCTGCACGGTCTTCTACCATGAGTCTTGTTGCGAATCTTTTCTGTGAGCCTTTGCTGAGTTTTCACTGATGGGGTGGCCAGGTATGTATTTTTAACCCCCCGACCCGAAACCTTCCAGAATGTTCTGTGGCCTTTAGCGAGTGGGGTCATGAGGTGGGTTCAAACCATCCAATGGAGTCACGTGAACACTTTTTACTGTTGTCATTCTCAGGCAGTCAAGATGCCAGAATGTTTGATTGACATTTCTCCATTATACAACCCTCAGGCTGGTTGTAGTGGTTCCCCTTAAACCGTTGTAGTCTCATTGGCCATTGTTTGATTTCCACTGTAGCAGATAGCTACTGGCTGCTGTTTAATTTGGCTTTGCCAATTTTCTGTCAGGACTTATTTCTCCACTGCGGGTCCATTAAGAATGTCCAATTTTAGGCCTGTGATTGTTTAGGCTCCATTCTTGATGTGTACACGAGTCAGAACACAATGCAGGACAATGTAAAGCAGCTGTTTGTAAATATAAGAAATGTTTGTATGTTGAGTCTTTAAAATGAAACCCCTGTATGGGATTGTGTTAATAAGTACAAGCATCTGCAAGTCTGATGTTTGTAGATCTGGACCCCCATTCAGAGTCATAGAGTCATAGAGATGTACAGCATGGAAACAGACTCTTCAGTCCAAATCGACCATGCCGACCAGATATCCCAACCTAATCTAGTCCCACTTGAAAACACCAGCCCATATCCCTCCAGAACGTTCCTATTCACATACCCATCCAGATGCCTTTTAAATGTTGCAATTGTACTAGCTACCACCACTTCCTCCGGCAGCTCATTTCATACACATACCACCCTCTGCGTGAAAAGGTTGCCCCTTGGGTCCCTTTTATATCTTTCCCCTCTCACCCGAAACCTATGCCCTCTAGTTCTGGACTCCGCACCCCAGAGAAAAGACCTTGTTTATTTATCCTATCCATGCTCCTCATGATTCTATAAACCTCTATAAGGTCACCCCTCAGCCTCTGACGCTCCAGGGAAAACATCCCCAGCCTGAGACCTCAAATCGTCCAACTCTGGCAACATCATTGTATATCTTTTCTGAACCCTTTCAAGTTTCAAAACATCCTTCCAATAGGAAGGAGACCAGAATTTCATGCAATATTCCAATGTCCTGTACAGCCACAACATGACCTCCCAACCCCTGTACTCAATACCCTGACCAATAAACGAAAGCATACCAAATGTCTTCTTCACTATGCTATCCATCTGCGACTGTTCTTTCAAGGAGCTATGAACCTACATTCCAAGGTCTTTTTGTTCAGCAACACTCCCTAGACCTTACCTAAGTGAATAAGTCCTGCTAAGATTTGCTTTCCCAAAATGCAGCACCTTACCTTTATCTAAATTAAACACCATCTGCCACCCCTCAGACCATTGGCCCATCTGATCTAGATCCTGTTGTAATCTGAGGTAACCTTCTTCGCTGTCCACTGCACCTCCAATTTTGGTGTCATATGCTCAAACAGATAGTAGATGTTTGGATATTAACTGGGGCCTCATGGGGAGACTCACGTCAACCAATCTAATAAGGAGAATACGAATAAAAAACAGAAAGAGAAAACAAAATTTAATTGGATTTGAACTGTGACTTTTTTGTCAGACGCCATAATGTGTATCAAAGCTACAGGAAGAAGATCTGAATGCCCTCCTGTTATCCTCGCATTATCAGCTTACATGGAGAAAGTGAGGACTGTAGATGCTGGAGATCAGAGTCAAGAGTGTAGCGATGGAAAAGCATAGCAGGTAGGGCAGCATCCGAGGAGCAGGAGAATGGATGTTTCGGGCATAAGCCCTTTAACAGGAATGAGGCTTGTGGGTCGGGGCTGAGAGATAAATGGCAGAGGGTGGGGTTTGGGGAAAGGTAGCTAAGAAAGCAAAAGGTAGATGAAGGCGAAGGAGAAGGTGATAGGTCAAAGGGTGGAGTGAGGGACAGGCCCAGAGGGTGGTGCCAGCTTGGAGGCCCACACCCCACTCATGGCACCTTTCCCTGCCAGCACAGGAATTGCAAAACCTGTGCCCACACTACTCCCCTCACCTCCATCCAAGGCCCCCAGGGATCCTTCCACATCCATCAGAAATTTACCTGCACCTCTACCAATGTCATCTCCTGCTTCCATTGCACCTGGTGCGGTCTCCTCTACAGCAAGGAGACAGGACGCTTTCTTGCAGATCATTTCAGAGAACATTTCTGGGACACCTGCACCAATCAACCCCACCGCCCTGTAGCCCAACATTTCCACTCCCCCTCCCACTCTGCCAAGGACATGAGGCTTGTGGGTCGGGGCTGAGAGATAAATGGCAGAGGGTGGGGTTTGGGGAAAGGTAGCTGAGAAAGCGATAGATGGATGAAGGTGAGGGTCAAGGTGACAAGTCAGAGGGGGGAGTGATGGACAGGTATGGAGGGCTGTGCCAACTTGGAGGCTTGGGACTGGGATAATGTGGGGGAGGGGAAATGAAGAAGCTGTTGAAATCCACATTTATCTTGTGTGGTTGCAAGGTCCCAAGGCGGAATATGAGGCATTCCTCCTCTAGGTGTTGGATGGTAATGATTTGACAGTGAAGGAGGCCCTGAACCTGCATGTCCTTGACGGAGTGGGAGGAGGAGTTGAAGTGTTCAGCCATGGGGCGGTGGGGTTTCCTGAAGCGCTCTGCGAGGCGGCATCCAGTCTTCCCAATGTAGAGGAGACCGCATCGGGAGCAACAGATACAATAAATGATATTGGTGGTTGTGCAAGGCCCCTTTTATCTCTCCACACTGGAGGTTTCCTGTCTCTACTCCTGATGAAGGGCTTTTGCCAGAATTGTCGATTTTCCTGCTCCTCAAATGCTGTTTGACTTGCTGTGCTTTTCCAGCACCACTCTGATCTAAACTCTGGTTTCCAGCATCTGCAGTCCTCACTTTTGCCTAAATTAGGTTAAAGGATCAGTCAGCAGACATGCAGTGGAAGACAATTAAAGGGATAATTCAGAATGTACAGAATAGGTACAATCCAGAAATTATAAAAATTCCAAAGGAAAGGACAAATCCACACCTGCAATATACTAGAAATATTCAAAACTGTAATAAAGAAGCAGCAGATAGTTTTACAAAGACAGGTGGCAAGACAGAAAATTGGAGAGAATATAAAAATAAAGATGATTAAAACAATTAAAAGAGGGAACAAGTTAGAGTAAGAGAGAAGGCTAGCCAGAAATATAAAAACAGACAGTAAGAGTTTCTATAAATAGTAAAGACAAGAGTAAACAACGTGTTAAATGTTTAGATGACATAAAGATAAGTGGAGAGACAGTTACTGTAGGAGGCGGGGAAACTGCAGTGGGACCTAGGCAGGCTAGAAGAGTCAGAGACAAAACTACGGCAGATGCTGGAATCCAAAATAGACAAGGAGGCTGGAAAAACACAGCAAGCCAGGCAGCATCAGGAGGTGGAGAAGTCAACAGTTTAAGTGTTACCCTTCTTCAGAATTGGGGGTGGGTGTGGGGGTAGCTGCAGATAAAGGGGGTGGCGGGGACAGGATGGTGGAGTGGGAATAGGTGAAGACAGGTAGAAGGTACGACCTGGTTGGTCAATGGGAGGAAAGAATTCAGTTGGTGGCAGGGCGCAGTGGAAGGGAAGGGGAAGAGCTAGGACTAATTCAAATCACCTCCCTTCCCATCCCCTGCTCCCTGTCACCAACCAGATTAATTCTTCCTATTGACCAACCAGGTTGTACCCTCTACCCGTCTTCATGTATCCCACTTCACCACCCTGCCCTGCCACCCCCTTTATCTACAGCTCTCTCAACACCCACCCCAAGTCGTGAAGAAGGGTTAGACCCAAAATGTTGACTTCTCCACCTCCTGATGCTGCCTGGCTTGCTGTGTTCTTCCAGCCTCCTGCCTGTCTATTTAGTCTATTTTGGAGAGTTGGCAAAGAACTAGCAAATCAAAACAATAGGGAAAAGTGTGAAGTCACGCACTATGACATCCACTCCTTCATCTCTGAGGAAGAGGGCACACATACCTCAGAGGTGGTGCTGGTAGGAATCCAGCTGGAGGAGGAAACAGAAAGGGACTCCTCAGACATCTCCTCTCGGAACAGTCCAGAGATGGTTAGGCCTTCTATTCCTTGTGGGATGTCAAGCTGAGAAAAGTGTGTCTGCCTATGGGCAGGATGCACTCAGCATGTCTGGTCCATGTAGACTAATATCCCCAGGATGTTTCGACTAAATCTCCAAGGTCAAAGGTTCCAGAGGATTGATGAGGGCAGAGCGGTAGATGTGAACTATATGGACCTCAGTAAGGCGTTTGACAAGGTTCCCCTTGGGAGACTGATCAGTAAGGTTAGATCTTACAGAATACAGGGAGAACTAGCCATTTGGATACAGAACTGGCTCAAAGGTAGAAGACAGAGGGTGGTGGTGAGGGTTGTTTTTCAGACTGGAGGCCTGTGACCAGTGGAGTGCCACACAAGGATTGGTGCTGGGCCCTCTACTTTTTGTCATTTACATAAATGATTGGGATGTGAGCATAAGAGGTACAGTTAGTAAGTTTGCAGATGACACCAAAATTGGAGGTGTAGTGGACAGTGAAGAGGGTTACCTCAGATTACAACAGGGTCTTGACCAGATGGGCCAATGAGCTGAGAAGTGGCAGATGAAGTTTAATTTAGATAAATGCGAGGTACTGTATTTTGGCAAAGCAAATCTTAGCAGGACTTATACACTTTCTGGTAAGGTCCTAGGGAGTGTTGCTGAACAAAGAGACCTTGGAGTGCAGGTTCATAGCTCCTTGAAAGTGAAGTCGCAGGTATATAGGATAGTGAAGAAGGCGTTTGGTATCTTTTATTGGTCAGAGTATTGAGTACAGGAGTTGGGAGGTCATGTTGCAGCTGTGCTGGACATTAGTTAGACCACTGTTGGAATATTTTGTGCAATTCTGGTCTCCTTCCTATCGGAAATATGTTGTGAAAATTGAAAGGGTTCAGAAAAAATTTACAAGGATGTTGCCAGGGTTGGAGGATTTGTGTATAGGGAGAGGCTGAAGAGGCTGGGGCTGTTTTCCCTAGAGTATTGGAGGCTGAGGGGTGACCTTATGGAGTTTTACAAAATTATGAGGGGCATGGATAGGGTAAATAGGCAAAGTCTTTTCCCTAGGATTAGGGAGTCCAGAACAAGAGGGCATAGGTTTAGGGTGAGAGGGGAAAGATATAAAAGAGACCTAAGAGGCAACTTTTTCACACAGAGATTGGTACGGGTATGGACTGAGCAGCCAGAGGAAGTGGTGGAGGCTGGTACAATTGCAACATTTATGAGGCATTTGGATGGGTATATGAATAGGAAGGCTTTGGAGGGATATGGGCCGGGTGCTGGCAGGTGGGACTAGATTGGGTTGGGATATCTGGTCGGCATGGATGGGTTGGACCGAAGGGTCTGTTTCCATGCTGTACATCTCTATGACTCTATGGTGGGAAGAATAGAGGCGTAGATTTTTTTCTAAGTGGAGAAGGACTTTGGAAATCTGAAGTACAAAAGATTCTCTTAAGGTTTACATGCAGTTTTAATAAGTCGGGCAACTGCAATGATCGCATTTATTTTGAAGGCAAGAATACAAGAGCAGGGATATACACTGCCAAGACTGTATAAGGCTCCTATCAGACCAGATTTGGAATATTGTGAGCTGTCTGAGGAATCTGAAGAAGGATGTGCTGGCCTTAGGAGGGTGGAGAGAAGGTTTACAAGAATGGTGCAGGGCATGAAGGACTTGCCATAGGAGGTGCAGTTGAAGACTCTGGAGGTAGAAAGGTGAGCATGGATCTGATTGAAATTTACAGAATGCTGAGAGGCCCAATTAGAGTGGACATGAAGATGTTTCCACAAGCAGGACAAACGATGACTCAAGAGTTTGGCTGCAGAGCGAAGGAAAAACCCGTTAGAAGTGAGATGAGGAGAAATTTCTTCAGCTACAGTGTGCTGAATCTGTGGAACTCATTACTGCAGAAGGCTGTGAAGGCCGAGCCATTGAGTGTACTTAAGACAGAGATAGATGGATTCTTGATTAGTAAGACAATCAAAGGTTATGGATGGAAGACAGGAGAATGGGGTTGAGAAAGGTATCAGCCATAATCCAATAGCCTTGATGGGCCAAGTGGCCTAATTCTGCTCCTATATCTTATGGTCGTATGGATAGTCGGATTGAAGAAATATTACTAGAAAATAAGACTGATAATTTGAGTGAGCATTTTGCATCAGTCTTCACTACAGAGCTTACAAGTAACATCCTGGAAGCAGTGATTAAGCACGAAATAGAGGCAACAACTCAGGAAAATCACAAAATAAGTGGTGTTAGATAGTTGGACCAACAGACTAACAATTGCCTGGGTCCTAATGGAATTTGTCATGGTGTTTTAAAAGATTGATGCATTGATTCTAACTTTCCAAAGCTCCCTTGAATCAAGGATGGTCCCGATAGATTGGAAGATAGAAAATGTAACTCCTATATTTAAAAAGGGAGACTGAAAGCAGGAAACCAAAGCAGCTTAACAGCTGTCAAATGGAAGATGTTAGAAGTAATTATTAAAGATGTCCTGGCAGAGTAGTTGGACAAGTTTAAGGCAATCAGGCAGAATTATATGAAAGGGAAATTATATCTATTGAAGATCTTTGAAGAGGTAACATTTGCTGCGGATAAAGGGGAACTGGTGGGTGTCGTACACTTAGATTTCCAGAAGGCATTTGATAAAGGCTCCACATCAAAGATTATCACAGAAAATTAAACCTCATGGTGTAGAAGGTAGCATAATCATTTGCATATAAAATTGGCTTGGAAATGGAAGCAGAGAGTACACACAATTGTTCTTTTTCAGGTTGGCAAAATATCATGAGTGGCATAACACGGAGATTGGTACTGGGACCTCAACTGTTTACAATTTATATGAGTGGCTTGGAATGAAGAGACAGAAAATATGATTGTCAATTCTGACACAGGGATAGGTAGGAAAGTAAGTTGTGAAGAAGACGTAAGGAGGTTACAAAAATATTCTGCTATGGTGTGAGTGGGCAAAGATATGGCAAATGGAGTAGAAAAATGTGAAGTTGCCCATTTTGTCAGGAAGAATTGTAGATAAATGGCGAGAGATTGCAGAGCTCCACAATACAGGAGGGGTTGGGGTACCCCCATGCATGAATTGCAGACATAGCAAGTATTTATGAAAGTTAATAGAATGTTATCATTTATGGTGAGTTCTGAATATGAAAACAGTGATATTGAAATAACAATAGTGAAAATCTAGAGTACTGTGCACAGGAACCTATTCAAAGGTATAAATGCATTGGAGGCATTTCAAAGGCAGTTTTCTGGACCAATATCTGGAACAGATGAATTATCTTATGAGGAAAGGTTGAACAGGCTAGGCCTGTATCTACTGAAGTTTAGAGGAGTAACAGGTGACTTAGTTGAAATGATTAAATCCTTCCATGTATTGATAGATTTGGAGAGGATGCTTCTGCTTAGAATGGGAGGTGGATAGGAACAGATATACAGTGTTTAAACACATCTTAGGGAGTCATCCATTTAAAAGAGATGACATGAAGTGTTTATCTCTCAGAGTCGCAAGTCTTGGAACTCTCTTGCTAGAAAGCATAGTATAAACAGACTTTTTGAATACTTTTACAGCAAAGGTAGATGGATTCTTGTTAAGTAAAAGGTTGAAAGTTTATCAGGGTCAGCAAGAACACGATCAGATGATTTTATTGAATGGACTCAAACTGCTGAATGGCTTACTCCTGATCATATGTTTGTACGATTTTCTCTCCACAGATGCTGTCAGACCTAGTGAATATTTCCAGCAGTTTGTTTTTAATCGCATGCCCTCTGAATAATATTGTGTTTTACAGCCAAAGAAATTATGTTGCTTTATGAGTAAAGTTATATCAGCAAGATCCTAAAAACAGAAATAAAATGATTAAAAGTTAATCTGTTTCTGGTGGTGTTCAGGGAATGCTGCCCTGTTAGAAATGCTATCTTTCAGACAAAGATACGAAACAGAGTGTTTATCTGTCATTTCAGGTCAATGTGTCAAACTCTATGACATGATTCAAGGAAGAGCAAGGTAGTGCTCTGTGCTGTCCATCAGTGTCACCAAAACTGAGTATCTGAGTTATCTCACTGTCGTTTATGGAGTCTTTCTGTATGAAATCTGCCTGCTGTATTTCCTTATGTAAAAACGTCCAAAACACTTCAAAGGCAACTAGCTGTTTGGGAAGCACTTGAGAGCATCCTGAATTTAATGAATAGTACATAAATACAAATTATTTCATCGTTCCATCACCAAACTAGGGTGTGTTACAAAGGCCAGACATGCTTCCGTTTTATTGCTTACCAATGTTTAAGGACCAGGCTCCGACATGAAGAACCGGTAATAATATTTGTACAATTGCATTGAGTAATGACATTTCAAGATCAAAGTAGAATAGATGTCTTCAAAAAATTTTAAGAATCCAGCCCCTTTCCAAAGAACCTTGTGTCATTTGTTTGTTGAGATGAACTGGTGAGCTTCTCTCAGCGCTTCCTGCATTTCTTGATATTTCGCAAGTTTACAGGCCTCTTCCACATTTAACCAGCGAAATGTTTGGTGCTCATCAGAGAGTTTTACTTCTGTATTATAATCCTTTAGTTCTGCCAGCCAATAGATAACACTTTTGGGTATATTATTCACTTTATATATAATTTCCTTTTTGTATCCATCAAGCAAATTAAAATCATTGCTTCTTAGCCCTGCTTCTTCCTCAGTTTCACGAAGTGCAGTCTGAAGGTCATCTTCACCTGGATCAACATGCCCTTAAAAAAAGATTAGATCTTAAGCAAGCAGGCAGTGAGCAACTGTGCCACACATAATTAATAAAGTTTCACTTTATGATTACAACCACAAAGAACTCTTTCTTTTTAATAACAAGTACCAAACACAACCTTAAAGGGTGACATTTATCTTGGGCTCTACCTATCCAGGTAACTGAAGTTTCATATTTAGGATAAATCTCCCCTGCACTCTTAAAATGCAGTGCCCAGAACAATATTCCAAACGGGGTCTAGCCAGTATTTTATAATAGGTCAGCATAATCTCCCTGCTTTTGTACTCTATGTCACAACTTAAAAATGCATAGTGCCTTGTGAACCCTAACAACCTCAATCTGACCTGCCACCAGACCCCAGGTGCTTAATTATATGACGTGTCAGTTAAAAGGTTGGGAGAGTGGGAAAAGGAGCACACTGAGAGGAAAATTCAATTCAAAATCAGGTGGTGAGATTTCTGTCCCACAGTTATCAGCCGGAAACTCTCTAGAACTTTGAGAACAAAGGTGGAGCTGTGCATGTTGGAATTTGGGTAAAGCCTTCAGGTATTTCACAGGCTATCAACCTTGAAGAACCTCGAGAGTGCACTGGTGGATCAGGAGTTTGAGCCAATTGGAATGGGAAAAGAAACCCAGATGGGTGTAAATCTCTCAGAGAGCACTCCAAATACCAATGAGAAGAAGGGGCTTCCACCCCAACAGCCCACATAACAAAACTTACTGGACTTCCCAGGGATATGCCTCTCCAGTTTCCAGAGAAATCCTGGTGACAGCAAAATAAGACCCGAATAACAACTAATTTCTATCGAGAACCTGAATTAGCCCAGATGAAGTGCTCAACGTCAACTGCATCACTGATACAGTTTGGAGTGAAGGTATGGGCAGGTAAGTAGATGGCAGACAAGCCACCATCAGATACAAACTGTCACATATTCTACCATCAAACTTGTCAGCAACACAACTAAAATTCAGCCTCCAGTCTTTGGTACTGTATCCATTTTTTAAAAATTACTTTATACTGCTTCTCTTTTTTCCAATCAAAACGCTCCCTTTAAAGCACTAAATTTCACCTGCCTCAAATCTCCAGGTTTTTTTCTCTAAAGTATAGTTTCTCCAAATCTCTGTTTACTTAATTTACAAGTTATATGCTTCGAAACACTTTGGGGTGTCTAGTGGTCATGCAAGGTGCTATATAAATGCATATCTTTGTCTATAAAGTTTGAAATCATTCATGTAGCCAATTTGAAGTTATTAAAAATATTACATTGAATCATCTAGGTGAAAGTAAGGACTGCAGATACTGGAGATCAGAGTCGAAGAGTGTGGTGCTGGAAAAGCGCAGCCGGTCAGGAGCAGGAGAGTCAACATTTCAGGCATAAGAAGCAGCACACTCTTCAACTTACATTGAATGTTAAAATGAGCAGTATATTTACCAATAAATCCACTATCATTTCACACTGGAATCTTGCATGCGTGTGTGTTTCAGGAATTATTTTCACAGCAGTCTTTTCAGTCATATTGCAAGTGACTTCACAGGAGATGGTGGTATAGTGGTAATGTCATGAGACATGTAATCCAGTAAATCGCAAAATTGAATTCAATAAAATAATGAAATATAAAGCGAGCACAAAGGCAACTATGTAACTATTGCCGATTGTCATGAAGACCCATTTGGTTCATTAATGCTCTTCAGGGAAGGAATATGACTCCAGGAACAGAACCACATGTAACCCTTAAGTACCCTCTGTACAACTTGTGATGGACAATAACGGCTGGCCTGGTTAATGGCACCCAGAGGAACAAATTAGATAAACATATACATTTAAGTGAGCTATGAATATCAAATAAGTTGATGATAAATATGAAAGTCTCTTTACACTCAGGAATTGTCGAGTTGTGGAATTTGCTTGCAGGATTAGGGGTTGCGGCCAAGACTATGCTCCAGATTTTCTAATCAGCACCAGAGCTTTCACCATAAACCAAAGACATGTGGCAGACTTGTTAGCAGAGACATCCTATCATAGGGGTGTTCAGTTAACTGATCTCACCCCTTCAGGGTATCAGTGGCATGTCAGTAAAACAAGCAGCAGGATGGCTCTTCAACCAGATTAAAAGAATCCAAATTGAGTTACTGACTACAAAAACCAGTATTTTTGAATCAATGCACAAATAGAAAAATAAAACTGGGATGTTCAAACTGAATTATTAGAAATAATACAAAACAATAATTTATTTTTAAAAAGTTTACTTTAAAGCTCTGCAACACTAATTTTCTTTACAGAATGAGGCTTCAGGTTTAGAAAAATATTGTTTCAACGGAAGACACTGGCCAACAGTTATTACATTTACTATACCATACCATTAATAACTCATTGCTGATTGGAGAAAGTATATATTTTAATTTATCGTTCGCGTGAGAACAGTGGACGATTCGCCTAAATTTAAACTATTACAACTACTGCAGATTCTATCCATTGCAATCAGCGGGGGAGAGGGAATCAATGACAGCAACTTTCAAATTTACGTGATGAACTGCGCACGCAAGACATCGGAAATTGCAGTTAGTCCCACACAGAAATAGCGGGTAAATAGCCCCCTCGACACACGCGGCCCATCCCCTGCCATCAGAGAACAGGCTGCTTGAATGAAGCACCTTTAGGAGGCGTCCAGTGATGCTGGCCATAGGAAGTCTGCAAAAGTAGGAACTCGACGGCCTGAGGTTTAGCAGCTAATCCCGCGTTTAACCTCCTGAAAATAATCAGTCCACAGGCCCTGAGCGCCATTGTCGGAAACAGGGAGAGGCACCACGCCAACACCGGAAGCTCATCCGCGGGGACCAATCAGCGGCGAGAGTCTGACGCAAACAATTCACGGACGAGCTACAGCCTGGGCCTTACTCAGGTCAAGGGAGTGTTGCTGCTGACCTGGGGCACGCCCGCTCCCACTGCTGGTCTCTGGGACCCCGCCCGGACCTGCCTCAGCTGTTGCTGCTTGAGGTCAGTCTTGGGGCCGCTCCCAGGACCTCCACCACTGCCGCTGTTGTTCGAGACCCACCTCCACCGCTGCTGCCTGGGACTCGATTAAAAAAAACAATTCACGGACTGCCGTCTCCCGAATTTTTAAATTTTGTTTCCTTTCAGGGGGTAAAAAGGCGGGCCCTGTATAGACTGCTGCTGCACACCGTCCACCTCTTCTCCCTCATCCACCGTCCGGATAAGCCTTGGCGTGCCCATTTGCCACCGGGCGGTGGGGATCCCCAGTGGAGGGCTCTCTACGCGGGAGTCCTCCC